>NC_138798.1:14167710-14393165 GCF_965178545.1 Coloeus monedula | reverse complement strand
CCTGTGCCGCAGGGAAGGTGCAAGTGAGACCACATGAGGGCAACAAACGGATTTTACTGGACATGCATTTTATTGAACGAGGGATGGCGTTCTAGAGGATGTGTATTTTAATTTGATATTCTTCTTCTGCTTACTACTATTTCCTATTTCTTCTTCTTCAT
This sequence comes from Coloeus monedula, assembly GCF_965178545.1. NCBI lineage: Eukaryota > Metazoa > Chordata > Aves > Passeriformes > Corvidae > Coloeus > Coloeus monedula. The sequence goes on along the minus strand of NC_138798.1, from coordinate 14,393,004 downwards.
CTAAGTCATCTTCTTCTTTGCCTTCTTTTCAATTACTTCTACTACTCTTGCTTCTTCTTTTCTTCTTTGCTGTCTTTTTAATTACTACTACTACTCTTGCTTCTTCTTTGTCTTACTCTTATTCTTTTTATTCCTATTTTAATTTTTCTTCTTATTCACTACTACTATTTCTTCTTCTTCTTTATCATAGTCTTCTTGTTGTAATTAATCTTCTTCACTTGTTATGCTTATGGTTATTTTTTTCTTTTTCATATTCTTACTGTTTACTACTATTTCTTCTTCCTCTTCTTCTACTTATTCCTATGCTCCTATTATTCTTATTCAACTTAATATTTTTATTATTATTCTATTCCTTTTTCTTCTTCCTCCTGTTTACTACTACTATTTCTTCATCGTCATAATCTTCTTCTTCCTATTCCTATTTGTATTCCTATTCTTTTTTTTTCTCCTGTAGGAGGAGGTTTTTAATTTTTTTTCTTTTTTTTTACTACTACTATTTCTTCATCATCATAATCTTCTTCTTCCTATTCCTCGTCCTAGTCCTATTCTTTTTTTTTCTCCTGGAGGAGGAGGTTTTTAAATTTTTTTTCTTTTTTTTTACTACTACTATTTCTTCATCATCATAATCTTCTTCTTCCTATTCCTATTCCTATTCCTATTCCTATTCCTATTCTTTTTTTTTTTCTCCTGTATGAGGAGGTTTTTAAATTTTTTTCTCTATTTTTTTACTACTACTCCTCTTTCTTAAAGTCAAGTTCCGTTTGTTGAGTCCAAGTCTTGAAGTCTTGTCCGTAGCCTTTGATGCCACCAGGGGAGGTTCAGATTCAATATCTGAAAGAGCTTTTCCTTGGGAGAGGCGTGAGGCACTGGAAGAAGTTGCCCAGGGCGGTGGTGGAGTCCTTGTCCCCGCAGTGGTCAGGAGCTGTGCAGATGTGGCCCTTGGGGACGTGGTTTCGGGGCGGCGGTGGCGCTGCCAGGGTGCCAGTGGCACCGGGTGCCCGGCAGGGTCTCTTTTGGCACCTCGGTGACTCCCTGGGCTTCCCCGCCGAGCGCGCCGGCACCGAGCGCGCTCCACGGGCGCTGTTTGGGGGCGGCCAGGCCGGTGACTTTGGGCGTCGCGGAGACGGCCCCGGCACGGCCCAAAGCAGCCGGGGCAGCTCAGGCTGCGGGGCCCGTCCAGGCCGAGGCCGCCCCGGGCCGGGCGGGCGCTACTCCAGCGTCCGCGGCGCCAGGCAGCGGCAGCGGAACAGCGCCCGCAGCGCCCGCAGCGCCCGCCTGAGGCGGCCGGGCCGCTTGCTGGGGGCAGCCGAGGGGCCGCGGGGGCTCTGCGGGGCAGGCCCCGGCTCCTGCCAGGCCAGCACAGGAGAAGCTGCGGGTCCCGTGGCGGCTCGGCCTTGCAGGGGGGGAAGCGAGGCACAGAGCGGCTCCCGTGCCGGCCGCTCGGCCCAGGCCTCCCGAGGGACGGGCGGCGGGAGCTCGTCTGCCGCAAGAGCTGCCAGGCTTCGGCGCCTGCCTTCTTCGCCTACCTCGAGCACGCTGACTCCGTCCCAGGCGGCGGCCTTGGGCAGCGAGGGTGGGACCCTGAAGCTGAAGATGCAGGTGTATTCCCAGCTGCTGTGTGCGGCAGGGACCAGGCTCCATGGCCCTGCTGATGGCACCTCCTCACTGGGGGCAGGAGAACACGGCTGGTTCTTCTGGCCGCTCGCACCTCCTTCACCTCGCTGGGACAGCTTTGGGTCGTTCCCTTCTTCTTCCCCGTGGGGCAGCTCCTGGACTTCCACTCTCTGTTGCCACCGGTAGAGCAGTTGCTGTGCCCCATGTCCCCACTCCATGCTCAGGCCCATCTTCCACGGCTTCAGCCCTTGGGGACTCCACATTCTGCACAGGGACACTTCCTGCACTGGCACTGCTGGGACCCACTGGGACAACTCACGGCCTGTCGCCTCTTCGCACAGGCAAAGCTCTTGGGGTCGAGTGTCTCTCCCCTGGCAAGGCTCCTCATCCACGGCAGGTTTCCTCTCCGCCTCCCTGATGACAAAGGGCCCCTGCTCCTCTTCAGTGTCTCTCTGGGGCCTGACTGAGGCACTCTCTGCCCCCACCAAGTGCCAGCTGAGGGTCTGGTCTTGTGGCCCGCTGGGCACAGGGGTGGGTGGCTGGGAGGAGCTGGGGTTTGCCTTGTCCTCTTCCATCTCAGAGGTCCTGTAGCACAGAAGGATGGCGGGAGCTGCTTCCTTCTGCGACAGGGGCTCTCAGCGGACTGGGCACTGCCAGGTTCTGCGCCCCTTAGCTACCCTCAGCCAGGGCGGGGCTCTCTGATGTCACAAGGCTCTCTGGGCACCGCCATGTTCCGCATGGCCAAGGGCCCTTTGTGACACCACGCGCCTGGGTCACAAAGGGCCGTAGCCGGCGCCCCTCCAGCAGCCGAGCCTGCTGGAAGTAGCACTGAGCAGGCCCTGGACTTGGGCACTTGTAGCCCTTGGCCTCTGCGAGGCTTTGGCCACGGTCCCACTCACCGGCCCAATCCCCACACTGTAGAGCCCTGGCTTTGGCGGGTGGGCTGCCCAGGGCACGAGCCATTGGCCAGATGGCCGCAGCCAGGGACTTGGGGGCATTGGCTCCATGTGCAGCTGCAGGCCGGGGACCAGGGGTGTCCCTCAGGGCTCTGCCTTGGCCCTGGGGCTCTTCAGTGGCGTCCCCAATGACACAGGCAGGGGCTCGAGCTCCCCCTCAGCACGTTTGCAGGGGACGGGCAGCTGAGCGTGGCAGGGGCACCATGGCAGGATTTGGCCGTGCACAGGGACCTGGGCAAGCTTGAGAAGGGGCACAACGAGAACCTTACGAGGTCTCACAAGGCCAAGTGCCGGGTGCTGCGCCTGGCCCGGGGCGATCCCCGAGTCCCGGATTCGTGCAGGCCGGGAGAGACCTTCATATCCCTCCGTTTGGTGCTGCCTCCCTGGCCGCTCCCAGCACGTCCAGAAGCAGCACTGGCTGGGCCTTGGGCCTTTCCGGTGCCCTTGCCCACTTCCAGCAGGGCTGGCCCGAGGGGAGCACGCCCAGCCCGTGCCTCTGCCCCACAGCCCCTGTGGGCAGCTTCCCTGGGCACGTCCTGCCCTGAGCCTGCCGCGGCTGGGCCAGTGCTGGGCCACTGAGTGCTGCTCCTGGAGGGACAATTCCAGCTGAAATCACACGTAATGAATGAAGCTTTTGACAGATTGGTGCTGGCAGTGGTGACACCAATGCTGAGCTGAATTCTCCCCTGTGTTTGGGTGTGCTTGGCCTCCGTGCCAGAAGCCTCGTGATGCCGAGGGTGCCAGGCTTTGCCCAGGCTTTCCAGGCAGCAGATGCAGGCAGGGCCACTCCTGGCAAAGTGGGCACTGGCTTGGAGAGCCATCAGTGTTCCTGAACACAGACTGGTTTCAGGAATGTGGTGGTGTTGAGGTGAACTTTGAGGTATATAAATATAAGGGGGAGTAATTGCAAGGTGCTGTACTGTATTGCTATTGGTGTTTGAATAAGTAATAAAATGACAGATGGAGCATGATAGGAAAATAACTTGCTGCAGGAAAAAATTCCTCAGGATTGCTGGTTATTCCCAATATGTACCGCTGTAACTGAGTAAGGAGAAAGGGACAACAAGCCGTGTCTGATTAACAAGATGCTGATGTTGTGCTCTCTTCCCCAGTCTGCTCTCAAAAGATGTGGGACTGACAAAGATGAAGGAATCTTAAGAGCTATTTTGGTTCTTTTGGAGAAGGTTTAAAATGGAGAAGGGATTGGGGTGATTAGGAGGCTCTCATTACGCATCATTTTCAGTGCTGCCTTTTGTGGCAGAAGTGATTAAATGTGCCCTGCTGGTGTTGTGTTGGTGTTTAGATTTTCTGAGTCCCGCAGCCCTGAGCTGGGTTCCCATGCCGGTGGAACTGTCCTGCCTGCTGCTTGCAGGATGCCCTGGAACAAAGCCTCTGCCCCATCATCCCCGAGGAGCAGAAGGGCATGAGGACAGTGCTGCGAGGATGGGCAAGGAGGGGCACTTTGCTTAGGGAGAGTGGGGCAGGAGAGGCCTTCAGTGGCCTGGCAGAGATACTCAGAGCTTTTGTTGGTTTCCAGACAACAAAAGGTTTCCCCTTCCCTCAGAGATCCGGAGCGATGCTCTTGGCCGGGTCCTCCTTTCTCTCCTGCCTTCCTTTGCCTGCTCTTTTTCCCTCCCAGTGTCTCCCTTTGCCCAGGGCAGCTCCCAGCCAAAGAGCCTGCCCTGATGGTTTTTTTTTCCCCAATCCAGGAGCTAAAAGAGCCCTGGATGAAGTTACGGAGGCTGGCAGTGAAATGTCACGGTAAGATCTTGCTCCGCTTGGGTTTCAGCCCTTTCAGAGCTTTGCCTTGAAGGGCAGGAAGATCTTTTCCTCGCTGGGAACTGGAACTGCAGCCCATTGCAGTGTGTGCCATGGATGCCAAGAGGGGCATTCCCGAGGCTCCCAGGCTGCTGCTCCTGCCGTGCCTCCCAAGGGAGCTGCGCAGGGCCGGGGGACAAGGTCCAGCAGCTGGGAGGGCTCCCAGAGCAGCCAGCAAAGGCTGCTTTGCTGCACGTTCTCCAGCGGGAAGCAGAGGGAAGGAGGGAAGGGAAGGGAGTCGCTGACAGAATCCCGGCATGCTTGTGGCTGGAAGGGACCCTGCCCGTGGGTTAGGATGCCGAGGGGGAGAGAGAGACGCCTGTGCCGCAGGGAAGGTGCAAGTGAGACCACATGAGGGCAACAAACGGATTTTACTGGACATGCATTTTATTGAACGAGGGATGGCGTTCTAGAGGATGTGTATTTTAATTTGATATTCTTCTTCTGCTTACTACTATTTCCTATTTCTTCTTCTTCATCTAAGTCATCTTCTTCTTTGCCTTCTTTTCAATTACTTCTACTACTCTTGCTTCTTCTTTTCTTCTTTGCTGTCTTTTTAATTACTACTACTACTCTTGCTTCTTCTTTGTCTTACTCTTATTCTTTTTATTCCTATTTTAATTTTTCTTCTTATTCACTACTACTATTTCTTCTTCTTCTTTATCATAGTCTTCTTGTTGTAATTAATCTTCTTCACTTGTTATGCTTATGGTTATTTTTTTCTTTTTCATATTCTTACTGTTTACTACTATTTCTTCTTCCTCTTCTTCTACTTATTCCTATGCTCCTATTATTCTTATTCAACTTAATATTTTTATTATTATTCTATTCCTTTTTCTTCTTCCTCCTGTTTACTACTACTATTTCTTCATCGTCATAATCTTCTTCTTCCTATTCCTATTTGTATTCCTATTCTTTTTTTTTCTCCTGTAGGAGGAGGTTTTTAATTTTTTTTCTTTTTTTTTACTACTACTATTTCTTCATCATCATAATCTTCTTCTTCCTATTCCTCGTCCTAGTCCTATTCTTTTTTTTTCTCCTGGAGGAGGAGGTTTTTAAATTTTTTTTCTTTTTTTTTACTACTACTATTTCTTCATCATCATAATCTTCTTCTTCCTATTCCTATTCCTATTCCTATTCCTATTCCTATTCTTTTTTTTTTTCTCCTGTATGAGGAGGTTTTTAAATTTTTTTCTCTATTTTTTTACTACTACTCTTTCTTAAAGTCAAGTTCCGTTTGTTGAGTCCAAGTCTTGAAGTCTTGTCCGTAGCCTTTGATGCCACCAGGGGAGGTTCAGATTCAATATCTGAAAGAGCTTTTCCTTGGGAGAGGCGTGAGGCACTGGAAGAAGTTGCCCAGGGCGGTGGTGGAGTCCTTGTCCCCGCAGTGGTCAGGAGCTGTGCAGATGTGGCCCTTGGGGACGTGGTTTCGGGGCGGCGGTGGCGCTGCCAGGGTGCCAGTGGCACCGGGTGCCCGGCAGGGTCTCTTTTGGCACCTCGGTGACTCCCTGGGCTTCCCCGCCGAGCGCGCCGGCACCGAGCGCGCTCCACGGGCGCTGTTTGGGGGCGGCCAGGCCGGTGACTTTGGGCGTCGCGGAGACGGCCCCGGCACGGCCCAAAGCAGCCGGGGCAGCTCAGGCTGCGGGGCCCGTCCAGGCCGAGGCCGCCCCGGGCCGGGCGGGCGCTACTCCAGCGTCCGCGGCGCCAGGCAGCGGCAGCGGAACAGCGCCCGCAGCGCCCGCAGCGCCCGCCTGAGGCGGCCGGGCCGCTTGCTGGGGGCAGCCGAGGGGCCGCGGGGGCTCTGCGGGGCAGGCCCCGGCTCCTGCCAGGCCAGCACAGGAGAAGCTGCGGGTCCCGTGGCGGCTCGGCCTTGCAGGGGGGGAAGCGAGGCACAGAGCGGCTCCCGTGCCGGCCGCTCGGCCCAGGCCTCCCGAGGGACGGGCGGCGGGAGCTCGTCTGCCGCAAGAGCTGCCAGGCTTCGGCGCCTGCCTTCTTCGCCTACCTCGAGCACGCTGACTCCGTCCCAGGCGGCGGCCTTGGGCAGCGAGGGTGGGACCCTGAAGCTGAAGATGCAGGTGTATTCCCAGCTGCTGTGTGCGGCAGGGACCAGGCTCCATGGCCCTGCTGATGGCACCTCCTCACTGGGGGCAGGAGAACACGGCTGGTTCTTCTGGCCGCTCGCACCTCCTTCACCTCGCTGGGACAGCTTTGGGTCGTTCCCTTCTTCTTCCCCGTGGGGCAGCTCCTGGACTTCCACTCTCTGTTGCCACCGGTAGAGCAGTTGCTGTGCCCCATGTCCCCACTCCATGCTCAGGCCCATCTTCCACGGCTTCAGCCCTTGGGGACTCCACATTCTGCACAGGGACACTTCCTGCACTGGCACTGCTGGGACCCACTGGGACAACTCACGGCCTGTCGCCTCTTCGCACAGGCAAAGCTCTTGGGGTCGAGTGTCTCTCCCCTGGCAAGGCTCCTCATCCACGGCAGGTTTCCTCTCCGCCTCCCTGATGACAAAGGGCCCCTGCTCCTCTTCAGTGTCTCTCTGGGGCCTGACTGAGGCACTCTCTGCCCCCACCAAGTGCCAGCTGAGGGTCTGGTCTTGTGGCCCGCTGGGCACAGGGGTGGGTGGCTGGGAGGAGCTGGGGTTTGCCTTGTCCTCTTCCATCTCAGAGGTCCTGTAGCACAGAAGGATGGCGGGAGCTGCTTCCTTCTGCGACAGGGGCTCTCAGCGGACTGGGCACTGCCAGGTTCTGCGCCCCTTAGCTACCCTCAGCCAGGGCGGGGCTCTCTGATGTCACAAGGCTCTCTGGGCACCGCCATGTTCCGCATGGCCAAGGGCCCTTTGTGACACCACGCGCCTGGGTCACAAAGGGCCGTAGCCGGCGCCCCTCCAGCAGCCGAGCCTGCTGGAAGTAGCACTGAGCAGGCCCTGGACTTGGGCACTTGTAGCCCTTGGCCTCTGCGAGGCTTTGGCCACGGTCCCACTCACCGGCCCAATCCCCACACTGTAGAGCCCTGGCTTTGGCGGGTGGGCTGCCCAGGGCACGAGCCATTGGCCAGATGGCCGCAGCCAGGGACTTGGGGGCATTGGCTCCATGTGCAGCTGCAGGCCGGGGACCAGGGGTGTCCCTCAGGGCTCTGCCTTGGCCCTGGGGCTCTTCAGTGGCGTCCCCAATGACACAGGCAGGGGCTCGAGCTCCCCCTCAGCACGTTTGCAGGGGACGGGCAGCTGAGCGTGGCAGGGGCACCATGGCAGGATTTGGCCGTGCACAGGGACCTGGGCAAGCTTGAGAAGGGGCACAACGAGAACCTTACGAGGTCTCACAAGGCCAAGTGCCGGGTGCTGCGCCTGGCCCGGGGCGATCCCCGAGTCCCGGATTCGTGCAGGCCGGGAGAGACCTTCATATCCCTCCGTTTGGTGCTGCCTCCCTGGCCGCTCCCAGCACGTCCAGAAGCAGCACTGGCTGGGCCTTGGGCCTTTCCGGTGCCCTTGCCCACTTCCAGCAGGGCTGGCCCGAGGGGAGCACGCCCAGCCCGTGCCTCTGCCCCACAGCCCCTGTGGGCAGCTTCCCTGGGCACGTCCTGCCCTGAGCCTGCCGCGGCTGGGCCAGTGCTGGGCCACTGAGTGCTGCTCCTGGAGGGACAATTCCAGCTGAAATCACACGTAATGAATGAAGCTTTTGACAGATTGGTGCTGGCAGTGGTGACACCAATGCTGAGCTGAATTCTCCCCTGTGTTTGGGTGTGCTTGGCCTCCGTGCCAGAAGCCTCGTGATGCCGAGGGTGCCAGGCTTTGCCCAGGCTTTCCAGGCAGCAGATGCAGGCAGGGCCACTCCTGGCAAAGTGGGCACTGGCTTGGAGAGCCATCAGTGTTCCTGAACACAGACTGGTTTCAGGAATGTGGTGGTGTTGAGGTGAACTTTGAGGTATATAAATATAAGGGGGAGTAATTGCAAGGTGCTGTACTGTATTGCTATTGGTGTTTGAATAAGTAATAAAATGACAGATGGAGCATGATAGGAAAATAACTTGCTGCAGGAAAAAATTCCTCAGGATTGCTGGTTATTCCCAATATGTACTGCTGTAACTGAGTAAGGAGAAAGGGACAACAAGCCGTGTCTGATTAACAAGATGCTGATGTTGTGCTCTCTTCCCCAGTCTGCTCTCAAAAGATGTGGGACTGACAAAGATGAAGGAATCTTAAGAGCTATTTTGGTTCTTTTGGAGAAGGTTTAAAATGGAGAAGGGATTGGGGTGATTAGGAGGCTCTCATTACGCATCATTTTCAGTGCTGCCTTTTGTGGCAGAAGTGATTAAATGTGCCCTGCTGGTGTTGTGTTGGTGTTTAGATTTTCTGAGTCCCGCAGCCCTGAGCTGGGTTCCCATGCCGGTGGAACTGTCCTGCCTGCTGCTTGCAGGATGCCCTGGAACAAAGCCTCTGCCCCATCATCCCCGAGGAGCAGAAGGGCATGAGGACAGTGCTGCGAGGATGGGCAAGGAGGGGCACTTTGCTTAGGGAGAGTGGGGCAGGAGAGGCCTTCAGTGGCCTGGCAGAGATACTCAGAGCTTTTGTTGGTTTCCAGACAACAAAAGGTTTCCCCTTCCCTCAGAGATCCGGAGCGATGCTCTTGGCCGGGTCCTCCTTTCTCTCCTGCCTTCCTTTGCCTGCTCTTTTTCCCTCCCAGTGTCTCCCTTTGCCCAGGGCAGCTCCCAGCCAAAGAGCCTGCCCTGATGGTTTTTTTTTCCCCAATCCAGGAGCTAAAAGAGCCCTGGATGAAGTTACGGAGGCTGGCAGTGAAATGTCACGGTAAGATCTTGCTCCGCTTGGGTTTCAGCCCTTTCAGAGCTTTGCCTTGAAGGGCAGGAAGATCTTTTCCTCGCTGGGAACTGGAACTGCAGCCCATTGCAGTGTGTGCCATGGATGCCAAGAGGGGCATTCCCGAGGCTCCCAGGCTGCTGCTCCTGCCGTGCCTCCCAAGGGAGCTGCGCAGGGCCGGGGGACAAGGTCCAGCAGCTGGGAGGGCTCCCAGAGCAGCCAGCAAAGGCTGCTTTGCTGCACGTTCTCCAGCGGGAAGCAGAGGGAAGGAGGGAAGGGAAGGGAGTCGCTGACAGAATCCCGGCATGCTTGTGGCTGGAAGGGACCCTGCCCGTGGGTTAGGATGCCGAGGGGGAGAGAGAGACGCCTGTGCCGCAGGGAAGGTGCAAGTGAGACCACATGAGGGCAACAAACGGATTTTACTGGACATGCATTTTATTGAACGAGGGATGGCGTTCTAGAGGATGTGTATTTTAATTTGATATTCTTCTTCTGCTTACTACTATTTCCTATTTCTTCTTCTTCATCTAAGTCATCTTCTTCTTTGCCTTCTTTTCAATTACTTCTACTACTCTTGCTTCTTCTTTTCTTCTTTGCTGTCTTTTTAATTACTACTACTACTCTTGCTTCTTCTTTGTCTTACTCTTATTCTTTTTATTCCTATTTTAATTTTTCTTCTTATTCACTACTACTATTTCTTCTTCTTCTTTATCATAGTCTTCTTGTTGTAATTAATCTTCTTCACTTGTTATGCTTATGGTTATTTTTTTCTTTTTCATATTCTTACTGTTTACTACTATTTCTTCTTCCTCTTCTTCTACTTATTCCTATGCTCCTATTATTCTTATTCAACTTAATATTTTTATTATTATTCTATTCCTTTTTCTTCTTCCTCCTGTTTACTACTACTATTTCTTCATCGTCATAATCTTCTTCTTCCTATTCCTATTTGTATTCCTATTCTTTTTTTTTCTCCTGTAGGAGGAGGTTTTTAATTTTTTTTCTTTTTTTTTACTACTACTATTTCTTCATCATCATAATCTTCTTCTTCCTATTCCTCGTCCTAGTCCTATTCTTTTTTTTTCTCCTGGAGGAGGAGGTTTTTAAATTTTTTTTCTTTTTTTTTACTACTACTATTTCTTCATCATCATAATCTTCTTCTTCCTATTCCTATTCCTATTCCTATTCCTATTCCTATTCCTATTCCTATTCTTTTTTTTTTTCTCCTGTATGAGGAGGTTTTTAAATTTTTTTCTCTATTTTTTTACTACTACTACTCTTTCTTAAAGTCAAGTTCCGTTTGTTGAGTCCAAGTCTTGAAGTCTTGTCCGTAGCCTTTGATGCCACCAGGGGAGGTTCAGATTCAGTATCTGAAAGAGCTTTTCCTTGGGAGAGGCGTGAGGCACTGGAAGAAGTTGCCCAGGGCGGTGGTGGAGTCCTTGTCCCCGCAGTGGTCAGGAGCTGTGCAGATGTGGCCCTTGGGGACGTGGTTTCGGGGCGGCGGTGGCGCTGCCAGGGTGCCAGTGGCACCGGGTGCCCGGCAGGGTCTCTTTTGGCACCTCGGTGACTCCCTGGGCTTCCCCGCCGAGCGCGCCGGCACCGAGCGCGCTCCACGGGCGCTGTTTGGGGGCGGCCAGGCCGGTGACTTTGGGCGTCGCGGAGACGGCCCCGGCACGGCCCAAAGCAGCCGGGGCAGCTCAGGCTGCGGGGCCCGTCCAGGCCGAGGCCGCCCCGGGCCGGGCGGGCGCTACTCCAGCGTCCGCGGCGCCAGGCAGCGGCAGCGGAACAGCGCCCGCAGCGCCCGCAGCGCCCGCCTGAGGCGGCCGGGCCGCTTGCTGGGGGCAGCCGAGGGGCCGCGGGGGCTCTGCGGGGCAGGCCCCGGCTCCTGCCAGGCCAGCACAGGAGAAGCTGCGGGTCCCGTGGCGGCTCGGCCTTGCAGGGGGGGAAGCGAGGCACAGAGCGGCTCCCGTGCCGGCCGCTCGGCCCAGGCCTCCCGAGGGACGGGCGGCGGGAGCTCGTCTGCCGCAAGAGCTGCCAGGCTTCGGCGCCTGCCTTCTTCGCCTACCTCGAGCACGCTGACTCCGTCCCAGGCGGCGGCCTTGGGCAGCGAGGGTGGGACCCTGAAGCTGAAGATGCAGGTGTATTCCCAGCTGCTGTGTGCGGCAGGGACCAGGCTCCATGGCCCTGCTGATGGCACCTCCTCACTGGGGGCAGGAGAACACGGCTGGTTCTTCTGGCCGCTCGCACCTCCTTCACCTCGCTGGGACAGCTTTGGGTCGTTCCCTTCTTCTTCCCCGTGGGGCAGCTCCTGGACTTCCACTCTCTGTTGCCACCGGTAGAGCAGTTGCTGTGCCCCATGTCCCCACTCCATGCTCAGGCCCATCTTCCACGGCTTCAGCCCTTGGGGACTCCACATTCTGCACAGGGACACTTCCTGCACTGGCACTGCTGGGACCCACTGGGACAACTCACGGCCTGTCGCCTCTTCGCACAGGCAAAGCTCTTGGGGTCGAGTGTCTCTCCCCTGGCAAGGCTCCTCATCCACGGCAGGTTTCCTCTCCGCCTCCCTGATGACAAAGGGCCCCTGCTCCTCTTCAGTGTCTCTCTGGGGCCTGACTGAGGCACTCTCTGCCCCCACCAAGTGCCAGCTGAGGGTCTGGTCTTGTGGCCCGCTGGGCACAGGGGTGGGTGGCTGGGAGGAGCTGGGGTTTGCCTTGTCCTCTTCCATCTCAGAGGTCCTGTAGCACAGAAGGATGGCGGGAGCTGCTTCCTTCTGCGACAGGGGCTCTCAGCGGACTGGGCACTGCCAGGTTCTGCGCCCCTTAGCTACCCTCAGCCAGGGCGGGGCTCTCTGATGTCACAAGGCTCTCTGGGCACCGCCATGTTCCGCATGGCCAAGGGCCCTTTGTGACACCACGCGCCTGGGTCACAAAGGGCCGTAGCCGGCGCCCCTCCAGCAGCCGAGCCTGCTGGAAGTAGCACTGAGCAGGCCCTGGACTTGGGCACTTGTAGCCCTTGGCCTCTGCGAGGCTTTGGCCACGGTCCCACTCACCGGCCCAATCCCCACACTGTAGAGCCCTGGCTTTGGCGGGTGGGCTGCCCAGGGCACGAGCCATTGGCCAGATGGCCGCAGCCAGGGACTTGGGGGCATTGGCTCCATGTGCAGCTGCAGGCCGGGGACCAGGGGTGTCCCTCAGGGCTCTGCCTTGGCCCTGGGGCTCTTCAGTGGCGTCCCCAATGACACAGGCAGGGGCTCGAGCTCCCCCTCAGCACGTTTGCAGGGGACGGGCAGCTGAGCGTGGCAGGGGCACCATGGCAGGATTTGGCCGTGCACAGGGACCTGGGCAAGCTTGAGAAGGGGCACAACGAGAACCTTACGAGGTCTCACAAGGCCAAGTGCCGGGTGCTGCGCCTGGCCCGGGGCGATCCCCGAGTCCCGGATTCGTGCAGGCCGGGAGAGACCTTCATATCCCTCCGTTTGGTGCTGCCTCCCTGGCCGCTCCCAGCACGTCCAGAAGCAGCACTGGCTGGGCCTTGGGCCTTTCCGGTGCCCTTGCCCACTTCCAGCAGGGCTGGCCCGAGGGGAGCACGCCCAGCCCGTGCCTCTGCCCCACAGCCCCTGTGGGCAGCTTCCCTGGGCACGTCCTGCCCTGAGCCTGCCGCGGCTGGGCCAGTGCTGGGCCACTGAGTGCTGCTCCTGGAGGGACAATTCCAGCTGAAATCACACGTAATGAATGAAGCTTTTGACAGATTGGTGCTGGCAGTGGTGACACCAATGCTGAGCTGAATTCTCCCCTGTGTTTGGGTGTGCTTGGCCTCCGTGCCAGAAGCCTCGTGATGCCGAGGGTGCCAGGCTTTGCCCAGGCTTTCCAGGCAGCAGATGCAGGCAGGGCCACTCCTGGCAAAGTGGGCACTGGCTTGGAGAGCCATCAGTGTTCCTGAACACAGACTGGTTTCAGGAATGTGGTGGTGTTGAGGTGAACTTTGAGGTATATAAATATAAGGGGGAGTAATTGCAAGGTGCTGTACTGTATTGCTATTGGTGTTTGAATAAGTAATAAAATGACAGATGGAGCATGATAGGAAAATAACTTGCTGCAGGAAAAAATTCCTCAGGATTGCTGGTTATTCCCAATATGTACCGCTGTAACTGAGTAAGGAGAAAGGGACAACAAGCCGTGTCTGATTAACAAGATGCTGATGTTGTGCTCTCTTCCCCAGTCTGCTCTCAAAAGATGTGGGACTGACAAAGATGAAGGAATCTTAAGAGCTATTTTGGTTCTTTTGGAGAAGGTTTAAAATGGAGAAGGGATTGGGGTGATTAGGAGGCTCTCATTACGCATCATTTTCAGTGCTGCCTTTTGTGGCAGAAGTGATTAAATGTGCCCTGCTGGTGTTGTGTTGGTGTTTAGATTTTCTGAGTCCCGCAGCCCTGAGCTGGGTTCCCATGCCGGTGGAACTGTCCTGCCTGCTGCTTGCAGGATGCCCTGGAACAAAGCCTCTGCCCCATCATCCCCGAGGAGCAGAAGGGCATGAGGACAGTGCTGCGAGGATGGGCAAGGAGGGGCACTTTGCTTAGGGAGAGTGGGGCAGGAGAGGCCTTCAGTGGCCTGGCAGAGATACTCAGAGCTTTTGTTGGTTTCCAGACAACAAAAGGTTTCCCCTTCCCTCAGAGATCCGGAGCGATGCTCTTGGCCGGGTCCTCCTTTCTCTCCTGCCTTCCTTTGCCTGCTCTTTTTCCCTCCCAGTGTCTCCCTTTGCCCAGGGCAGCTCCCAGCCAAAGAGCCTGCCCTGATGGTTTTTTTTTCCCCAATCCAGGAGCTAAAAGAGCCCTGGATGAAGTTACGGAGGCTGGCAGTGAAATGTCACGGTAAGATCTTGCTCCGCTTGGGTTTCAGCCCTTTCAGAGCTTTGCCTTGAAGGGCAGGAAGATCTTTTCCTCGCTGGGAACTGGAACTGCAGCCCATTGCAGTGTGTGCCATGGATGCCAAGAGGGGCATTCCCGAGGCTCCCAGGCTGCTGCTCCTGCCGTGCCTCCCAAGGGAGCTGCGCAGGGCCGGGGGACAAGGTCCAGCAGCTGGGAGGGCTCCCAGAGCAGCCAGCAAAGGCTGCTTTGCTGCACGTTCTCCAGCGGGAAGCAGAGGGAAGGAGGGAAGGGAAGGGAGTCGCTGACAGAATCCCGGCATGCTTGTGGCTGGAAGGGACCCTGCCCGTGGGTTAGGATGCCGAGGGGGAGAGAGAGACGCCTGTGCCGCAGGGAAGGTGCAAGTGAGACCACATGAGGGCAACAAACGGATTTTACTGGACATGCATTTTATTGAACGAGGGATGGCGTTCTAGAGGATGTGTATTTTAATTTGATATTCTTCTTCTGCTTACTACTATTTCCTATTTCTTCTTCTTCATCTAAGTCATCTTCTTCTTTGCCTTCTTTTCAATTACTTCTACTACTCTTGCTTCTTCTTTTCTTCTTTGCTGTCTTTTTAATTACTACTACTACTCTTGCTTCTTCTTTGTCTTACTCTTATTCTTTTTATTCCTATTTTAATTTTTCTTCTTATTCACTACTACTATTTCTTCTTCTTCTTTATCATAGTCTTCTTGTTGTAATTAATCTTCTTCACTTGTTATGCTTATGGTTATTTTTTTCTTTTTCATATTCTTACTGTTTACTACTATTTCTTCTTCCTCTTCTTCTACTTATTCCTATGCTCCTATTATTCTTATTCAACTTAATATTTTTATTATTATTCTATTCCTTTTTCTTCTTCCTCCTGTTTACTACTACTATTTCTTCATCGTCATAATCTTCTTCTTCCTATTCCTATTTGTATTCCTATTCTTTTTTTTTCTCCTGTAGGAGGAGGTTTTTAATTTTTTTTCTTTTTTTTTACTACTACTATTTCTTCATCATCATAATCTTCTTCTTCCTATTCCTCGTCCTAGTCCTATTCTTTTTTTTTCTCCTGGAGGAGGAGGTTTTTAAATTTTTTTTCTTTTTTTTTACTACTACTATTTCTTCATCATCATAATCTTCTTCTTCCTATTCCTATTCCTATTCCTATTCCTATTCCTATTCTTTTTTTTTTTCTCCTGTATGAGGAGGTTTTTAAATTTTTTTTTCTATTTTTTTACTACTACTACTCTTTCTTAAAGTCAAGTTCCGTTTGTTGAGTCCAAGTCTTGAAGTCTTGTCCGTAGCCTTTGATGCCACCAGGGGAGGTTCAGATTCAATATCTGAAAGAGCTTTTCCTTGGGAGAGGCGTGAGGCACTGGAAGAAGTTGCCCAGGGCGGTGGTGGAGTCCTTGTCCCCGCAGTGGTCAGGAGCTGTGCAGATGTGGCCCTTGGGGACGTGGTTTCGGGGCGGCGGTGGCGCTGCCAGGGTGCCAGTGGCACCGGGTGCCCGGCAGGGTCTCTTTTGGCACCTCGGTGACTCCCTGGGCTTCCCCGCCGAGCGCGCCGGCACCGAGCGCGCTCCACGGGCGCTGTTTGGGGGCGGCCAGGCCGGTGACTTTGGGCGTCGCGGAGACGGCCCCGGCACGGCCCAAAGCAGCCGGGGCAGCTCAGGCTGCGGGGCCCGTCCAGGCCGAGGCCGCCCCGGGCCGGGCGGGCGCTACTCCAGCGTCCGCGGCGCCAGGCAGCGGCAGCGGAACAGCGCCCGCAGCGCCCGCAGCGCCCGCCTGAGGCGGCCGGGCCGCTTGCTGGGGGCAGCCGAGGGGCCGCGGGGGCTCTGCGGGGCAGGCCCCGGCTCCTGCCAGGCCAGCACAGGAGAAGCTGCGGGTCCCGTGGCGGCTCGGCCTTGCAGGGGGGGAAGCGAGGCACAGAGCGGCTCCCGTGCCGGCCGCTCGGCCCAGGCCTCCCGAGGGACGGGCGGCGGGAGCTCGTCTGCCGCAAGAGCTGCCAGGCTTCGGCGCCTGCCTTCTTCGCCTACCTCGAGCACGCTGACTCCGTCCCAGGCGGCGGCCTTGGGCAGCGAGGGTGGGACCCTGAAGCTGAAGATGCAGGTGTATTCCCAGCTGCTGTATGCGGCAGGGACCAGGCTCCATGGCCCTGCTGATGGCACCTCCTCACTGGGGGCAGGAGAACACGGCTGGTTCTTCTGGCCGCTCGCACCTCCTTCACCTCGCTGGGACAGCTTTGGGTCGTTCCCTTCTTCTTCCCCGTGGGGCAGCTCCTGGACTTCCACTCTCTGTTGCCACCGGTAGAGCAGTTGCTGTGCCCCATGTCCCCACTCCATGCTCAGGCCCATCTTCCACGGCTTCAGCCCTTGGGGACTCCACATTCTGCACAGGGACACTTCCTGCACTGGCACTGCTGGGACCCACTGGGACAACTCACGGCCTGTCGCCTCTTCGCACAGGCAAAGCTCTTGGGGTCGAGTGTCTCTCCCCTGGCAAGGCTCCTCATCCACGGCAGGTTTCCTCTCCGCCTCCCTGATGACAAAGGGCCCCTGCTCCTCTTCAGTGTCTCTCTGGGGCCTGACTGAGGCACTCTCTGCCCCCACCAAGTGCCAGCTGAGGGTCTGGTCTTGTGGCCCGCTGGGCACAGGGGTGGGTGGCTGGGAGGAGCTGGGGTTTGCCTTGTCCTCTTCCATCTCAGAGGTCCTGTAGCACAGAAGGATGGCGGGAGCTGCTTCCTTCTGCGACAGGGGCTCTCAGCGGACTGGGCACTGCCAGGTTCTGCGCCCCTTAGCTACCCTCAGCCAGGGCGGGGCTCTCTGATGTCACAAGGCTCTCTGGGCACCGCCATGTTCCGCATGGCCAAGGGCCCTTTGTGACACCACGCGCCTGGGTCACAAAGGGCCGTAGCCGGCGCCCCTCCAGCAGCCGAGCCTGCTGGAAGTAGCACTGAGCAGGCCCTGGACTTGGGCACTTGTAGCCCTTGGCCTCTGCGAGGCTTTGGCCACGGTCCCACTCACCGGCCCAATCCCCACACTGTAGAGCCCTGGCTTTGGCGGGTGGGCTGCCCAGGGCACGAGCCATTGGCCAGATGGCCGCAGCCAGGGACTTGGGGGCATTGGCTCCATGTGCAGCTGCAGGCCGGGGACCAGGGGTGTCCCTCAGGGCTCTGCCTTGGCCCTGGGGCTCTTCAGTGGCGTCCCCAATGACACAGGCAGGGGCTTGAGCTCCCCCTCAGCACGTTTGCAGGGGACGGGCAGCTGAGCGTGGCAGGGGCACCATGGCAGGATTTGGCCGTGCACAGGGACCTGGGCAAGCTTGAGAAGGGGCACAACGAGAACCTTACGAGGTCTCACAAGGCCAAGTGCCGGGTGCTGCGCCTGGCCCGGGGCGATCCCCGAGTCCCGGATTCATGCAGGCCGGGAGAGACCTTCATATCCCTCCGTTTGGTGCTGCCTCCCTGGCCGCTCCCAGCACGTCCAGAAGCAGCACTGGCTGGGCCTTGGGCCTTTCCGGTGCCCTTGCCCACTTCCAGCAGGGCTGGCCCGAGGGGAGCACGCCCAGCCCGTGCCTCTGCCCCACAGCCCCTGTGGGCAGCTTCCCTGGGCACGTCCTGCCCTGAGCCTGCCGCGGCTGGGCCAGTGCTGGGCCACTGAGTGCTGCTCCTGGAGGGACAATTCCAGCTGAAATCACACGTAATGAATGAAGCTTTTGACAGATTGGTGCTGGCAGTGGTGACACCAATGCTGAGCTGAATTCTCCCCTGTGTTTGGGTGTGCTTGGCCTCCGTGCCAGAAGCCTCGTGATGCCGAGGGTGCCAGGCTTTGCCCAGGCTTTCCAGGCAGCAGATGCAGGCAGGGCCACTCCTGGCAAAGTGGGCACTGGCTTGGAGAGCCATCAGTGTTCCTGAACACAGACTGGTTTCAGGAATGTGGTGGTGTTGAGGTGAACTTTGAGGTATATAAATATAAGGGGGAGTAATTGCAAGGTGCTGTACTGTATTGCTATTGGTGTTTGAATAAGTAATAAAATGACAGATGGAGCATGATAGGAAAATAACTTGCTGCAGGAAAAAATTCCTCAGGATTGCTGGTTATTCCCAATATGTACCGCTGTAACTGAGTAAGGAGAAAGGGACAACAAGCCGTGTCTGATTAACAAGATGCTGATGTTGTGCTCTCTTCCCCAGTCTGCTCTCAAAAGATGTGGGACTGACAAAGATGAAGGAATCTTAAGAGCTATTTTGGTTCTTTTGGAGAAGGTTTAAAATGGAGAAGGGATTGGGGTGATTAGGAGGCTCTCATTACGCATCATTTTCAGTGCTGCCTTTTGTGGCAGAAGTGATTAAATGTGCCCTGCTGGTGTTGTGTTGGTGTTTAGATTTTCTGAGTCCCGCAGCCCTGAGCTGGCTTCCCATGCCGGTGGAACTGTCCTGCCTGCTGCTTGCAGGATGCCCTGGAACAAAGCCTCTGCCCCATCATGCCCGAGGAGCAGAAGGGCATGAGGACAGTGCTGCGAGGATGGGCAAGGAGGGGCACTTTGCTTAGGGAGAGTGGGGCAGGAGAGGCCTTCAGTGGCCTGGCAGAGATACTCAGAGCTTTTGTTGGTTTCCAGACAACAAAAGGTTTCCCCTTCCCTCAGAGATCCGGAGCGATGCTCTTGGCCGGGTCCTCCTTTCTCTCCTGCCTTCCTTTGCCTGCTCTTTTTCCCTCCCAGTGTCTCCCTTTGCCCAGGGCAGCTCCCAGCCAAAGAGCCTGCCCTGATGGTTTTTTTTTCCCCAATCCAGGAGCTAAAAGAGCCCTGGATGAAGTTACGGAGGCTGGCAGTGAAATGTCACGGTAAGATCTTGCTCCGCTTGGGTTTCAGCCCTTTCAGAGCTTTGCCTTGAAGGGCAGGAAGATCTTTTCCTCGCTGGGAACTGGAACTGCAGCCCATTGCAGTGTGTGCCATGGATGCCAAGAGGGGCATTCCCGAGGCTCCCAGGCTGCTGCTCCTGCCGTGCCTCCCAAGGGAGCTGCGCAGGGCCGGGGGACAAGGTCCAGCAGCTGGGAGGGCTCCCAGAGCAGCCAGCAAAGGCTGCTTTGCTGCACGTTCTCCAGCGGGAAGCAGAGGGAAGGAGGGAAGGGAAGGGAGTCGCTGACAGAATCCCGGCATGCTTGTGGCTGGAAGGGACCCTGCCCGTGGGTTAGGATGCCGAGGGGGAGAGAGAGACGCCTGTGCCGCAGGGAAGGTGCAAGTGAGACCACATGAGGGCAACAAACGGATTTTACTGGACATGCATTTTATTGAACGAGGGATGGCGTTCTAGAGGATGTGTATTTTAATTTGATATTCTTCTTCTGCTTACTACTATTTCCTATTTCTTCTTCTTCATCTAAGTCATCTTCTTCTTTGCCTTCTTTTCAATTACTTCTACTACTCTTGCTTCTTCTTTTCTTCTTTGCTGTCTTTTTAATTACTACTACTACTCTTGCTTCTTCTTTGTCTTACTCTTATTCTTTTTATTCCTATTTTAATTTTTCTTCTTATTCACTACTACTATTTCTTCTTCTTCTTTATCATAGTCTTCTTGTTGTAATTAATCTTCTTCACTTGTTATGCTTATGGTTATTTTTTTCTTTTTCATATTCTTACTGTTTACTACTATTTCTTCTTCCTCTTCTTCTACTTATTCCTATGCTCCTATTATTCTTATTCAACTTAATATTTTTATTATTATTCTATTCCTTTTTCTTCTTCCTCCTGTTTACTACTACTATTTCTTCATCGTCATAATCTTCTTCTTCCTATTCCTATTTGTATTCCTATTCTTTTTTTTTCTCCTGTAGGAGGAGGTTTTTAATTTTTTTTCTTTTTTTTTACTACTACTATTTCTTCATCATCATAATCTTCTTCTTCCTATTCCTCGTCCTAGTCCTATTCTTTTTTTTTCTCCTGGAGGAGGAGGTTTTTAAATTTTTTTTCTTTTTTTTTACTACTACTATTTCTTCATCATCATAATCTTCTTCTTCCTATTCCTATTCCTATTCCTATTCCTATTCTTTTTTTTTTTCTCCTGTATGAGGAGGTTTTTAAATTTTTTTCTCTATTTTTTTACTACTACTCTTTCTTAAAGTCAAGTTCCGTTTGTTGAGTCCAAGTCTTGAAGTCTTGTCCGTAGCCTTTGATGCCACCAGGGGAGGTTCAGATTCAATATCTGAAAGAGCTTTTCCTTGGGAGAGGCGTGAGGCACTGGAAGAAGTTGCCCAGGGCGGTGGTGGAGTCCTTGTCCCCGCAGTGGTCAGGAGCTGTGCAGATGTGGCCCTTGGGGACGTGGTTTCGGGGCGGCGGTGGCGCTGCCAGGGTGCCAGTGGCACCGGGTGCCCGGCAGGGTCTCTTTTGGCACCTCGGTGACTCCCTGGGCTTCCCCGCCGAGCGCGCCGGCACCGAGCGCGCTCCACGGGCGCTGTTTGGGGGCGGCCAGGCCGGTGACTTTGGGCGTCGCGGAGACGGCCCCGGCACGGCCCAAAGCAGCCGGGGCAGCTCAGGCTGCGGGGCCCGTCCAGGCCGAGGCCGCCCCGGGCCGGGCGGGTGCTACTCCAGCGTCCGCGGCGCCAGGCAGCGGCAGCGGAACAGCGCCCGCAGCGCCCGCAGCGCCCGCCTGAGGCGGCCGGGCCGCTTGCTGGGGGCAGCCGAGGGGCCGCGGGGGCTCTGCGGGGCAGGCCCCGGCTCCTGCCAGGCCAGCACAGGAGAAGCTGCGGGTCCCGTGGCGGCTCGGCCTTGCAGGGGGGGAAGCGAGGCACAGAGCGGCTCCCGTGCCGGCCGCTCGGCCCAGGCCTCCCGAGGGACGGGCGGCGGGAGCTCGTCTGCCGCAAGAGCTGCCAGGCTTCGGCGCCTGCCTTCTTCGCCTACCTCGAGCACGCTGACTCCGTCCCAGGCGGCGGCCTTGGGCAGCGAGGGTGGGACCCTGAAGCTGAAGATGCAGGTGTATTCCCAGCTGCTGTGTGCGGCAGGGACCAGGCTCCATGGCCCTGCTGATGGCACCTCCTCACTGGGGGCAGGAGAACACGGCTGGTTCTTCTGGCCGCTCGCACCTCCTTCACCTCGCTGGGACAGCTTTGGGTCGTTCCCTTCTTCTTCCCCGTGGGGCAGCTCCTGGACTTCCACTCTCTGTTGCCACCGGTAGAGCAGTTGCTGTGCCCCATGTCCCCACTCCATGCTCAGGCCCATCTTCCACGGCTTCAGCCCTTGGGGACTCCACATTCTGCACAGGGACACTTCCTGCACTGGCACTGCTGGGACCCACTGGGACAACTCACGGCCTGTCGCCTCTTCGCACAGGCAAAGCTCTTGGGGTCGAGTGTCTCTCCCCTGGCAAGGCTCCTCATCCACGGCAGGTTTCCTCTCCGCCTCCCTGATGACAAAGGGCCCCTGCTCCTCTTCAGTGTCTCTCTGGGGCCTGACTGAGGCACTCTCTGCCCCCACCAAGTGCCAGCTGAGGGTCTGGTCTTGTGGCCCGCTGGGCACAGGGGTGGGTGGCTGGGAGGAGCTGGGGTTTGCCTTGTCCTCTTCCATCTCAGAGGTCCTGTAGCACAGAAGGATGGCGGGAGCTGCTTCCTTCTGCGACAGGGGCTCTCAGCGGACTGGGCACTGCCAGGTTCTGCGCCCCTTAGCTACCCTCAGCCAGGGCGGGGCTCTCTGATGTCACAAGGCTCTCTGGGCACCGCCATGTTCCGCATGGCCAAGGGCCCTTTGTGACACCACGCGCCTGGGTCACAAAGGGCCGTAGCCGGCGCCCCTCCAGCAGCCGAGCCTGCTGGAAGTAGCACTGAGCAGGCCCTGGACTTGGGCACTTGTAGCCCTTGGCCTCTGCGAGGCTTTGGCCACGGTCCCACTCACCGGCCCAATCCCCACACTGTAGAGCCCTGGCTTTGGCGGGTGGGCTGCCCAGGGCACGAGCCATTGGCCAGATGGCCGCAGCCAGGGACTTGGGGGCATTGGCTCCATGTGCAGCTGCAGGCCGGGGACCAGGGGTGTCCCTCAGGGCTCTGCCTTGGCCCTGGGGCTCTTCAGTGGCGTCCCCAATGACACAGGCAGGGGCTCGAGCTCCCCCTCAGCACGTTTGCAGGGGACGGGCAGCTGAGCGTGGCAGGGGCACCATGGCAGGATTTGGCCGTGCACAGGGACCTGGGCAAGCTTGAGAAGGGGCACAACGAGAACCTTACGAGGTCTCACAAGGCCAAGTGCCGGGTGCTGCGCCTGGCCCGGGGCGATCCCCGAGTCCCGGATTCGTGCAGGCCGGGAGAGACCTTCATATCCCTCCGTTTGGTGCTGCCTCCCTGGCCGCTCCCAGCACGTCCAGAAGCAGCACTGGCTGGGCCTTGGGCCTTTCCGGTGCCCTTGCCCACTTCCAGCAGGGCTGGCCCGAGGGGAGCACGCCCAGCCCGTGCCTCTGCCCCACAGCCCCTGTGGGCAGCTTCCCTGGGCACGTCCTGCCCTGAGCCTGCCGCGGCTGGGCCAGTGCTGGGCCACTGAGTGCTGCTCCTGGAGGGACAATTCCAGCTGAAATCACACGTAATGAATGAAGCTTTTGACAGATTGGTGCTGGCAGTGGTGACACCAATGCTGAGCTGAATTCTCCCCTGTGTTTGGGTGTGCTTGGCCTCCGTGCCAGAAGCCTCGTGATGCCGAGGGTGCCAGGCTTTGCCCAGGCTTTCCAGGCAGCAGATGCAGGCAGGGCCACTCCTGGCAAAGTGGGCACTGGCTTGGAGAGCCATCAGTGTTCCTGAACACAGACTGGTTTCAGGAATGTGGTGGTGTTGAGGTGAACTTTGAGGTATATAAATATAAGGGGGAGTAATTGCAAGGTGCTGTACTGTATTGCTATTGGTGTTTGAATAAGTAATAAAATGACAGATGGAGCATGATAGGAAAATAACTTGCTGCAGGAAAAAATTCCTCAGGATTGCTGGTTATTCCCAATATGTACCGCTGTAACTGAGTAAGGAGAAAGGGACAACAAGCCGTGTCTGATTAACAAGATGCTGATGTTGTGCTCTCTTCCCCAGTCTGCTCTCAAAAGATGTGGGACTGACAAAGATGAAGGAATCTTAAGAGCTATTTTGGTTCTTTTGGAGAAGGTTTAAAATGGAGAAGGGATTGGGGTGATTAGGAGGCTCTCATTACGCATCATTTTCAGTGCTGCCTTTTGTGGCAGAAGTGATTAAATGTGCCCTGCTGGTGTTGTGTTGGTGTTTAGATTTTCTGAGTCCCGCAGCCCTGAGCTGGGTTCCCATGCCGGTGGAACTGTCCTGCCTGCTGCTTGCAGGATGCCCTGGAACAAAGCCTCTGCCCCATCATCCCCGAGGAGCAGAAGGGCATGAGGACAGTGCTGCGAGGATGGGCAAGGAGGGGCACTTTGCTTAGGGAGAGTGGGGCAGGAGAGGCCTTCAGTGGCCTGGCAGAGATACTCAGAGCTTTTGTTGGTTTCCAGACAACAAAAGGTTTCCCCTTCCCTCAGAGATCCGGAGCGATGCTCTTGGCCGGGTCCTCCTTTCTCTCCTGCCTTCCTTTGCCTGCTCTTTTTCCCTCCCAGTGTCTCCCTTTGCCCAGGGCAGCTCCCAGCCAAAGAGCCTGCCCTGATGTTTTTTTTTTCCCCAATCCAGGAGCTAAAAGAGCCCTGGATGAAGTTACGGAGGCTGGCAGTGAAATGTCACGGTAAGATCTTGCTCCGCTTGGGTTTCAGCCCTTTCAGAGCTTTGCCTTGAAGGGCAGGAAGATCTTTTCCTCGCTGGGAACTGGAACTGCAGCCCATTGCAGTGTGTGCCATGGATGCCAAGAGGGGCATTCCCGAGGCTCCCAGGCTGCTGCTCCTGCCGTGCCTCCCAAGGGAGCTGCGCAGGGCCGGGGGACAAGGTCCAGCAGCTGGGAGGGCTCCCAGAGCAGCCAGCAAAGGCTGCTTTGCTGCACGTTCTCCAGCGGGAAGCAGAGGGAAGGAGGGAAGGGAAGGGAGTCGCTGACAGAATCCCGGCATGCTTGTGGCTGGAAGGGACCCTGCCCGTGGGTTAGGATGCCGAGGGGGAGAGAGAGACGCCTGTGCCGCAGGGAAGGTGCAAGTGAGACCACATGAGGGCAACAAACGGATTTTACTGGACATGCATTTTATTGAACGAGGGATGGCGTTCTAGAGGATGTGTATTTTAATTTGATATTCTTCTTCTGCTTACTACTATTTCCTATTTCTTCTTCTTCATCTAAGTCATCTTCTTCTTTGCCTTCTTTTCAATTACTTCTACTACTCTTGCTTCTTCTTTTCTTCTTTGCTGTCTTTTTAATTACTACTACTACTCTTGCTTCTTCTTTGTCTTACTCTTATTCTTTTTATTCCTATTTTAATTTTTCTTCTTATTCACTACTACTATTTCTTCTTCTTCTTTATCATAGTCTTCTTGTTGTAATTAATCTTCTTCACTTGTTATGCTTATGGTTATTTTTTTCTTTTTCATATTCTTACTGTTTACTACTATTTCTTCTTCCTCTTCTTCTACTTATTCCTATGCTCCTATTATTCTTATTCAACTTAATATTTTTATTATTATTCTATTCCTTTTTCTTCTTCCTCCTGTTTACTACTACTATTTCTTCATCGTCATAATCTTCTTCTTCCTATTCCTATTTGTATTCCTATTCTTTTTTTTTCTCCTGTAGGAGGAGGTTTTTAATTTTTTTTCTTTTTTTTTACTACTACTATTTCTTCATCATCATAATCTTCTTCTTCCTATTCCTCGTCCTAGTCCTATTCTTTTTTTTTCTCCTGGAGGAGGAGGTTTTTAAATTTTTTTTCTTTTTTTTTACTACTACTATTTCTTCATCATCATAATCTTCTTCTTCCTATTCCTATTCCTATTCCTATTCCTATTCCTATTCTTTTTTTTTTTCTCCTGTATGAGGAGGTTTTTAAATTTTTTTTTCTATTTTTTTACTACTACTACTCTTTCTTAAAGTCAAGTTCCGTTTGTTGAGTCCAAGTCTTGAAGTCTTGTCCGTAGCCTTTGATGCCACCAGGGGAGGTTCAGATTCAATATCTGAAAGAGCTTTTCCTTGGGAGAGGCGTGAGGCACTGGAAGAAGTTGCCCAGGGCGGTGGTGGAGTCCTTGTCCCCGCAGTGGTCAGGAGCTGTGCAGATGTGGCCCTTGGGGACGTGGTTTCGGGGCGGCGGTGGCGCTGCCAGGGTGCCAGTGGCACCGGGTGCCCGGCAGGGTCTCTTTTGGCACCTCGGTGACTCCCTGGGCTTCCCCGCCGAGCGCGCCGGCACCGAGCGCGCTCCACGGGCGCTGTTTGGGGGCGGCCAGGCCGGTGACTTTGGGCGTCGCGGAGACGGCCCCGGCACGGCCCAAAGCAGCCGGGGCAGCTCAGGCTGCGGGGCCCGTCCAGGCCGAGGCCGCCCCGGGCCGGGCGGGCGCTACTCCAGCGTCCGCGGCGCCAGGCAGCGGCAGCGGAACAGCGCCCGCAGCGCCCGCAGCGCCCGCCTGAGGCGGCCGGGCCGCTTGCTGGGGGCAGCCGAGGGGCCGCGGGGGCTCTGCGGGGCAGGCCCCGGCTCCTGCCAGGCCAGCACAGGAGAAGCTGCGGGTCCCGTGGCGGCTCGGCCTTGCAGGGGGGGAAGCGAGGCACAGAGCGGCTCCCGTGCCGGCCGCTCGGCCCAGGCCTCCCGAGGGACGGGCGGCGGGAGCTCGTCTGCCGCAAGAGCTGCCAGGCTTCGGCGCCTGCCTTCTTCGCCTACCTCGAGCACGCTGACTCCGTCCCAGGCGGCGGCCTTGGGCAGCGAGGGTGGGACCCTGAAGCTGAAGATGCAGGTGTATTCCCAGCTGCTGTGTGCGGCAGGGACCAGGCTCCATGGCCCTGCTGATGGCACCTCCTCACTGGGGGCAGGAGAACACGGCTGGTTCTTCTGGCCGCTCGCACCTCCTTCACCTCGCTGGGACAGCTTTGGGTCGTTCCCTTCTTCTTCCCCGTGGGGCAGCTCCTGGACTTCCACTCTCTGTTGCCACCGGTAGAGCAGTTGCTGTGCCCCATGTCCCCACTCCATGCTCAGGCCCATCTTCCACGGCTTCAGCCCTTGGGGACTCCACATTCTGCACAGGGACACTTCCTGCACTGGCACTGCTGGGACCCACTGGGACAACTCACGGCCTGTCGCCTCTTCGCACAGGCAAAGCTCTTGGGGTCGAGTGTCTCTCCCCTGGCAAGGCTCCTCATCCACGGCAGGTTTCCTCTCCGCCTCCCTGATGACAAAGGGCCCCTGCTCCTCTTCAGTGTCTCTCTGGGGCCTGACTGAGGCACTCTCTGCCCCCACCAAGTGCCAGCTGAGGGTCTGGTCTTGTGGCCCGCTGGGCACAGGGGTGGGTGGCTGGGAGGAGCTGGGGTTTGCCTTGTCCTCTTCCATCTCAGAGGTCCTGTAGCACAGAAGGATGGCGGGAGCTGCTTCCTTCTGCGACAGGGGCTCTCAGCGGACTGGGCACTGCCAGGTTCTGCGCCCCTTAGCTACCCTCAGCCAGGGCGGGGCTCTCTGATGTCACAAGGCTCTCTGGGCACCGCCATGTTCCGCATGGCCAAGGGCCCTTTGTGACACCACGCGCCTGGGTCACAAAGGGCCGTAGCCGGCGCCCCTCCAGCAGCCGAGCCTGCTGGAAGTAGCACTGAGCAGGCCCTGGACTTGGGCACTTGTAGCCCTTGGCCTCTGCGAGGCTTTGGCCACGGTCCCACTCACCGGCCCAATCCCCACACTGTAGAGCCCTGGCTTTGGCGGGTGGGCTGCCCAGGGCACGAGCCATTGGCCAGATGGCCGCAGCCAGGGACTTGGGGGCATTGGCTCCATGTGCAGCTGCAGGCCGGGGACCAGGGGTGTCCCTCAGGGCTCTGCCTTGGCCCTGGGGCTCTTCAGTGGCGTCCCCAATGACACAGGCAGGGGCTTGAGCTCCCCCTCAGCACGTTTGCAGGGGACGGGCAGCTGAGCGTGGCAGGGGCACCATGGCAGGATTTGGCCGTGCACAGGGACCTGGGCAAGCTTGAGAAGGGGCACAACGAGAACCTTACGAGGTCTCACAAGGCCAAGTGCCGGGTGCTGCGCCTGGCCCGGGGCGATCCCCGAGTCCCGGATTCGTGCAGGCCGGGAGAGACCTTCATATCCCTCCGTTTGGTGCTGCCTCCCTGGCCGCTCCCAGCACGTCCAGAAGCAGCACTGGCTGGGCCTTGGGCCTTTCCGGTGCCCTTGCCCACTTCCAGCAGGGCTGGCCCGAGGGGAGCACGCCCAGCCCGTGCCTCTGCCCCACAGCCCCTGTGGGCAGCTTCCCTGGGCACGTCCTGCCCTGAGCCTGCCGCGGCTGGGCCAGTGCTGGGCCACTGAGTGCTGCTCCTGGAGGGACAATTCCAGCTGAAATCACACGTAATGAATGAAGCTTTTGACAGATTGGTGCTGGCAGTGGTGACACCAATGCTGAGCTGAATTCTCCCCTGTGTTTGGGTGTGCTTGGCCTCCGTGCCAGAAGCCTCGTGATGCCGAGGGTGCCAGGCTTTGCCCAGGCTTTCCAGGCAGCAGATGCAGGCAGGGCCACTCCTGGCAAAGTGGGCACTGGCTTGGAGAGCCATCAGTGTTCCTGAACACAGACTGGTTTCAGGAATGTGGTGGTGTTGAGGTGAACTTTGAGGTATATAAATATAAGGGGGAGTAATTGCAAGGTGCTGTACTGTATTGCTATTGGTGTTTGAATAAGTAATAAAATGACAGATGGAGCATGATAGGAAAATAACTTGCTGCAGGAAAAAATTCCTCAGGATTGCTGGTTATTCCCAATATGTACCGCTGTAACTGAGTAAGGAGAAAGGGACAACAAGCCGTGTCTGATTAACAAGATGCTGATGTTGTGCTCTCTTCCCCAGTCTGCTCTCAAAAGATGTGGGACTGACAAAGATGAAGGAATCTTAAGAGCTATTTTGGTTCTTTTGGAGAAGGTTTAAAATGGAGAAGGGATTGGGGTGATTAGGAGGCTCTCATTACGCATCATTTTCAGTGCTGCCTTTTGTGGCAGAAGTGATTAAATGTGCCCTGCTGGTGTTGTGTTGGTGTTTAGATTTTCTGAGTCCCGCAGCCCTGAGCTGGCTTCCCATGCCGGTGGAACTGTCCTGCCTGCTGCTTGCAGGATGCCCTGGAACAAAGCCTCTGCCCCATCATGCCCGAGGAGCAGAAGGGCATGAGGACAGTGCTGCGAGGATGGGCAAGGAGGGGCACTTTGCTTAGGGAGAGTGGGGCAGGAGAGGCCTTCAGTGGCCTGGCAGAGATACTCAGAGCTTTTGTTGGTTTCCAGACAACAAAAGGTTTCCCCTTCCCTCAGAGATCCGGAGCGATGCTCTTGGCCGGGTCCTCCTTTCTCTCCTGCCTTCCTTTGCCTGCTCTTTTTCCCTCCCAGTGTCTCCCTTTGCCCAGGGCAGCTCCCAGCCAAAGAGCCTGCCCTGATGGTTTTTTTTTCCCCAATCCAGGAGCTAAAAGAGCCCTGGATGAAGTTACGGAGGCTGGCAGTGAAATGTCACGGTAAGATCTTGCTCCGCTTGGGTTTCAGCCCTTTCAGAGCTTTGCCTTGAAGGGCAGGAAGATCTTTTCCTCGCTGGGAACTGGAACTGCAGCCCATTGCAGTGTGTGCCATGGATGCCAAGAGGGGCATTCCCGAGGCTCCCAGGCTGCTGCTCCTGCCGTGCCTCCCAAGGGAGCTGCGCAGGGCCGGGGGACAAGGTCCAGCAGCTGGGAGGGCTCCCAGAGCAGCCAGCAAAGGCTGCTTTGCTGCACGTTCTCCAGCGGGAAGCAGAGGGAAGGAGGGAAGGGAAGGGAGTCGCTGACAGAATCCCGGCATGCTTGTGGCTGGAAGGGACCCTGCCCGTGGGTTAGGATGCCGAGGGGGAGAGAGAGACGCCTGTGCCGCAGGGAAGGTGCAAGTGAGACCACATGAGGGCAACAAACGGATTTTACTGGACATGCATTTTATTGAACGAGGGATGGCGTTCTAGAGGATGTGTATTTTAATTTGATATTCTTCTTCTGCTTACTACTATTTCCTATTTCTTCTTCTTCATCTAAGTCATCTTCTTCTTTGCCTTCTTTTCAATTACTTCTACTACTCTTGCTTCTTCTTTTCTTCTTTGCTGTCTTTTTAATTACTACTACTACTCTTGCTTCTTCTTTGTCTTACTCTTATTCTTTTTATTCCTATTTTAATTTTTCTTCTTATTCACTACTACTATTTCTTCTTCTTCTTTATCATAGTCTTCTTGTTGTAATTAATCTTCTTCACTTGTTATGCTTATGGTTATTTTTTTCTTTTTCATATTCTTACTGTTTACTACTATTTCTTCTTCCTCTTCTTCTACTTATTCCTATGCTCCTATTATTCTTATTCAACTTAATATTTTTATTATTATTCTATTCCTTTTTCTTCTTCCTCCTGTTTACTACTACTATTTCTTCATCGTCATAATCTTCTTCTTCCTATTCCTATTTGTATTCCTATTCTTTTTTTTTCTCCTGTAGGAGGAGGTTTTTAATTTTTTTTCTTTTTTTTTACTACTACTATTTCTTCATCATCATAATCTTCTTCTTCCTATTCCTCGTCCTAGTCCTATTCTTTTTTTTTCTCCTGGAGGAGGAGGTTTTTAAATTTTTTTTCTTTTTTTTTACTACTACTATTTCTTCATCATCATAATCTTCTTCTTCCTATTCCTATTCCTATTCCTATTCCTATTCTTTTTTTTTTTCTCCTGTATGAGGAGGTTTTTAAATTTTTTTCTCTATTTTTTTACTACTACTCTTTCTTAAAGTCAAGTTCCGTTTGTTGAGTCCAAGTCTTGAAGTCTTGTCCGTAGCCTTTGATGCCACCAGGGGAGGTTCAGATTCAATATCTGAAAGAGCTTTTCCTTGGGAGAGGCGTGAGGCACTGGAAGAAGTTGCCCAGGGCGGTGGTGGAGTCCTTGTCCCCGCAGTGGTCAGGAGCTGTGCAGATGTGGCCCTTGGGGACGTGGTTTCGGGGCGGCGGTGGCGCTGCCAGGGTGCCAGTGGCACCGGGTGCCCGGCAGGGTCTCTTTTGGCACCTCGGTGACTCCCTGGGCTTCCCCGCCGAGCGCGCCGGCACCGAGCGCGCTCCACGGGCGCTGTTTGGGGGCGGCCAGGCCGGTGACTTTGGGCGTCGCGGAGACGGCCCCGGCACGGCCCAAAGCAGCCGGGGCAGCTCAGGCTGCGGGGCCCGTCCAGGCCGAGGCCGCCCCGGGCCGGGCGGGTGCTACTCCAGCGTCCGCGGCGCCAGGCAGCGGCAGCGGAACAGCGCCCGCAGCGCCCGCAGCGCCCGCCTGAGGCGGCCGGGCCGCTTGCTGGGGGCAGCCGAGGGGCCGCGGGGGCTCTGCGGGGCAGGCCCCGGCTCCTGCCAGGCCAGCACAGGAGAAGCTGCGGGTCCCGTGGCGGCTCGGCCTTGCAGGGGGGGAAGCGAGGCACAGAGCGGCTCCCGTGCCGGCCGCTCGGCCCAGGCCTCCCGAGGGACGGGCGGCGGGAGCTCGTCTGCCGCAAGAGCTGCCAGGCTTCGGCGCCTGCCTTCTTCGCCTACCTCGAGCACGCTGACTCCGTCCCAGGCGGCGGCCTTGGGCAGCGAGGGTGGGACCCTGAAGCTGAAGATGCAGGTGTATTCCCAGCTGCTGTGTGCGGCAGGGACCAGGCTCCATGGCCCTGCTGATGGCACCTCCTCACTGGGGGCAGGAGAACACGGCTGGTTCTTCTGGCCGCTCGCACCTCCTTCACCTCGCTGGGACAGCTTTGGGTCGTTCCCTTCTTCTTCCCCGTGGGGCAGCTCCTGGACTTCCACTCTCTGTTGCCACCGGTAGAGCAGTTGCTGTGCCCCATGTCCCCACTCCATGCTCAGGCCCATCTTCCACGGCTTCAGCCCTTGGGGACTCCACATTCTGCACAGGGACACTTCCTGCACTGGCACTGCTGGGACCCACTGGGACAACTCACGGCCTGTCGCCTCTTCGCACAGGCAAAGCTCTTGGGGTCGAGTGTCTCTCCCCTGGCAAGGCTCCTCATCCACGGCAGGTTTCCTCTCCGCCTCCCTGATGACAAAGGGCCCCTGCTCCTCTTCAGTGTCTCTCTGGGGCCTGACTGAGGCACTCTCTGCCCCCACCAAGTGCCAGCTGAGGGTCTGGTCTTGTGGCCCGCTGGGCACAGGGGTGGGTGGCTGGGAGGAGCTGGGGTTTGCCTTGTCCTCTTCCATCTCAGAGGTCCTGTAGCACAGAAGGATGGCGGGAGCTGCTTCCTTCTGCGACAGGGGCTCTCAGCGGACTGGGCACTGCCAGGTTCTGCGCCCCTTAGCTACCCTCAGCCAGGGCGGGGCTCTCTGATGTCACAAGGCTCTCTGGGCACCGCCATGTTCCGCATGGCCAAGGGCCCTTTGTGACACCACGCGCCTGGGTCACAAAGGGCCGTAGCCGGCGCCCCTCCAGCAGCCGAGCCTGCTGGAAGTAGCACTGAGCAGGCCCTGGACTTGGGCACTTGTAGCCCTTGGCCTCTGCGAGGCTTTGGCCATGGTCCCACTCACCGGCCCAATCCCCACACTGTAGAGCCCTGGCTTTGGCGGGTGGGCTGCCCAGGGCACGAGCCATTGGCCAGATGGCCGCAGCCAGGGACTTGGGGGCATTGGCTCCATGTGCAGCTGCAGGCCGGGGACCAGGGGTGTCCCTCAGGGCTCTGCCTTGGCCCTGGGGCTCTTCAGTGGCGTCCCCAATGACACAGGCAGGGGCTCGAGCTCCCCCTCAGCACGTTTGCAGGGGACGGGCAGCTGAGCGTGGCAGGGGCACCATGGCAGGATTTGGCCGTGCACAGGGACCTGGGCAAGCTTGAGAAGGGGCACAACGAGAACCTTACGAGGTCTCACAAGGCCAAGTGCCGGGTGCTGCGCCTGGCCCGGGGCGATCCCCGAGTCCCGGATTCGTGCAGGCCGGGAGAGACCTTCATATCCCTCCGTTTGGTGCTGCCTCCCTGGCCGCTCCCAGCACGTCCAGAAGCAGCACTGGCTGGGCCTTGGGCCTTTCCGGTGCCCTTGCCCACTTCCAGCAGGGCTGGCCCGAGGGGAGCACGCCCAGCCCGTGCCTCTGCCCCACAGCCCCTGTGGGCAGCTTCCCTGGGCACGTCCTGCCCTGAGCCTGCCGCGGCTGGGCCAGTGCTGGGCCACTGAGTGCTGCTCCTGGAGGGACAATTCCAGCTGAAATCACACGTAATGAATGAAGCTTTTGACAGATTGGTGCTGGCAGTGGTGACACCAATGCTGAGCTGAATTCTCCCCTGTGTTTGGGTGTGCTTGGCCTCCGTGCCAGAAGCCTCGTGATGCCGAGGGTGCCAGGCTTTGCCCAGGCTTTCCAGGCAGCAGATGCAGGCAGGGCCACTCCTGGCAAAGTGGGCACTGGCTTGGAGAGCCATCAGTGTTCCTGAACACAGACTGGTTTCAGGAATGTGGTGGTGTTGAGGTGAACTTTGAGGTATATAAATATAAGGGGGAGTAATTGCAAGGTGCTGTACTGTATTGCTATTGGTGTTTGAATAAGTAATAAAATGACAGATGGAGCATGATAGGAAAATAACTTGCTGCAGGAAAAAATTCCTCAGGATTGCTGGTTATTCCCAATATGTACCGCTGTAACTGAGTAAGGAGAAAGGGACAACAAGCCGTGTCTGATTAACAAGATGCTGATGTTGTGCTCTCTTCCCCAGTCTGCTCTCAAAAGATGTGGGACTGACAAAGATGAAGGAATCTTAAGAGCTATTTTGGTTCTTTTGGAGAAGGTTTAAAATGGAGAAGGGATTGGGGTGATTAGGAGGCTCTC
Organism: Coloeus monedula; assembly: GCF_965178545.1. Lineage (NCBI taxonomy): Eukaryota > Metazoa > Chordata > Aves > Passeriformes > Corvidae > Coloeus > Coloeus monedula. Next base: position 14,360,016 of record NC_138798.1, on the reverse strand, counting down.
ATTACGCATCATTTTCAGTGCTGCCTTTTGTGGCAGAAGTGATTAAATGTGCCCTGCTGGTGTTGTGTTGGTGTTTAGATTTTCTGAGTCCCGCAGCCCTGAGCTGGCTTCCCATGCCGGTGGAACTGTCCTGCCTGCTGCTTGCAGGATGCCCTGGAACAAAGCCTCTGCCCCATCATGCCCGAGGAGCAGAAGGGCATGAGGACAGTGCTGCGAGGATGGGCAAGGAGGGGCACTTTGCTTAGGGAGAGTGGGGCAGGAGAGGCCTTCAGTGGCCTGGCAGAGATACTCAGAGCTTTTGTTGGTTTCCAGACAACAAAAGGTTTCCCCTTCCCTCAGAGATCCGGAGCGATGCTCTTGGCCGGGTCCTCCTTTCTCTCCTGCCTTCCTTTGCCTGCTCTTTTTCCCTCCCAGTGTCTCCCTTTGCCCAGGGCAGCTCCCAGCCAAAGAGCCTGCCCTGATGGTTTTTTTTTCCCCAATCCAGGAGCTAAAAGAGCCCTGGATGAAGTTACGGAGGCTGGCAGTGAAATGTCACGGTAAGATCTTGCTCCGCTTGGGTTTCAGCCCTTTCAGAGCTTTGCCTTGAAGGGCAGGAAGATCTTTTCCTCGCTGGGAACTGGAACTGCAGCCCATTGCAGTGTGTGCCATGGATGCCAAGAGGGGCATTCCCGAGGCTCCCAGGCTGCTGCTCCTGCCGTGCCTCCCAAGGGAGCTGCGCAGGGCCGGGGGACAAGGTCCAGCAGCTGGGAGGGCTCCCAGAGCAGCCAGCAAAGGCTGCTTTGCTGCACGTTCTCCAGCGGGAAGCAGAGGGAAGGAGGGAAGGGAAGGGAGTCGCTGACAGAATCCCGGCATGCTTGTGGCTGGAAGGGACCCTGCCCGTGGGTTAGGATGCCGAGGGGGAGAGAGAGACGCCTGTGCCGCAGGGAAGGTGCAAGTGAGACCACATGAGGGCAACAAACGGATTTTACTGGACATGCATTTTATTGAACGAGGGATGGCGTTCTAGAGGATGTGTATTTTAATTTGATATTCTTCTTCTGCTTACTACTATTTCCTATTTCTTCTTCTTCATCTAAGTCATCTTCTTCTTTGCCTTCTTTTCAATTACTTCTACTACTCTTGCTTCTTCTTTTCTTCTTTGCTGTCTTTTTAATTACTACTACTACTCTTGCTTCTTCTTTGTCTTACTCTTATTCTTTTTATTCCTATTTTAATTTTTCTTCTTATTCACTACTACTATTTCTTCTTCTTCTTTATCATAGTCTTCTTGTTGTAATTAATCTTCTTCACTTGTTATGCTTATGGTTATTTTTTTCTTTTTCATATTCTTACTGTTTACTACTATTTCTTCTTCCTCTTCTTCTACTTATTCCTATGCTCCTATTATTCTTATTCAACTTAATATTTTTATTATTATTCTATTCCTTTTTCTTCTTCCTCCTGTTTACTACTACTATTTCTTCATCGTCATAATCTTCTTCTTCCTATTCCTATTTGTATTCCTATTCTTTTTTTTTCTCCTGTAGGAGGAGGTTTTTAATTTTTTTTCTTTTTTTTTACTACTACTATTTCTTCATCATCATAATCTTCTTCTTCCTATTCCTCGTCCTAGTCCTATTCTTTTTTTTTCTCCTGGAGGAGGAGGTTTTTAAATTTTTTTTCTTTTTTTTTACTACTACTATTTCTTCATCATCATAATCTTCTTCTTCCTATTCCTATTCCTATTCCTATTCCTATTCCTATTCCTATTCTTTTTTTTTTTCTCCTGTATGAGGAGGTTTTTAAATTTTTTTCTCTATTTTTTTACTACTACTCTTTCTTAAAGTCAAGTTCCGTTTGTTGAGTCCAAGTCTTGAAGTCTTGTCCGTAGCCTTTGATGCCACCAGGGGAGGTTCAGATTCAATATCTGAAAGAGCTTTTCCTTGGGAGAGGCGTGAGGCACTGGAAGAAGTTGCCCAGGGCGGTGGTGGAGTCCTTGTCCCCGCAGTGGTCAGGAGCTGTGCAGATGTGGCCCTTGGGGACGTGGTTTCGGGGCGGCGGTGGCGCTGCCAGGGTGCCAGTGGCACCGGGTGCCCGGCAGGGTCTCTTTTGGCACCTCGGTGACTCCCTGGGCTTCCCCGCCGAGCGCGCCGGCACCGAGCGCGCTCCACGGGCGCTGTTTGGGGGCGGCCAGGCCGGTGACTTTGGGCGTCGCGGAGACGGCCCCGGCACGGCCCAAAGCAGCCGGGGCAGCTCAGGCTGCGGGGCCCGTCCAGGCCGAGGCCGCCCCGGGCCGGGCGGGCGCTACTCCAGCGTCCGCGGCGCCAGGCAGCGGCAGCGGAACAGCGCCCGCAGCGCCCGCAGCGCCCGCCTGAGGCGGCCGGGCCGCTTGCTGGGGGCAGCCGAGGGGCCGCGGGGGCTCTGCGGGGCAGGCCCCGGCTCCTGCCAGGCCAGCACAGGAGAAGCTGCGGGTCCCGTGGCGGCTCGGCCTTGCAGGGGGGGAAGCGAGGCACAGAGCGGCTCCCGTGCCGGCCGCTCGGCCCAGGCCTCCCGAGGGACGGGCGGCGGGAGCTCGTCTGCCGCAAGAGCTGCCAGGCTTCGGCGCCTGCCTTCTTCGCCTACCTCGAGCACGCTGACTCCGTCCCAGGCGGCGGCCTTGGGCAGCGAGGGTGGGACCCTGAAGCTGAAGATGCAGGTGTATTCCCAGCTGCTGTGTGCGGCAGGGACCAGGCTCCATGGCCCTGCTGATGGCACCTCCTCACTGGGGGCAGGAGAACACGGCTGGTTCTTCTGGCCGCTCGCACCTCCTTCACCTCGCTGGGACAGCTTTGGGTCGTTCCCTTCTTCTTCCCCGTGGGGCAGCTCCTGGACTTCCACTCTCTGTTGCCACCGGTAGAGCAGTTGCTGTGCCCCATGTCCCCACTCCATGCTCAGGCCCATCTTCCACGGCTTCAGCCCTTGGGGACTCCACATTCTGCACAGGGACACTTCCTGCACTGGCACTGCTGGGACCCACTGGGACAACTCACGGCCTGTCGCCTCTTCGCACAGGCAAAGCTCTTGGGGTCGAGTGTCTCTCCCCTGGCAAGGCTCCTCATCCACGGCAGGTTTCCTCTCCGCCTCCCTGATGACAAAGGGCCCCTGCTCCTCTTCAGTGTCTCTCTGGGGCCTGACTGAGGCACTCTCTGCCCCCACCAAGTGCCAGCTGAGGGTCTGGTCTTGTGGCCCGCTGGGCACAGGGGTGGGTGGCTGGGAGGAGCTGGGGTTTGCCTTGTCCTCTTCCATCTCAGAGGTCCTGTAGCACAGAAGGATGGCGGGAGCTGCTTCCTTCTGCGACAGGGGCTCTCAGCGGACTGGGCACTGCCAGGTTCTGCGCCCCTTAGCTACCCTCAGCCAGGGCGGGGCTCTCTGATGTCACAAGGCTCTCTGGGCACCGCCATGTTCCGCATGGCCAAGGGCCCTTTGTGACACCACGCGCCTGGGTCACAAAGGGCCGTAGCCGGCGCCCCTCCAGCAGCCGAGCCTGCTGGAAGTAGCACTGAGCAGGCCCTGGACTTGGGCACTTGTAGCCCTTGGCCTCTGCGAGGCTTTGGCCACGGTCCCACTCACCGGCCCAATCCCCACACTGTAGAGCCCTGGCTTTGGCGGGTGGGCTGCCCAGGGCACGAGCCATTGGCCAGATGGCCGCAGCCAGGGACTTGGGGGCATTGGCTCCATGTGCAGCTGCAGGCCGGGGACCAGGGGTGTCCCTCAGGGCTCTGCCTTGGCCCTGGGGCTCTTCAGTGGCGTCCCCAATGACACAGGCAGGGGCTCGAGCTCCCCCTCAGCACGTTTGCAGGGGACGGGCAGCTGAGCGTGGCAGGGGCACCATGGCAGGATTTGGCCGTGCACAGGGACCTGGGCAAGCTTGAGAAGGGGCACAACGAGAACCTTACGAGGTCTCACAAGGCCAAGTGCCGGGTGCTGCGCCTGGCCCGGGGCGATCCCCAAGTCCCGGATTCGTGCAGGCCGGGAGAGACCTTCATATCCCTCCGTTTGGTGCTGCCTCCCTGGCCGCTCCCAGCACGTCCAGAAGCAGCACTGGCTGGGCCTTGGGCCTTTCCGGTGCCCTTGCCCACTTCCAGCAGGGCTGGCCCGAGGGGAGCACGCCCAGCCCGTGCCTCTGCCCCACAGCCCCTGTGGGCAGCTTCCCTGGGCACGTCCTGCCCTGAGCCTGCCGCGGCTGGGCCAGTGCTGGGCCACTGAGTGCTGCTCCTGGAGGGACAATTCCAGCTGAAATCACACGTAATGAATGAAGCTTTTGACAGATTGGTGCTGGCAGTGGTGACACCAATGCTGAGCTGAATTCTCCCCTGTGTTTGGGTGTGCTTGGCCTCCGTGCCAGAAGCCTCGTGATGCCGAGGGTGCCAGGCTTTGCCCAGGCTTTCCAGGCAGCAGATGCAGGCAGGGCCACTCCTGGCAAAGTGGGCACTGGCTTGGAGAGCCATCAGTGTTCCTGAACACAGACTGGTTTCAGGAATGTGGTGGTGTTGAGGTGAACTTTGAGGTATATAAATATAAGGGGGAGTAATTGCAAGGTGCTGTACTGTATTGCTATTGGTGTTTGAATAAGTAATAAAATGACAGATGGAGCATGATAGGAAAATAACTTGCTGCAGGAAAAAATTCCTCAGGATTGCTGGTTATTCCCAATATGTACCGCTGTAACTGAGTAAGGAGAAAGGGACAACAAGCCGTGTCTGATTAACAAGATGCTGATGTTGTGCTCTCTTCCCCAGTCTGCTCTCAAAAGATGTGGGACTGACAAAGATGAAGGAATCTTAAGAGCTATTTTGGTTCTTTTGGAGAAGGTTTAAAATGGAGAAGGGATTGGGGTGATTAGGAGGCTCTCATTACGCATCATTTTCAGTGCTGCCTTTTGTGGCAGAAGTGATTAAATGTGCCCTGCTGGTGTTGTGTTGGTGTTTAGATTTTCTGAGTCCCGCAGCCCTGAGCTGGCTTCCCATGCCGGTGGAACTGTCCTGCCTGCTGCTTGCAGGATGCCCTGGAACAAAGCCTCTGCCCCATCATCCCCGAGGAGCAGAAGGGCATGAGGACAGTGCTGCGAGGATGGGCAAGGAGGGGCACTTTGCTTAGGGAGAGTGGGGCAGGAGAGGCCTTCAGTGGCCTGGCAGAGATACTCAGAGCTTTTGTTGGTTTCCAGACAACAAAAGGTTTCCCCTTCCCTCAGAGATCCGGAGCGATGCTCTTGGCCGGGTCCTCCTTTCTCTCCTGCCTTCCTTTGCCTGCTCTTTTTCCCTCCCAGTGTCTCCCTTTGCCCAGGGCAGCTCCCAGCCAAAGAGCCTGCCCTGATGGTTTTTTTTTCCCCAATCCAGGAGCTAAAAGAGCCCTGGATGAAGTTACGGAGGCTGGCAGTGAAATGTCACGGTAAGATCTTGCTCCGCTTGGGTTTCAGCCCTTTCAGAGCTTTGCCTTGAAGGGCAGGAAGATCTTTTCCTCGCTGGGAACTGGAACTGCAGCCCATTGCAGTGTGTGCCATGGATGCCAAGAGGGGCATTCCCGAGGCTCCCAGGCTGCTGCTCCTGCCGTGCCTCCCAAGGGAGCTGCGCAGGGCCGGGGGACAAGGTCCAGCAGCTGGGAGGGCTCCCAGAGCAGCCAGCAAAGGCTGCTTTGCTGCACGTTCTCCAGCGGGAAGCAGAGGGAAGGAGGGAAGGGAAGGGAGTCGCTGACAGAATCCCGGCATGCTTGTGGCTGGAAGGGACCCTGCCCGTGGGTTAGGATGCCGAGGGGGAGAGAGAGACGCCTGTGCCGCAGGGAAGGTGCAAGTGAGACCACATGAGGGCAACAAACGGATTTTACTGGACATGCATTTTATTGAACGAGGGATGGCGTTCTAGAGGATGTGTATTTTAATTTGATATTCTTCTTCTGCTTACTACTATTTCCTATTTCTTCTTCTTCATCTAAGTCATCTTCTTCTTTGCCTTCTTTTCAATTACTTCTACTACTCTTGCTTCTTCTTTTCTTCTTTGCTGTCTTTTTAATTACTACTACTACTCTTGCTTCTTCTTTGTCTTACTCTTATTCTTTTTATTCCTATTTTAATTTTTCTTCTTATTCACTACTACTATTTCTTCTTCTTCTTTATCATAGTCTTCTTGTTGTAATTAATCTTCTTCACTTGTTATGCTTATGGTTATTTTTTTCTTTTTCATATTCTTACTGTTTACTACTATTTCTTCTTCCTCTTCTTCTACTTATTCCTATGCTCCTATTATTCTTATTCAACTTAATATTTTTATTATTATTCTATTCCTTTTTCTTCTTCCTCCTGTTTACTACTACTATTTCTTCATCGTCATAATCTTCTTCTTCCTATTCCTATTTGTATTCCTATTCTTTTTTTTTCTCCTGTAGGAGGAGGTTTTTAATTTTTTTTCTTTTTTTTTACTACTACTATTTCTTCATCATCATAATCTTCTTCTTCCTATTCCTCGTCCTAGTCCTATTCTTTTTTTTTCTCCTGGAGGAGGAGGTTTTTAAATTTTTTTTCTTTTTTTTTACTACTACTATTTCTTCATCATCATAATCTTCTTCTTCCTATTCCTATTCCTATTCCTATTCTTTTTTTTTTTCTCCTGTATGAGGAGGTTTTTAAATTTTTTTCTCTATTTTTTTACTACTACTCTTTCTTAAAGTCAAGTTCCGTTTGTTGAGTCCAAGTCTTGAAGTCTTGTCCGTAGCCTTTGATGCCACCAGGGGAGGTTCAGATTCAATATCTGAAAGAGCTTTTCCTTGGGAGAGGCGTGAGGCACTGGAAGAAGTTGCCCAGGGCGGTGGTGGAGTCCTTGTCCCCGCAGTGGTCAGGAGCTGTGCAGATGTGGCCCTTGGGGACGTGGTTTCGGGGCGGCGGTGGCGCTGCCAGGGTGCCAGTGGCACCGGGTGCCCGGCAGGGTCTCTTTTGGCACCTCGGTGACTCCCTGGGCTTCCCCGCCGAGCGCGCCGGCACCGAGCGCGCTCCACGGGCGCTGTTTGGGGGCGGCCAGGCCGGTGACTTTGGGCGTCGCGGAGACGGCCCCGGCACGGCCCAAAGCAGCCGGGGCAGCTCAGGCTGCGGGGCCCGTCCAGGCCGAGGCCGCCCCGGGCCGGGCGGGCGCTACTCCAGCGTCCGCGGCGCCAGGCAGCGGCAGCGGAACAGCGCCCGCAGCGCCCGCAGCGCCCGCCTGAGGCGGCCGGGCCGCTTGCTGGGGGCAGCCGAGGGGCCGCGGGGGCTCTGCGGGGCAGGCCCCGGCTCCTGCCAGGCCAGCACAGGAGAAGCTGCGGGTCCCGTGGCGGCTCGGCCTTGCAGGGGGGGAAGCGAGGCACAGAGCGGCTCCCGTGCCGGCCGCTCGGCCCAGGCCTCCCGAGGGACGGGCGGCGGGAGCTCGTCTGCCGCAAGAGCTGCCAGGCTTCGGCGCCTGCCTTCTTCGCCTACCTCGAGCACGCTGACTCCGTCCCAGGCGGCGGCCTTGGGCAGCGAGGGTGGGACCCTGAAGCTGAAGATGCAGGTGTATTCCCAGCTGCTGTGTGCGGCAGGGACCAGGCTCCATGGCCCTGCTGATGGCACCTCCTCACTGGGGGCAGGAGAACACGGCTGGTTCTTCTGGCCGCTCGCACCTCCTTCACCTCGCTGGGACAGCTTTGGGTCGTTCCCTTCTTCTTCCCCGTGGGGCAGCTCCTGGACTTCCACTCTCTGTTGCCACCGGTAGAGCAGTTGCTGTGCCCCATGTCCCCACTCCATGCTCAGGCCCATCTTCCACGGCTTCAGCCCTTGGGGACTCCACATTCTGCACAGGGACACTTCCTGCACTGGCACTGCTGGGACCCACTGGGACAACTCACGGCCTGTCGCCTCTTCGCACAGGCAAAGCTCTTGGGGTCGAGTGTCTCTCCCCTGGCAAGGCTCCTCATCCACGGCAGGTTTCCTCTCCGCCTCCCTGATGACAAAGGGCCCCTGCTCCTCTTCAGTGTCTCTCTGGGGCCTGACTGAGGCACTCTCTGCCCCCACCAAGTGCCAGCTGAGGGTCTGGTCTTGTGGCCCGCTGGGCACAGGGGTGGGTGGCTGGGAGGAGCTGGGGTTTGCCTTGTCCTCTTCCATCTCAGAGGTCCTGTAGCACAGAAGGATGGCGGGAGCTGCTTCCTTCTGCGACAGGGGCTCTCAGCGGACTGGGCACTGCCAGGTTCTGCGCCCCTTAGCTACCCTCAGCCAGGGCGGGGCTCTCTGATGTCACAAGGCTCTCTGGGCACCGCCATGTTCCGCATGGCCAAGGGCCCTTTGTGACACCACGCGCCTGGGTCACAAAGGGCCGTAGCCGGCGCCCCTCCAGCAGCCGAGCCTGCTGGAAGTAGCACTGAGCAGGCCCTGGACTTGGGCACTTGTAGCCCTTGGCCTCTGCGAGGCTTTGGCCACGGTCCCACTCACCGGCCCAATCCCCACACTGTAGAGCCCTGGCTTTGGCGGGTGGGCTGCCCAGGGCACGAGCCATTGGCCAGATGGCCGCAGCCAGGGACTTGGGGGCATTGGCTCCATGTGCAGCTGCAGGCCGGGGACCAGGGGTGTCCCTCAGGGCTCTGCCTTGGCCCTGGGGCTCTTCAGTGGCGTCCCCAATGACACAGGCAGGGGCTCGAGCTCCCCCTCAGCACGTTTGCAGGGGACGGGCAGCTGAGCGTGGCAGGGGCACCATGGCAGGATTTGGCCGTGCACAGGGACCTGGGCAAGCTTGAGAAGGGGCACAACGAGAACCTTACGAGGTCTCACAAGGCCAAGTGCCGGGTGCTGCGCCTGGCCCGGGGCGATCCCCGAGTCCCGGATTCGTGCAGGCCGGGAGAGACCTTCATATCCCTCCGTTTGGTGCTGCCTCCCTGGCCGCTCCCAGCACGTCCAGAAGCAGCACTGGCTGGGCCTTGGGCCTTTCCGGTGCCCTTGCCCACTTCCAGCAGGGCTGGCCCGAGGGGAGCACGCCCAGCCCGTGCCTCTGCCCCACAGCCCCTGTGGGCAGCTTCCCTGGGCACGTCCTGCCCTGAGCCTGCCGCGGCTGGGCCAGTGCTGGGCCACTGAGTGCTGCTCCTGGAGGGACAATTCCAGCTGAAATCACACGTAATGAATGAAGCTTTTGACAGATTGGTGCTGGCAGTGGTGACACCAATGCTGAGCTGAATTCTCCCCTGTGTTTGGGTGTGCTTGGCCTCCGTGCCAGAAGCCTCGTGATGCCGAGGGTGCCAGGCTTTGCCCAGGCTTTCCAGGCAGCAGATGCAGGCAGGGCCACTCCTGGCAAAGTGGGCACTGGCTTGGAGAGCCATCAGTGTTCCTGAACACAGACTGGTTTCAGGAATGTGGTGGTGTTGAGGTGAACTTTGAGGTATATAAATATAAGGGGGAGTAATTGCAAGGTGCTGTACTGTATTGCTATTGGTGTTTGAATAAGTAATAAAATGACAGATGGAGCATGATAGGAAAATAACTTGCTGCAGGAAAAAATTCCTCAGGATTGCTGGTTATTCCCAATATGTACTGCTGTAACTGAGTAAGGAGAAAGGGACAACAAGCCGTGTCTGATTAACAAGATGCTGATGTTGTGCTCTCTTCCCCAGTCTGCTCTCAAAAGATGTGGGACTGACAAAGATGAAGGAATCTTAAGAGCTATTTTGGTTCTTTTGGAGAAGGTTTAAAATGGAGAAGGGATTGGGGTGATTAGGAGGCTCTCATTACGCATCATTTTCAGTGCTGCCTTTTGTGGCAGAAGTGATTAAATGTGCCCTGCTGGTGTTGTGTTGGTGTTTAGATTTTCTGAGTCCCGCAGCCCTGAGCTGGCTTCCCATGCCGGTGGAACTGTCCTGCCTGCTGCTTGCAGGATGCCCTGGAACAAAGCCTCTGCCCCATCATCCCCGAGGAGCAGAAGGGCATGAGGACAGTGCTGCGAGGATGGGCAAGGAGGGGCACTTTGCTTAGGGAGAGTGGGGCAGGAGAGGCCTTCAGTGGCCTGGCAGAGATACTCAGAGCTTTTGTTGGTTTCCAGACAACAAAAGGTTTCCCCTTCCCTCAGAGATCCGGAGCGATGCTCTTGGCCGGGTCCTCCTTTCTCTCCTGCCTTCCTTTGCCTGCTCTTTTTCCCTCCCAGTGTCTCCCTTTGCCCAGGGCAGCTCCCAGCCAAAGAGCCTGCCCTGATGGTTTTTTTTTCCCCAATCCAGGAGCTAAAAGAGCCCTGGATGAAGTTACGGAGGCTGGCAGTGAAATGTCACGGTAAGATCTTGCTCCGCTTGGGTTTCAGCCCTTTCAGAGCTTTGCCTTGAAGGGCAGGAAGATCTTTTCCTCGCTGGGAACTGGAACTGCAGCCCATTGCAGTGTGTGCCATGGATGCCAAGAGGGGCATTCCCGAGGCTCCCAGGCTGCTGCTCCTGCCGTGCCTCCCAAGGGAGCTGCGCAGGGCCGGGGGACAAGGTCCAGCAGCTGGGAGGGCTCCCAGAGCAGCCAGCAAAGGCTGCTTTGCTGCACGTTCTCCAGCGGGAAGCAGAGGGAAGGAGGGAAGGGAAGGGAGTCGCTGACAGAATCCCGGCATGCTTGTGGCTGGAAGGGACCCTGCCCGTGGGTTAGGATGCCGAGGGGGAGAGAGAGACGCCTGTGCCGCAGGGAAGGTGCAAGTGAGACCACATGAGGGCAACAAACGGATTTTACTGGACATGCATTTTATTGAACGAGGGATGGCGTTCTAGAGGATGTGTATTTTAATTTGATATTCTTCTTCTGCTTACTACTATTTCCTATTTCTTCTTCTTCATCTAAGTCATCTTCTTCTTTGCCTTCTTTTCAATTACTTCTACTACTCTTGCTTCTTCTTTTCTTCTTTGCTGTCTTTTTAATTACTACTACTACTCTTGCTTCTTCTTTGTCTTACTCTTATTCTTTTTATTCCTATTTTAATTTTTCTTCTTATTCACTACTACTATTTCTTCTTCTTCTTTATCATAGTCTTCTTGTTGTAATTAATCTTCTTCACTTGTTATGCTTATGGTTATTTTTTTCTTTTTCATATTCTTACTGTTTACTACTATTTCTTCTTCCTCTTCTTCTACTTATTCCTATGCTCCTATTATTCTTATTCAACTTAATATTTTTATTATTATTCTATTCCTTTTTCTTCTTCCTCCTGTTTACTACTACTATTTCTTCATCGTCATAATCTTCTTCTTCCTATTCCTATTTGTATTCCTATTCTTTTTTTTTCTCCTGTAGGAGGAGGTTTTTAATTTTTTTTCTTTTTTTTTACTACTACTATTTCTTCATCATCATAATCTTCTTCTTCCTATTCCTCGTCCTAGTCCTATTCTTTTTTTTTCTCCTGGAGGAGGAGGTTTTTAAATTTTTTTTCTTTTTTTTTACTACTACTATTTCTTCATCATCATAATCTTCTTCTTCCTATTCCTATTCCTATTCCTATTCCTATTCCTATTCCTATTCTTTTTTTTTTTCTCCTGTATGAGGAGGTTTTTAAATTTTTTTTTCTATTTTTTTACTACTACTACTCTTTCTTAAAGTCAAGTTCCGTTTGTTGAGTCCAAGTCTTGAAGTCTTGTCCGTAGCCTTTGATGCCACCAGGGGAGGTTCAGATTCAATATCTGAAAGAGCTTTTCCTTGGGAGAGGCGTGAGGCACTGGAAGAAGTTGCCCAGGGCGGTGGTGGAGTCCTTGTCCCCGCAGTGGTCAGGAGCTGTGCAGATGTGGCCCTTGGGGACGTGGTTTCGGGGCGGCGGTGGCGCTGCCAGGGTGCCAGTGGCACCGGGTGCCCGGCAGGGTCTCTTTTGGCACCTCGGTGACTCCCTGGGCTTCCCCGCCGAGCGCGCCGGCACCGAGCGCGCTCCACGGGCGCTGTTTGGGGGCGGCCAGGCCGGTGACTTTGGGCGTCGCGGAGACGGCCCCGGCACGGCCCAAAGCAGCCGGGGCAGCTCAGGCTGCGGGGCCCGTCCAGGCCGAGGCCGCCCCGGGCCGGGCGGGCGCTACTCCAGCGTCCGCGGCGCCAGGCAGCGGCAGCGGAACAGCGCCCGCAGCGCCCGCAGCGCCCGCCTGAGGCGGCCGGGCCGCTTGCTGGGGGCAGCCGAGGGGCCGCGGGGGCTCTGCGGGGCAGGCCCCGGCTCCTGCCAGGCCAGCACAGGAGAAGCTGCGGGTCCCGTGGCGGCTCGGCCTTGCAGGGGGGGAAGCGAGGCACAGAGCGGCTCCCGTGCCGGCCGCTCGGCCCAGGCCTCCCGAGGGACGGGCGGCGGGAGCTCGTCTGCCGCAAGAGCTGCCAGGCTTCGGCGCCTGCCTTCTTCGCCTACCTCGAGCACGCTGACTCCGTCCCAGGCGGCGGCCTTGGGCAGCGAGGGTGGGACCCTGAAGCTGAAGATGCAGGTGTATTCCCAGCTGCTGTGTGCGGCAGGGACCAGGCTCCATGGCCCTGCTGATGGCACCTCCTCACTGGGGGCAGGAGAACACGGCTGGTTCTTCTGGCCGCTCGCACCTCCTTCACCTCGCTGGGACAGCTTTGGGTCGTTCCCTTCTTCTTCCCCGTGGGGCAGCTCCTGGACTTCCACTCTCTGTTGCCACCGGTAGAGCAGTTGCTGTGCCCCATGTCCCCACTCCATGCTCAGGCCCATCTTCCACGGCTTCAGCCCTTGGGGACTCCACATTCTGCACAGGGACACTTCCTGCACTGGCACTGCTGGGACCCACTGGGACAACTCACGGCCTGTCGCCTCTTCGCACAGGCAAAGCTCTTGGGGTCGAGTGTCTCTCCCCTGGCAAGGCTCCTCATCCACGGCAGGTTTCCTCTCCGCCTCCCTGATGACAAAGGGCCCCTGCTCCTCTTCAGTGTCTCTCTGGGGCCTGACTGAGGCACTCTCTGCCCCCACCAAGTGCCAGCTGAGGGTCTGGTCTTGTGGCCCGCTGGGCACAGGGGTGGGTGGCTGGGAGGAGCTGGGGTTTGCCTTGTCCTCTTCCATCTCAGAGGTCCTGTAGCACAGAAGGATGGCGGGAGCTGCTTCCTTCTGCGACAGGGGCTCTCAGCGGACTGGGCACTGCCAGGTTCTGCGCCCCTTAGCTACCCTCAGCCAGGGCGGGGCTCTCTGATGTCACAAGGCTCTCTGGGCACCGCCATGTTCCGCATGGCCAAGGGCCCTTTGTGACACCACGCGCCTGGGTCACAAAGGGCCGTAGCCGGCGCCCCTCCAGCAGCCGAGCCTGCTGGAAGTAGCACTGAGCAGGCCCTGGACTTGGGCACTTGTAGCCCTTGGCCTCTGCGAGGCTTTGGCCACGGTCCCACTCACCGGCCCAATCCCCACACTGTAGAGCCCTGGCTTTGGCGGGTGGGCTGCCCAGGGCACGAGCCATTGGCCAGATGGCCGCAGCCAGGGACTTGGGGGCATTGGCTCCATGTGCAGCTGCAGGCCGGGGACCAGGGGTGTCCCTCAGGGCTCTGCCTTGGCCCTGGGGCTCTTCAGTGGCGTCCCCAATGACACAGGCAGGGGCTTGAGCTCCCCCTCAGCACGTTTGCAGGGGACGGGCAGCTGAGCGTGGCAGGGGCACCATGGCAGGATTTGGCCGTGCACAGGGACCTGGGCAAGCTTGAGAAGGGGCACAACGAGAACCTTACGAGGTCTCACAAGGCCAAGTGCCGGGTGCTGCGCCTGGCCCGGGGCGATCCCCGAGTCCCGGATTCGTGCAGGCCGGGAGAGACCTTCATATCCCTCCGTTTGGTGCTGCCTCCCTGGCCGCTCCCAGCACGTCCAGAAGCAGCACTGGCTGGGCCTTGGGCCTTTCCGGTGCCCTTGCCCACTTCCAGCAGGGCTGGCCCGAGGGGAGCACGCCCAGCCCGTGCCTCTGCCCCACAGCCCCTGTGGGCAGCTTCCCTGGGCACGTCCTGCCCTGAGCCTGCCGCGGCTGGGCCAGTGCTGGGCCACTGAGTGCTGCTCCTGGAGGGACAATTCCAGCTGAAATCACACGTAATGAATGAAGCTTTTGACAGATTGGTGCTGGCAGTGGTGACACCAATGCTGAGCTGAATTCTCCCCTGTGTTTGGGTGTGCTTGGCCTCCGTGCCAGAAGCCTCGTGATGCCGAGGGTGCCAGGCTTTGCCCAGGCTTTCCAGGCAGCAGATGCAGGCAGGGCCACTCCTGGCAAAGTGGGCACTGGCTTGGAGAGCCATCAGTGTTCCTGAACACAGACTGGTTTCAGGAATGTGGTGGTGTTGAGGTGAACTTTGAGGTATATAAATATAAGGGGGAGTAATTGCAAGGTGCTGTACTGTATTGCTATTGGTGTTTGAATAAGTAATAAAATGACAGATGGAGCATGATAGGAAAATAACTTGCTGCAGGAAAAAATTCCTCAGGATTGCTGGTTATTCCCAATATGTACCGCTGTAACTGAGTAAGGAGAAAGGGACAACAAGCCGTGTCTGATTAACAAGATGCTGATGTTGTGCTCTCTTCCCCAGTCTGCTCTCAAAAGATGTGGGACTGACAAAGATGAAGGAATCTTAAGAGCTATTTTGGTTCTTTTGGAGAAGGTTTAAAATGGAGAAGGGATTGGGGTGATTAGGAGGCTCTCATTACGCATCATTTTCAGTGCTGCCTTTTGTGGCAGAAGTGATTAAATGTGCCCTGCTGGTGTTGTGTTGGTGTTTAGATTTTCTGAGTCCCGCAGCCCTGAGCTGGCTTCCCATGCCGGTGGAACTGTCCTGCCTGCTGCTTGCAGGATGCCCTGGAACAAAGCCTCTGCCCCATCATGCCCGAGGAGCAGAAGGGCATGAGGACAGTGCTGCGAGGATGGGCAAGGAGGGGCACTTTGCTTAGGGAGAGTGGGGCAGGAGAGGCCTTCAGTGGCCTGGCAGAGATACTCAGAGCTTTTGTTGGTTTCCAGACAACAAAAGGTTTCCCCTTCCCTCAGAGATCCGGAGCGATGCTCTTGGCCGGGTCCTCCTTTCTCTCCTGCCTTCCTTTGCCTGCTCTTTTTCCCTCCCAGTGTCTCCCTTTGCCCAGGGCAGCTCCCAGCCAAAGAGCCTGCCCTGATGGTTTTTTTTTCCCCAATCCAGGAGCTAAAAGAGCCCTGGATGAAGTTACGGAGGCTGGCAGTGAAATGTCACGGTAAGATCTTGCTCCGCTTGGGTTTCAGCCCTTTCAGAGCTTTGCCTTGAAGGGCAGGAAGATCTTTTCCTCGCTGGGAACTGGAACTGCAGCCCATTGCAGTGTGTGCCATGGATGCCAAGAGGGGCATTCCCGAGGCTCCCAGGCTGCTGCTCCTGCCGTGCCTCCCAAGGGAGCTGCGCAGGGCCGGGGGACAAGGTCCAGCAGCTGGGAGGGCTCCCAGAGCAGCCAGCAAAGGCTGCTTTGCTGCACGTTCTCCAGCGGGAAGCAGAGGGAAGGAGGGAAGGGAAGGGAGTCGCTGACAGAATCCCGGCATGCTTGTGGCTGGAAGGGACCCTGCCCGTGGGTTAGGATGCCGAGGGGGAGAGAGAGACGCCTGTGCCGCAGGGAAGGTGCAAGTGAGACCACATGAGGGCAACAAACGGATTTTACTGGACATGCATTTTATTGAACGAGGGATGGCGTTCTAGAGGATGTGTATTTTAATTTGATATTCTTCTTCTGCTTACTACTATTTCCTATTTCTTCTTCTTCATCTAAGTCATCTTCTTCTTTGCCTTCTTTTCAATTACTTCTACTACTCTTGCTTCTTCTTTTCTTCTTTGCTGTCTTTTTAATTACTACTACTACTCTTGCTTCTTCTTTGTCTTACTCTTATTCTTTTTATTCCTATTTTAATTTTTCTTCTTATTCACTACTACTATTTCTTCTTCTTCTTTATCATAGTCTTCTTGTTGTAATTAATCTTCTTCACTTGTTATGCTTATGGTTATTTTTTTCTTTTTCATATTCTTACTGTTTACTACTATTTCTTCTTCCTCTTCTTCTACTTATTCCTATGCTCCTATTATTCTTATTCAACTTAATATTTTTATTATTATTCTATTCCTTTTTCTTCTTCCTCCTGTTTACTACTACTATTTCTTCATCGTCATAATCTTCTTCTTCCTATTCCTATTTGTATTCCTATTCTTTTTTTTTCTCCTGTAGGAGGAGGTTTTTATTTTTTTTTCTTTTTTTTTACTACTACTATTTCTTCATCATCATAATCTTCTTCTTCCTATTCCTCGTCCTAGTCCTATTCTTTTTTTTTCTCCTGGAGGAGGAGGTTTTTAAATTTTTTTTCTTTTTTTTTACTACTACTATTTCTTCATCATCATAATCTTCTTCTTCCTATTCCTATTCCTATTCCTATTCCTATTCCTATTCTTTTTTTTTTTCTCCTGTATGAGGAGGTTTTTAAATTTTTTTTTCTATTTTTTTACTACTACTACTCTTTCTTAAAGTCAAGTTCCGTTTGTTGAGTCCAAGTCTTGAAGTCTTGTCCGTAGCCTTTGATGCCACCAGGGGAGGTTCAGATTCAATATCTGAAAGAGCTTTTCCTTGGGAGAGGCGTGAGGCACTGGAAGAAGTTGCCCAGGGCGGTGGTGGAGTCCTTGTCCCCGCAGTGGTCAGGAGCTGTGCAGATGTGGCCCTTGGGGACGTGGTTTCGGGGCGGCGGTGGCGCTGCCAGGGTGCCAGTGGCACCGGGTGCCCGGCAGGGTCTCTTTTGGCACCTCGGTGACTCCCTGGGCTTCCCCGCCGAGCGCGCCGGCACCGAGCGCGCTCCACGGGCGCTGTTTGGGGGCGGCCAGGCCGGTGACTTTGGGCGTCGCGGAGACGGCCCCGGCACGGCCCAAAGCAGCCGGGGCAGCTCAGGCTGCGGGGCCCGTCCAGGCCGAGGCCGCCCCGGGCCGGGCGGGCGCTACTCCAGCGTCCGCGGCGCCAGGCAGCGGCAGCGGAACAGCGCCCGCAGCGCCCGCAGCGCCCGCCTGAGGCGGCCGGGCCGCTTGCTGGGGGCAGCCGAGGGGCCGCGGGGGCTCTGCGGGGCAGGCCCCGGCTCCTGCCAGGCCAGCACAGGAGAAGCTGCGGGTCCCGTGGCGGCTCGGCCTTGCAGGGGGGGAAGCGAGGCACAGAGCGGCTCCCGTGCCGGCCGCTCGGCCCAGGCCTCCCGAGGGACGGGCGGCGGGAGCTCGTCTGCCGCAAGAGCTGCCAGGCTTCGGTGCCTGCCTTCTTCGCCTACCTCGAGCACGCTGACTCCGTCCCAGGCGGCGGCCTTGGGCAGCGAGGGCGGGACCCTGAAGCTGAAGATGCAGGTGTATTCCCAGCTGCTGTGTGCGGCAGGGACCAGGCTCCATGGCCCTGCTGATGGCACCTCCTCACTGGGGGCAGGAGAACACGGCTGGTTCTTCTGGCCGCTCGCACCTCCTTCACCTCGCTGGGACAGCTTTGGGTCGTTCCCTTCTTCTTCCCCGTGGGGCAGCTCCTGGACTTCCACTCTCTGTTGCCACCGGTAGAGCAGTTGCTGTGCCCCATGTCCCCACTCCATGCTCAGGCCCATCTTCCACGGCTTCAGCCCTTGGGGACTCCACATTCTGCACAGGGACACTTCCTGCACTGGCACTGCTGGGACCCACTGGGACAACTCACGGCCTGTCGCCTCTTCGCACAGGCAAAGCTCTTGGGGTCGAGTGTCTCTCCCCTGGCAAGGCTCCTCATCCACGGCAGGTTTCCTCTCCGCCTCCCTGATGACAAAGGGCCCCTGCTCCTCTTCAGTGTCTCTCTGGGGCCTGACTGAGGCACTCTCTGCCCCCACCAAGTGCCAGCTGAGGGTCTGGTCTTGTGGCCCGCTGGGCACAGGGGTGGGTGGCTGGGAGGAGCTGGGGTTTGCCTTGTCCTCTTCCATCTCAGAGGTCCTGTAGCACAGAAGGATGGCGGGAGCTGCTTCCTTCTGCGACAGGGGCTCTCAGCGGACTGGGCACTGCCAGGTTCTGCGCCCCTTAGCTACCCTCAGCCAGGGCGGGGCTCTCTGATGTCACAAGGCTCTCTGGGCACCGCCATGTTCCGCATGGCCAAGGGCCCTTTGTGACACCACGCGCCTGGGTCACAAAGGGCCGTAGCCGGCGCCCCTCCAGCAGCCGAGCCTGCTGGAAGTAGCACTGAGCAGGCCCTGGACTTGGGCACTTGTAGCCCTTGGCCTCTGCGAGGCTTTGGCCACGGTCCCACTCACCGGCCCAATCCCCACACTGTAGAGCCCTGGCTTTGGCGGGTGGGCTGCCCAGGGCACGAGCCATTGGCCAGATGGCCGCAGCCAGGGACTTGGGGGCATTGGCTCCATGTGCAGCTGCAGGCCGGGGACCAGGGGTGTCCCTCAGGGCTCTGCCTTGGCCCTGGGGCTCTTCAGTGGCGTCCCCAATGACACAGGCAGGGGCTCGAGCTCCCCCTCAGCACGTTTGCAGGGGACGGGCAGCTGAGCGTGGCAGGGGCACCATGGCAGGATTTGGCCGTGCACAGGGACCTGGGCAAGCTTGAGAAGGGGCACAACGAGAACCTTACGAGGTCTCACAAGGCCAAGTGCCGGGTGCTGCGCCTGGCCCGGGGCGATCCCCGAGTCCCGGATTCGTGCAGGCCGGGAGAGACCTTCATATCCCTCCGTTTGGTGCTGCCTCCCTGGCCGCTCCCAGCACGTCCAGAAGCAGCACTGGCTGGGCCTTGGGCCTTTCCGGTGCCCTTGCCCACTTCCAGCAGGGCTGGCCCGAGGGGAGCACGCCCAGCCCGTGCCTCTGCCCCACAGCCCCTGTGGGCAGCTTCCCTGGGCACGTCCTGCCCTGAGCCTGCCGCGGCTGGGCCAGTGCTGGGCCACTGAGTGCTGCTCCTGGAGGGACAATTCCAGCTGAAATCACACGTAATGAATGAAGCTTTTGACAGATTGGTGCTGGCAGTGGTGACACCAATGCTGAGCTGAATTCTCCCCTGTGTTTGGGTGTGCTTGGCCTCCGTGCCAGAAGCCTCGTGATGCCGAGGGTGCCAGGCTTTGCCCAGGCTTTCCAGGCAGCAGATGCAGGCAGGGCCACTCCTGGCAAAGTGGGCACTGGCTTGGAGAGCCATCAGTGTTCCTGAACACAGACTGGTTTCAGGAATGTGGTGGTGTTGAGGTGAACTTTGAGGTATATAAATATAAGGGGGAGTAATTGCAAGGTGCTGTACTGTATTGCTATTGGTGTTTGAATAAGTAATAAAATGACAGATGGAGCATGATAGGAAAATAACTTGCTGCAGGAAAAAATTCCTCAGGATTGCTGGTTATTCCCAATATGTACCGCTGTAACTGAGTAAGGAGAAAGGGACAACAAGCCGTGTCTGATTAACAAGATGCTGATGTTGTGCTCTCTTCCCCAGTCTGCTCTCAAAAGATGTGGGACTGACAAAGATGAAGGAATCTTAAGAGCTATTTTGGTTCTTTTGGAGAAGGTTTAAAATGGAGAAGGGATTGGGGTGATTAGGAGGCTCTCATTACGCATCATTTTCAGTGCTGCCTTTTGTGGCAGAAGTGATTAAATGTGCCCTGCTGGTGTTGTGTTGGTGTTTAGATTTTCTGAGTCCCGCAGCCCTGAGCTGGGTTCCCATGCCGGTGGAACTGTCCTGCCTGCTGCTTGCAGGATGCCCTGGAACAAAGCCTCTGCCCCATCATCCCCGAGGAGCAGAAGGGCATGAGGACAGTGCTGCGAGGATGGGCAAGGAGGGGCACTTTGCTTAGGGAGAGTGGGGCAGGAGAGGCCTTCAGTGGCCTGGCAGAGATACTCAGAGCTTTTGTTGGTTTCCAGACAACAAAAGGTTTCCCCTTCCCTCAGAGATCCGGAGCGATGCTCTTGGCCGGGTCCTCCTTTCTCTCCTGCCTTCCTTTGCCTGCTCTTTTTCCCTCCCAGTGTCTCCCTTTGCCCAGGGCAGCTCCCAGCCAAAGAGCCTGCCCTGATGTTTTTTTTTTCCCCAATCCAGGAGCTAAAAGAGCCCTGGATGAAGTTACGGAGGCTGGCAGTGAAATGTCACGGTAAGATCTTGCTCCGCTTGGGTTTCAGCCCTTTCAGAGCTTTGCCTTGAAGGGCAGGAAGATCTTTTCCTCGCTGGGAACTGGAACTGCAGCCCATTGCAGTGTGTGCCATGGATGCCAAGAGGGGCATTCCCGAGGCTCCCAGGCTGCTGCTCCTGCCGTGCCTCCCAAGGGAGCTGCGCAGGGCCGGGGGACAAGGTCCAGCAGCTGGGAGGGCTCCCAGAGCAGCCAGCAAAGGCTGCTTTGCTGCACGTTCTCCAGCGGGAAGCAGAGGGAAGGAGGGAAGGGAAGGGAGTCGCTGACAGAATCCCGGCATGCTTGTGGCTGGAAGGGACCCTGCCCGTGGGTTAGGATGCCGAGGGGGAGAGAGAGACGCCTGTGCCGCAGGGAAGGTGCAAGTGAGACCACATGAGGGCAACAAACGGATTTTACTGGACATGCATTTTATTGAACGAGGGATGGCGTTCTAGAGGATGTGTATTTTAATTTGATATTCTTCTTCTGCTTACTACTATTTCCTATTTCTTCTTCTTCATCTAAGTCATCTTCTTCTTTGCCTTCTTTTCAATTACTTCTACTACTCTTGCTTCTTCTTTTCTTCTTTGCTGTCTTTTTAATTACTACTACTACTCTTGCTTCTTCTTTGTCTTACTCTTATTCTTTTTATTCCTATTTTAATTTTTCTTCTTATTCACTACTACTATTTCTTCTTCTTCTTTATCATAGTCTTCTTGTTGTAATTAATCTTCTTCACTTGTTATGCTTATGGTTATTTTTTTCTTTTTCATATTCTTACTGTTTACTACTATTTCTTCTTCCTCTTCTTCTACTTATTCCTATGCTCCTATTATTCTTATTCAACTTAATATTTTTATTATTATTCTATTCCTTTTTCTTCTTCCTCCTGTTTACTACTACTATTTCTTCATCGTCATAATCTTCTTCTTCCTATTCCTATTTGTATTCCTATTCTTTTTTTTTCTCCTGTAGGAGGAGGTTTTTAATTTTTTTTCTTTTTTTTTACTACTACTATTTCTTCATCATCATAATCTTCTTCTTCCTATTCCTCGTCCTAGTCCTATTCTTTTTTTTTCTCCTGGAGGAGGAGGTTTTTAAATTTTTTTTCTTTTTTTTTACTACTACTATTTCTTCATCATCATAATCTTCTTCTTCCTATTCCTATTCCTATTCCTATTCCTATTCCTATTCTTTTTTTTTTTCTCCTGTATGAGGAGGTTTTTAAATTTTTTTTTCTATTTTTTTACTACTACTACTCTTTCTTAAAGTCAAGTTCCGTTTGTTGAGTCCAAGTCTTGAAGTCTTGTCCGTAGCCTTTGATGCCACCAGGGGAGGTTCAGATTCAATATCTGAAAGAGCTTTTCCTTGGGAGAGGCGTGAGGCACTGGAAGAAGTTGCCCAGGGCGGTGGTGGAGTCCTTGTCCCCGCAGTGGTCAGGAGCTGTGCAGATGTGGCCCTTGGGGACGTGGTTTCGGGGCGGCGGTGGCGCTGCCAGGGTGCCAGTGGCACCGGGTGCCCGGCAGGGTCTCTTTTGGCACCTCGGTGACTCCCTGGGCTTCCCCGCCGAGCGCGCCGGCACCGAGCGCGCTCCACGGGCGCTGTTTGGGGGCGGCCAGGCCGGTGACTTTGGGCGTCGCGGAGACGGCCCCGGCACGGCCCAAAGCAGCCGGGGCAGCTCAGGCTGCGGGGCCCGTCCAGGCCGAGGCCGCCCCGGGCCGGGCGGGCGCTACTCCAGCGTCCGCGGCGCCAGGCAGCGGCAGCGGAACAGCGCCCGCAGCGCCCGCAGCGCCCGCCTGAGGCGGCCGGGCCGCTTGCTGGGGGCAGCCGAGGGGCCGCGGGGGCTCTGCGGGGCAGGCCCCGGCTCCTGCCAGGCCAGCACAGGAGAAGCTGCGGGTCCCGTGGCGGCTCGGCCTTGCAGGGGGGGAAGCGAGGCACAGAGCGGCTCCCGTGCCGGCCGCTCGGCCCAGGCCTCCCGAGGGACGGGCGGCGGGAGCTCGTCTGCCGCAAGAGCTGCCAGGCTTCGGCGCCTGCCTTCTTCGCCTACCTCGAGCACGCTGACTCCGTCCCAGGCGGCGGCCTTGGGCAGCGAGGGTGGGACCCTGAAGCTGAAGATGCAGGTGTATTCCCAGCTGCTGTGTGCGGCAGGGACCAGGCTCCATGGCCCTGCTGATGGCACCTCCTCACTGGGGGCAGGAGAACACGGCTGGTTCTTCTGGCCGCTCGCACCTCCTTCACCTCGCTGGGACAGCTTTGGGTCGTTCCCTTCTTCTTCCCCGTGGGGCAGCTCCTGGACTTCCACTCTCTGTTGCCACCGGTAGAGCAGTTGCTGTGCCCCATGTCCCCACTCCATGCTCAGGCCCATCTTCCACGGCTTCAGCCCTTGGGGACTCCACATTCTGCACAGGGACACTTCCTGCACTGGCACTGCTGGGACCCACTGGGACAACTCACGGCCTGTCGCCTCTTCGCACAGGCAAAGCTCTTGGGGTCGAGTGTCTCTCCCCTGGCAAGGCTCCTCATCCACGGCAGGTTTCCTCTCCGCCTCCCTGATGACAAAGGGCCCCTGCTCCTCTTCAGTGTCTCTCTGGGGCCTGACTGAGGCACTCTCTGCCCCCACCAAGTGCCAGCTGAGGGTCTGGTCTTGTGGCCCGCTGGGCACAGGGGTGGGTGGCTGGGAGGAGCTGGGGTTTGCCTTGTCCTCTTCCATCTCAGAGGTCCTGTAGCACAGAAGGATGGCGGGAGCTGCTTCCTTCTGCGACAGGGGCTCTCAGCGGACTGGGCACTGCCAGGTTCTGCGCCCCTTAGCTACCCTCAGCCAGGGCGGGGCTCTCTGATGTCACAAGGCTCTCTGGGCACCGCCATGTTCCGCATGGCCAAGGGCCCTTTGTGACACCACGCGCCTGGGTCACAAAGGGCCGTAGCCGGCGCCCCTCCAGCAGCCGAGCCTGCTGGAAGTAGCACTGAGCAGGCCCTGGACTTGGGCACTTGTAGCCCTTGGCCTCTGCGAGGCTTTGGCCACGGTCCCACTCACCGGCCCAATCCCCACACTGTAGAGCCCTGGCTTTGGCGGGTGGGCTGCCCAGGGCACGAGCCATTGGCCAGATGGCCGCAGCCAGGGACTTGGGGGCATTGGCTCCATGTGCAGCTGCAGGCCGGGGACCAGGGGTGTCCCTCAGGGCTCTGCCTTGGCCCTGGGGCTCTTCAGTGGCGTCCCCAATGACAGAGGCAGGGGCTTGAGCTCCCCCTCAGCACGTTTGCAGGGGACGGGCAGCTGAGCGTGGCAGGGGCACCATGGCAGGATTTGGCCGTGCACAGGGACCTGGGCAAGCTTGAGAAGGGGCACAACGAGAACCTTACGAGGTCTCACAAGGCCA
Organism: Coloeus monedula; assembly: GCF_965178545.1. NCBI lineage: Eukaryota > Metazoa > Chordata > Aves > Passeriformes > Corvidae > Coloeus > Coloeus monedula. Next base: position 14,336,626 of record NC_138798.1, on the reverse strand, counting down.
AGTGCCGGGTGCTGCGCCTGGCCCGGGGCGATCCCCGAGTCCCGGATTCGTGCAGGCCGGGAGAGACCTTCATATCCCTCCGTTTGGTGCTGCCTCCCTGGCCGCTCCCAGCACGTCCAGAAGCAGCACTGGCTGGGCCTTGGGCCTTTCCGGTGCCCTTGCCCACTTCCAGCAGGGCTGGCCCGAGGGGAGCACGCCCAGCCCGTGCCTCTGCCCCACAGCCCCTGTGGGCAGCTTCCCTGGGCACGTCCTGCCCTGAGCCTGCCGCGGCTGGGCCAGTGCTGGGCCACTGAGTGCTGCTCCTGGAGGGACAATTCCAGCTGAAATCACACGTAATGAATGAAGCTTTTGACAGATTGGTGCTGGCAGTGGTGACACCAATGCTGAGCTGAATTCTCCCCTGTGTTTGGGTGTGCTTGGCCTCCGTGCCAGAAGCCTCGTGATGCCGAGGGTGCCAGGCTTTGCCCAGGCTTTCCAGGCAGCAGATGCAGGCAGGGCCACTCCTGGCAAAGTGGGCACTGGCTTGGAGAGCCATCAGTGTTCCTGAACACAGACTGGTTTCAGGAATGTGGTGGTGTTGAGGTGAACTTTGAGGTATATAAATATAAGGGGGAGTAATTGCAAGGTGCTGTACTGTATTGCTATTGGTGTTTGAATAAGTAATAAAATGACAGATGGAGCATGATAGGAAAATAACTTGCTGCAGGAAAAAATTCCTCAGGATTGCTGGTTATTCCCAATATGTACCGCTGTAACTGAGTAAGGAGAAAGGGACAACAAGCCGTGTCTGATTAACAAGATGCTGATGTTGTGCTCTCTTCCCCAGTCTGCTCTCAAAAGATGTGGGACTGACAAAGATGAAGGAATCTTAAGAGCTATTTTGGTTCTTTTGGAGAAGGTTTAAAATGGAGAAGGGATTGGGGTGATTAGGAGGCTCTCATTACGCATCATTTTCAGTGCTGCCTTTTGTGGCAGAAGTGATTAAATGTGCCCTGCTGGTGTTGTGTTGGTGTTTAGATTTTCTGAGTCCCGCAGCCCTGAGCTGGCTTCCCATGCCGGTGGAACTGTCCTGCCTGCTGCTTGCAGGATGCCCTGGAACAAAGCCTCTGCCCCATCATGCCCGAGGAGCAGAAGGGCATGAGGACAGTGCTGCGAGGATGGGCAAGGAGGGGCACTTTGCTTAGGGAGAGTGGGGCAGGAGAGGCCTTCAGTGGCCTGGCAGAGATACTCAGAGCTTTTGTTGGTTTCCAGACAACAAAAGGTTTCCCCTTCCCTCAGAGATCCGGAGCGATGCTCTTGGCCGGGTCCTCCTTTCTCTCCTGCCTTCCTTTGCCTGCTCTTTTTCCCTCCCAGTGTCTCCCTTTGCCCAGGGCAGCTCCCAGCCAAAGAGCCTGCCCTGATGGTTTTTTTTTCCCCAATCCAGGAGCTAAAAGAGCCCTGGATGAAGTTACGGAGGCTGGCAGTGAAATGTCACGGTAAGATCTTGCTCCGCTTGGGTTTCAGCCCTTTCAGAGCTTTGCCTTGAAGGGCAGGAAGATCTTTTCCTCGCTGGGAACTGGAACTGCAGCCCATTGCAGTGTGTGCCATGGATGCCAAGAGGGGCATTCCCGAGGCTCCCAGGCTGCTGCTCCTGCCGTGCCTCCCAAGGGAGCTGCGCAGGGCCGGGGGACAAGGTCCAGCAGCTGGGAGGGCTCCCAGAGCAGCCAGCAAAGGCTGCTTTGCTGCACGTTCTCCAGCGGGAAGCAGAGGGAAGGAGGGAAGGGAAGGGAGTCGCTGACAGAATCCCGGCATGCTTGTGGCTGGAAGGGACCCTGCCCGTGGGTTAGGATGCCGAGGGGGAGAGAGAGACGCCTGTGCCGCAGGGAAGGTGCAAGTGAGACCACATGAGGGCAACAAACGGATTTTACTGGACATGCATTTTATTGAACGAGGGATGGCGTTCTAGAGGATGTGTATTTTAATTTGATATTCTTCTTCTGCTTACTACTATTTCCTATTTCTTCTTCTTCATCTAAGTCATCTTCTTCTTTGCCTTCTTTTCAATTACTTCTACTACTCTTGCTTCTTCTTTTCTTCTTTGCTGTCTTTTTAATTACTACTACTACTCTTGCTTCTTCTTTGTCTTACTCTTATTCTTTTTATTCCTATTTTAATTTTTCTTCTTATTCACTACTACTATTTCTTCTTCTTCTTTATCATAGTCTTCTTGTTGTAATTAATCTTCTTCACTTGTTATGCTTATGGTTATTTTTTTCTTTTTCATATTCTTACTGTTTACTACTATTTCTTCTTCCTCTTCTTCTACTTATTCCTATGCTCCTATTATTCTTATTCAACTTAATATTTTTATTATTATTCTATTCCTTTTTCTTCTTCCTCCTGTTTACTACTACTATTTCTTCATCGTCATAATCTTCTTCTTCCTATTCCTATTTGTATTCCTATTCTTTTTTTTTCTCCTGTAGGAGGAGGTTTTTAATTTTTTTTCTTTTTTTTTACTACTACTATTTCTTCATCATCATAATCTTCTTCTTCCTATTCCTCGTCCTAGTCCTATTCTTTTTTTTTCTCCTGGAGGAGGAGGTTTTTAAATTTTTTTTCTTTTTTTTTACTACTACTATTTCTTCATCATCATAATCTTCTTCTTCCTATTCCTATTCCTATTCCTATTCCTATTCTTTTTTTTTTTCTCCTGTATGAGGAGGTTTTTAAATTTTTTTCTCTATTTTTTTACTACTACTCTTTCTTAAAGTCAAGTTCCGTTTGTTGAGTCCAAGTCTTGAAGTCTTGTCCGTAGCCTTTGATGCCACCAGGGGAGGTTCAGATTCAATATCTGAAAGAGCTTTTCCTTGGGAGAGGCGTGAGGCACTGGAAGAAGTTGCCCAGGGCGGTGGTGGAGTCCTTGTCCCCGCAGTGGTCAGGAGCTGTGCAGATGTGGCCCTTGGGGACGTGGTTTCGGGGCGGCGGTGGCGCTGCCAGGGTGCCAGTGGCACCGGGTGCCCGGCAGGGTCTCTTTTGGCACCTCGGTGACTCCCTGGGCTTCCCCGCCGAGCGCGCCGGCACCGAGCGCGCTCCACGGGCGCTGTTTGGGGGCGGCCAGGCCGGTGACTTTGGGCGTCGCGGAGACGGCCCCGGCACGGCCCAAAGCAGCCGGGGCAGCTCAGGCTGCGGGGCCCGTCCAGGCCGAGGCCGCCCCGGGCCGGGCGGGTGCTACTCCAGCGTCCGCGGCGCCAGGCAGCGGCAGCGGAACAGCGCCCGCAGCGCCCGCAGCGCCCGCCTGAGGCGGCCGGGCCGCTTGCTGGGGGCAGCCGAGGGGCCGCGGGGGCTCTGCGGGGCAGGCCCCGGCTCCTGCCAGGCCAGCACAGGAGAAGCTGCGGGTCCCGTGGCGGCTCGGCCTTGCAGGGGGGGAAGCGAGGCACAGAGCGGCTCCCGTGCCGGCCGCTCGGCCCAGGCCTCCCGAGGGACGGGCGGCGGGAGCTCGTCTGCCGCAAGAGCTGCCAGGCTTCGGCGCCTGCCTTCTTCGCCTACCTCGAGCACGCTGACTCCGTCCCAGGCGGCGGCCTTGGGCAGCGAGGGTGGGACCCTGAAGCTGAAGATGCAGGTGTATTCCCAGCTGCTGTGTGCGGCAGGGACCAGGCTCCATGGCCCTGCTGATGGCACCTCCTCACTGGGGGCAGGAGAACACGGCTGGTTCTTCTGGCCGCTCGCACCTCCTTCACCTCGCTGGGACAGCTTTGGGTCGTTCCCTTCTTCTTCCCCGTGGGGCAGCTCCTGGACTTCCACTCTCTGTTGCCACCGGTAGAGCAGTTGCTGTGCCCCATGTCCCCACTCCATGCTCAGGCCCATCTTCCACGGCTTCAGCCCTTGGGGACTCCACATTCTGCACAGGGACACTTCCTGCACTGGCACTGCTGGGACCCACTGGGACAACTCACGGCCTGTCGCCTCTTCGCACAGGCAAAGCTCTTGGGGTCGAGTGTCTCTCCCCTGGCAAGGCTCCTCATCCACGGCAGGTTTCCTCTCCGCCTCCCTGATGACAAAGGGCCCCTGCTCCTCTTCAGTGTCTCTCTGGGGCCTGACTGAGGCACTCTCTGCCCCCACCAAGTGCCAGCTGAGGGTCTGGTCTTGTGGCCCGCTGGGCACAGGGGTGGGTGGCTGGGAGGAGCTGGGGTTTGCCTTGTCCTCTTCCATCTCAGAGGTCCTGTAGCACAGAAGGATGGCGGGAGCTGCTTCCTTCTGCGACAGGGGCTCTCAGCGGACTGGGCACTGCCAGGTTCTGCGCCCCTTAGCTACCCTCAGCCAGGGCGGGGCTCTCTGATGTCACAAGGCTCTCTGGGCACCGCCATGTTCCGCATGGCCAAGGGCCCTTTGTGACACCACGCGCCTGGGTCACAAAGGGCCGTAGCCGGCGCCCCTCCAGCAGCCGAGCCTGCTGGAAGTAGCACTGAGCAGGCCCTGGACTTGGGCACTTGTAGCCCTTGGCCTCTGCGAGGCTTTGGCCATGGTCCCACTCACCGGCCCAATCCCCACACTGTAGAGCCCTGGCTTTGGCGGGTGGGCTGCCCAGGGCACGAGCCATTGGCCAGATGGCCGCAGCCAGGGACTTGGGGGCATTGGCTCCATGTGCAGCTGCAGGCCGGGGACCAGGGGTGTCCCTCAGGGCTCTGCCTTGGCCCTGGGGCTCTTCAGTGGCGTCCCCAATGACACAGGCAGGGGCTCGAGCTCCCCCTCAGCACGTTTGCAGGGGACGGGCAGCTGAGCGTGGCAGGGGCACCATGGCAGGATTTGGCCGTGCACAGGGACCTGGGCAAGCTTGAGAAGGGGCACAACGAGAACCTTACGAGGTCTCACAAGGCCAAGTGCCGGGTGCTGCGCCTGGCCCGGGGCGATCCCCGAGTCCCGGATTCGTGCAGGCCGGGAGAGACCTTCATATCCCTCCGTTTGGTGCTGCCTCCCTGGCCGCTCCCAGCACGTCCAGAAGCAGCACTGGCTGGGCCTTGGGCCTTTCCGGTGCCCTTGCCCACTTCCAGCAGGGCTGGCCCGAGGGGAGCACGCCCAGCCCGTGCCTCTGCCCCACAGCCCCTGTGGGCAGCTTCCCTGGGCACGTCCTGCCCTGAGCCTGCCGCGGCTGGGCCAGTGCTGGGCCACTGAGTGCTGCTCCTGGAGGGACAATTCCAGCTGAAATCACACGTAATGAATGAAGCTTTTGACAGATTGGTGCTGGCAGTGGTGACACCAATGCTGAGCTGAATTCTCCCCTGTGTTTGGGTGTGCTTGGCCTCCGTGCCAGAAGCCTCGTGATGCCGAGGGTGCCAGGCTTTGCCCAGGCTTTCCAGGCAGCAGATGCAGGCAGGGCCACTCCTGGCAAAGTGGGCACTGGCTTGGAGAGCCATCAGTGTTCCTGAACACAGACTGGTTTCAGGAATGTGGTGGTGTTGAGGTGAACTTTGAGGTATATAAATATAAGGGGGAGTAATTGCAAGGTGCTGTACTGTATTGCTATTGGTGTTTGAATAAGTAATAAAATGACAGATGGAGCATGATAGGAAAATAACTTGCTGCAGGAAAAAATTCCTCAGGATTGCTGGTTATTCCCAATATGTACCGCTGTAACTGAGTAAGGAGAAAGGGACAACAAGCCGTGTCTGATTAACAAGATGCTGATGTTGTGCTCTCTTCCCCAGTCTGCTCTCAAAAGATGTGGGACTGACAAAGATGAAGGAATCTTAAGAGCTATTTTGGTTCTTTTGGAGAAGGTTTAAAATGGAGAAGGGATTGGGGTGATTAGGAGGCTCTCATTACGCATCATTTTCAGTGCTGCCTTTTGTGGCAGAAGTGATTAAATGTGCCCTGCTGGTGTTGTGTTGGTGTTTAGATTTTCTGAGTCCCGCAGCCCTGAGCTGGCTTCCCATGCCGGTGGAACTGTCCTGCCTGCTGCTTGCAGGATGCCCTGGAACAAAGCCTCTGCCCCATCATGCCCGAGGAGCAGAAGGGCATGAGGACAGTGCTGCGAGGATGGGCAAGGAGGGGCACTTTGCTTAGGGAGAGTGGGGCAGGAGAGGCCTTCAGTGGCCTGGCAGAGATACTCAGAGCTTTTGTTGGTTTCCAGACAACAAAAGGTTTCCCCTTCCCTCAGAGATCCGGAGCGATGCTCTTGGCCGGGTCCTCCTTTCTCTCCTGCCTTCCTTTGCCTGCTCTTTTTCCCTCCCAGTGTCTCCCTTTGCCCAGGGCAGCTCCCAGCCAAAGAGCCTGCCCTGATGGTTTTTTTTTCCCCAATCCAGGAGCTAAAAGAGCCCTGGATGAAGTTACGGAGGCTGGCAGTGAAATGTCACGGTAAGATCTTGCTCCGCTTGGGTTTCAGCCCTTTCAGAGCTTTGCCTTGAAGGGCAGGAAGATCTTTTCCTCGCTGGGAACTGGAACTGCAGCCCATTGCAGTGTGTGCCATGGATGCCAAGAGGGGCATTCCCGAGGCTCCCAGGCTGCTGCTCCTGCCGTGCCTCCCAAGGGAGCTGCGCAGGGCCGGGGGACAAGGTCCAGCAGCTGGGAGGGCTCCCAGAGCAGCCAGCAAAGGCTGCTTTGCTGCACGTTCTCCAGCGGGAAGCAGAGGGAAGGAGGGAAGGGAAGGGAGTCGCTGACAGAATCCCGGCATGCTTGTGGCTGGAAGGGACCCTGCCCGTGGGTTAGGATGCCGAGGGGGAGAGAGAGACGCCTGTGCCGCAGGGAAGGTGCAAGTGAGACCACATGAGGGCAACAAACGGATTTTACTGGACATGCATTTTATTGAACGAGGGATGGCGTTCTAGAGGATGTGTATTTTAATTTGATATTCTTCTTCTGCTTACTACTATTTCCTATTTCTTCTTCTTCATCTAAGTCATCTTCTTCTTTGCCTTCTTTTCAATTACTTCTACTACTCTTGCTTCTTCTTTTCTTCTTTGCTGTCTTTTTAATTACTACTACTACTCTTGCTTCTTCTTTGTCTTACTCTTATTCTTTTTATTCCTATTTTAATTTTTCTTCTTATTCACTACTACTATTTCTTCTTCTTCTTTATCATAGTCTTCTTGTTGTAATTAATCTTCTTCACTTGTTATGCTTATGGTTATTTTTTTCTTTTTCATATTCTTACTGTTTACTACTATTTCTTCTTCCTCTTCTTCTACTTATTCCTATGCTCCTATTATTCTTATTCAACTTAATATTTTTATTATTATTCTATTCCTTTTTCTTCTTCCTCCTGTTTACTACTACTATTTCTTCATCGTCATAATCTTCTTCTTCCTATTCCTATTTGTATTCCTATTCTTTTTTTTTCTCCTGTAGGAGGAGGTTTTTAATTTTTTTTCTTTTTTTTTACTACTACTATTTCTTCATCATCATAATCTTCTTCTTCCTATTCCTCGTCCTAGTCCTATTCTTTTTTTTTCTCCTGGAGGAGGAGGTTTTTAAATTTTTTTTCTTTTTTTTTACTACTACTATTTCTTCATCATCATAATCTTCTTCTTCCTATTCCTATTCCTATTCCTATTCCTATTCCTATTCCTATTCTTTTTTTTTTTCTCCTGTATGAGGAGGTTTTTAAATTTTTTTCTCTATTTTTTTACTACTACTCTTTCTTAAAGTCAAGTTCCGTTTGTTGAGTCCAAGTCTTGAAGTCTTGTCCGTAGCCTTTGATGCCACCAGGGGAGGTTCAGATTCAATATCTGAAAGAGCTTTTCCTTGGGAGAGGCGTGAGGCACTGGAAGAAGTTGCCCAGGGCGGTGGTGGAGTCCTTGTCCCCGCAGTGGTCAGGAGCTGTGCAGATGTGGCCCTTGGGGACGTGGTTTCGGGGCGGCGGTGGCGCTGCCAGGGTGCCAGTGGCACCGGGTGCCCGGCAGGGTCTCTTTTGGCACCTCGGTGACTCCCTGGGCTTCCCCGCCGAGCGCGCCGGCACCGAGCGCGCTCCACGGGCGCTGTTTGGGGGCGGCCAGGCCGGTGACTTTGGGCGTCGCGGAGACGGCCCCGGCACGGCCCAAAGCAGCCGGGGCAGCTCAGGCTGCGGGGCCCGTCCAGGCCGAGGCCGCCCCGGGCCGGGCGGGTGCTACTCCAGCGTCCGCGGCGCCAGGCAGCGGCAGCGGAACAGCGCCCGCAGCGCCCGCAGCGCCCGCCTGAGGCGGCCGGGCCGCTTGCTGGGGGCAGCCGAGGGGCCGCGGGGGCTCTGCGGGGCAGGCCCCGGCTCCTGCCAGGCCAGCACAGGAGAAGCTGCGGGTCCCGTGGCGGCTCGGCCTTGCAGGGGGGGAAGCGAGGCACAGAGCGGCTCCCGTGCCGGCCGCTCGGCCCAGGCCTCCCGAGGGACGGGCGGCGGGAGCTCGTCTGCCGCAAGAGCTGCCAGGCTTCGGCGCCTGCCTTCTTCGCCTACCTCGAGCACGCTGACTCCGTCCCAGGCGGCGGCCTTGGGCAGCGAGGGTGGGACCCTGAAGCTGAAGATGCAGGTGTATTCCCAGCTGCTGTGTGCGGCAGGGACCAGGCTCCATGGCCCTGCTGATGGCACCTCCTCACTGGGGGCAGGAGAACACGGCTGGTTCTTCTGGCCGCTCGCACCTCCTTCACCTCGCTGGGACAGCTTTGGGTCGTTCCCTTCTTCTTCCCCGTGGGGCAGCTCCTGGACTTCCACTCTCTGTTGCCACCGGTAGAGCAGTTGCTGTGCCCCATGTCCCCACTCCATGCTCAGGCCCATCTTCCACGGCTTCAGCCCTTGGGGACTCCACATTCTGCACAGGGACACTTCCTGCACTGGCACTGCTGGGACCCACTGGGACAACTCACGGCCTGTCGCCTCTTCGCACAGGCAAAGCTCTTGGGGTCGAGTGTCTCTCCCCTGGCAAGGCTCCTCATCCACGGCAGGTTTCCTCTCCGCCTCCCTGATGACAAAGGGCCCCTGCTCCTCTTCAGTGTCTCTCTGGGGCCTGACTGAGGCACTCTCTGCCCCCACCAAGTGCCAGCTGAGGGTCTGGTCTTGTGGCCCGCTGGGCACAGGGGTGGGTGGCTGGGAGGAGCTGGGGTTTGCCTTGTCCTCTTCCATCTCAGAGGTCCTGTAGCACAGAAGGATGGCGGGAGCTGCTTCCTTCTGCGACAGGGGCTCTCAGCGGACTGGGCACTGCCAGGTTCTGCGCCCCTTAGCTACCCTCAGCCAGGGCGGGGCTCTCTGATGTCACAAGGCTCTCTGGGCACCGCCATGTTCCGCATGGCCAAGGGCCCTTTGTGACACCACGCGCCTGGGTCACAAAGGGCCGTAGCCGGCGCCCCTCCAGCAGCCGAGCCTGCTGGAAGTAGCACTGAGCAGGCCCTGGACTTGGGCACTTGTAGCCCTTGGCCTCTGCGAGGCTTTGGCCACGGTCCCACTCACCGGCCCAATCCCCACACTGTAGAGCCCTGGCTTTGGCGGGTGGGCTGCCCAGGGCACGAGCCATTGGCCAGATGGCCGCAGCCAGGGACTTGGGGGCATTGGCTCCATGTGCAGCTGCAGGCCGGGGACCAGGGGTGTCCCTCAGGGCTCTGCCTTGGCCCTGGGGCTCTTCAGTGGCGTCCCCAATGACACAGGCAGGGGCTCGAGCTCCCCCTCAGCACGTTTGCAGGGGACGGGCAGCTGAGCGTGGCAGGGGCACCATGGCAGGATTTGGCCGTGCACAGGGACCTGGGCAAGCTTGAGAAGGGGCACAACGAGAACCTTACGAGGTCTCACAAGGCCAAGTGCCGGGTGCTGCGCCTGGCCCGGGGCGATCCCCAAGTCCCGGATTCGTGCAGGCCGGGAGAGACCTTCATATCCCTCCGTTTGGTGCTGCCTCCCTGGCCGCTCCCAGCACGTCCAGAAGCAGCACTGGCTGGGCCTTGGGCCTTTCCGGTGCCCTTGCCCACTTCCAGCAGGGCTGGCCCGAGGGGAGCACGCCCAGCCCGTGCCTCTGCCCCACAGCCCCTGTGGGCAGCTTCCCTGGGCACGTCCTGCCCTGAGCCTGCCGCGGCTGGGCCAGTGCTGGGCCACTGAGTGCTGCTCCTGGAGGGACAATTCCAGCTGAAATCACACGTAATGAATGAAGCTTTTGACAGATTGGTGCTGGCAGTGGTGACACCAATGCTGAGCTGAATTCTCCCCTGTGTTTGGGTGTGCTTGGCCTCCGTGCCAGAAGCCTCGTGATGCCGAGGGTGCCAGGCTTTGCCCAGGCTTTCCAGGCAGCAGATGCAGGCAGGGCCACTCCTGGCAAAGTGGGCACTGGCTTGGAGAGCCATCAGTGTTCCTGAACACAGACTGGTTTCAGGAATGTGGTGGTGTTGAGGTGAACTTTGAGGTATATAAATATAAGGGGGAGTAATTGCAAGGTGCTGTACTGTATTGCTATTGGTGTTTGAATAAGTAATAAAATGACAGATGGAGCATGATAGGAAAATAACTTGCTGCAGGAAAAAATTCCTCAGGATTGCTGGTTATTCCCAATATGTACCGCTGTAACTGAGTAAGGAGAAAGGGACAACAAGCCGTGTCTGATTAACAAGATGCTGATGTTGTGCTCTCTTCCCCAGTCTGCTCTCAAAAGATGTGGGACTGACAAAGATGAAGGAATCTTAAGAGCTATTTTGGTTCTTTTGGAGAAGGTTTAAAATGGAGAAGGGATTGGGGTGATTAGGAGGCTCTCATTACGCATCATTTTCAGTGCTGCCTTTTGTGGCAGAAGTGATTAAATGTGCCCTGCTGGTGTTGTGTTGGTGTTTAGATTTTCTGAGTCCCGCAGCCCTGAGCTGGGTTCCCATGCCGGTGGAACTGTCCTGCCTGCTGCTTGCAGGATGCCCTGGAACAAAGCCTCTGCCCCATCATGCCCGAGGAGCAGAAGGGCATGAGGACAGTGCTGCGAGGATGGGCAAGGAGGGGCACTTTGCTTAGGGAGAGTGGGGCAGGAGAGGCCTTCAGTGGCCTGGCAGAGATACTCAGAGCTTTTGTTGGTTTCCAGACAACAAAAGGTTTCCCCTTCCCTCAGAGATCCGGAGCGATGCTCTTGGCCGGGTCCTCCTTTCTCTCCTGCCTTCCTTTGCCTGCTCTTTTTCCCTCCCAGTGTCTCCCTTTGCCCAGGGCAGCTCCCAGCCAAAGAGCCTGCCCTGATGGTTTTTTTTTCCCCAATCCAGGAGCTAAAAGAGCCCTGGATGAAGTTACGGAGGCTGGCAGTGAAATGTCACGGTAAGATCTTGCTCCGCTTGGGTTTCAGCCCTTTCAGAGCTTTGCCTTGAAGGGCAGGAAGATCTTTTCCTCGCTGGGAACTGGAACTGCAGCCCATTGCAGTGTGTGCCATGGATGCCAAGAGGGGCATTCCCGAGGCTCCCAGGCTGCTGCTCCTGCCGTGCCTCCCAAGGGAGCTGCGCAGGGCCGGGGGACAAGGTCCAGCAGCTGGGAGGGCTCCCAGAGCAGCCAGCAAAGGCTGCTTTGCTGCACGTTCTCCAGCGGGAAGCAGAGGGAAGGAGGGAAGGGAAGGGAGTCGCTGACAGAATCCCGGCATGCTTGTGGCTGGAAGGGACCCTGCCCGTGGGTTAGGATGCCGAGGGGGAGAGAGAGACGCCTGTGCCGCAGGGAAGGTGCAAGTGAGACCACATGAGGGCAACAAACGGATTTTACTGGACATGCATTTTATTGAACGAGGGATGGCGTTCTAGAGGATGTGTATTTTAATTTGATATTCTTCTTCTGCTTACTACTATTTCCTATTTCTTCTTCTTCATCTAAGTCATCTTCTTCTTTGCCTTCTTTTCAATTACTTCTACTACTCTTGCTTCTTCTTTTCTTCTTTGCTGTCTTTTTAATTACTACTACTACTCTTGCTTCTTCTTTGTCTTACTCTTATTCTTTTTATTCCTATTTTAATTTTTCTTCTTATTCACTACTACTATTTCTTCTTCTTCTTTATCATAGTCTTCTTGTTGTAATTAATCTTCTTCACTTGTTATGCTTATGGTTATTTTTTTCTTTTTCATATTCTTACTGTTTACTACTATTTCTTCTTCCTCTTCTTCTACTTATTCCTATGCTCCTATTATTCTTATTCAACTTAATATTTTTATTATTATTCTATTCCTTTTTCTTCTTCCTCCTGTTTACTACTACTATTTCTTCATCGTCATAATCTTCTTCTTCCTATTCCTATTTGTATTCCTATTCTTTTTTTTTCTCCTGTAGGAGGAGGTTTTTAATTTTTTTTCTTTTTTTTTACTACTACTATTTCTTCATCATCATAATCTTCTTCTTCCTATTCCTCGTCCTAGTCCTATTCTTTTTTTTTCTCCTGGAGGAGGAGGTTTTTAAATTTTTTTTCTTTTTTTTTACTACTACTATTTCTTCATCATCATAATCTTCTTCTTCCTATTCCTATTCCTATTCCTATTCCTATTCTTTTTTTTTTTCTCCTGTATGAGGAGGTTTTTAAATTTTTTTCTCTATTTTTTTACTACTACTCTTTCTTAAAGTCAAGTTCCGTTTGTTGAGTCCAAGTCTTGAAGTCTTGTCCGTAGCCTTTGATGCCACCAGGGGAGGTTCAGATTCAATATCTGAAAGAGCTTTTCCTTGGGAGAGGCGTGAGGCACTGGAAGAAGTTGCCCAGGGCGGTGGTGGAGTCCTTGTCCCCGCAGTGGTCAGGAGCTGTGCAGATGTGGCCCTTGGGGACGTGGTTTCGGGGCGGCGGTGGCGCTGCCAGGGTGCCAGTGGCACCGGGTGCCCGGCAGGGTCTCTTTTGGCACCTCGGTGACTCCCTGGGCTTCCCCGCCGAGCGCGCCGGCACCGAGCGCGCTCCACGGGCGCTGTTTGGGGGCGGCCAGGCCGGTGACTTTGGGCGTCGCGGAGACGGCCCCGGCACGGCCCAAAGCAGCCGGGGCAGCTCAGGCTGCGGGGCCCGTCCAGGCCGAGGCCGCCCCGGGCCGGGCGGGCGCTACTCCAGCGTCCGCGGCGCCAGGCAGCGGCAGCGGAACAGCGCCCGCAGCGCCCGCAGCGCCCGCCTGAGGCGGCCGGGCCGCTTGCTGGGGGCAGCCGAGGGGCCGCGGGGGCTCTGCGGGGCAGGCCCCGGCTCCTGCCAGGCCAGCACAGGAGAAGCTGCGGGTCCCGTGGCGGCTCGGCCTTGCAGGGGGGGAAGCGAGGCACAGAGCGGCTCCCGTGCCGGCCGCTCGGCCCAGGCCTCCCGAGGGACGGGCGGCGGGAGCTCGTCTGCCGCAAGAGCTGCCAGGCTTCGGCGCCTGCCTTCTTCGCCTACCTCGAGCACGCTGACTCCGTCCCAGGCGGCGGCCTTGGGCAGCGAGGGTGGGACCCTGAAGCTGAAGATGCAGGTGTATTCCCAGCTGCTGTGTGCGGCAGGGACCAGGCTCCATGGCCCTGCTGATGGCACCTCCTCACTGGGGGCAGGAGAACACGGCTGGTTCTTCTGGCCGCTCGCACCTCCTTCACCTCGCTGGGACAGCTTTGGGTCGTTCCCTTCTTCTTCCCCGTGGGGCAGCTCCTGGACTTCCACTCTCTGTTGCCACCGGTAGAGCAGTTGCTGTGCCCCATGTCCCCACTCCATGCTCAGGCCCATCTTCCACGGCTTCAGCCCTTGGGGACTCCACATTCTGCACAGGGACACTTCCTGCACTGGCACTGCTGGGACCCACTGGGACAACTCACGGCCTGTCGCCTCTTCGCACAGGCAAAGCTCTTGGGGTCGAGTGTCTCTCCCCTGGCAAGGCTCCTCATCCACGGCAGGTTTCCTCTCCGCCTCCCTGATGACAAAGGGCCCCTGCTCCTCTTCAGTGTCTCTCTGGGGCCTGACTGAGGCACTCTCTGCCCCCACCAAGTGCCAGCTGAGGGTCTGGTCTTGTGGCCCGCTGGGCACAGGGGTGGGTGGCTGGGAGGAGCTGGGGTTTGCCTTGTCCTCTTCCATCTCAGAGGTCCTGTAGCACAGAAGGATGGCGGGAGCTGCTTCCTTCTGCGACAGGGGCTCTCAGCGGACTGGGCACTGCCAGGTTCTGCGCCCCTTAGCTACCCTCAGCCAGGGCGGGGCTCTCTGATGTCACAAGGCTCTCTGGGCACCGCCATGTTCCGCATGGCCAAGGGCCCTTTGTGACACCACGCGCCTGGGTCACAAAGGGCCGTAGCCGGCGCCCCTCCAGCAGCCGAGCCTGCTGGAAGTAGCACTGAGCAGGCCCTGGACTTGGGCACTTGTAGCCCTTGGCCTCTGCGAGGCTTTGGCCACGGTCCCACTCACCGGCCCAATCCCCACACTGTAGAGCCCTGGCTTTGGCGGGTGGGCTGCCCAGGGCACGAGCCATTGGCCAGATGGCCGCAGCCAGGGACTTGGGGGCATTGGCTCCATGTGCAGCTGCAGGCCGGGGACCAGGGGTGTCCCTCAGGGCTCTGCCTTGGCCCTGGGGCTCTTCAGTGGCGTCCCCAATGACACAGGCAGGGGCTCGAGCTCCCCCTCAGCACGTTTGCAGGGGACGGGCAGCTGAGCGTGGCAGGGGCACCATGGCAGGATTTGGCCGTGCACAGGGACCTGGGCAAGCTTGAGAAGGGGCACAACGAGAACCTTACGAGGTCTCACAAGGCCAAGTGCCGGGTGCTGCGCCTGGCCCGGGGCGATCCCCGAGTCCCGGATTCGTGCAGGCCGGGAGAGACCTTCATATCCCTCCGTTTGGTGCTGCCTCCCTGGCCGCTCCCAGCACGTCCAGAAGCAGCACTGGCTGGGCCTTGGGCCTTTCCGGTGCCCTTGCCCACTTCCAGCAGGGCTGGCCCGAGGGGAGCACGCCCAGCCCGTGCCTCTGCCCCACAGCCCCTGTGGGCAGCTTCCCTGGGCACGTCCTGCCCTGAGCCTGCCGCGGCTGGGCCAGTGCTGGGCCACTGAGTGCTGCTCCTGGAGGGACAATTCCAGCTGAAATCACACGTAATGAATGAAGCTTTTGACAGATTGGTGCTGGCAGTGGTGACACCAATGCTGAGCTGAATTCTCCCCTGTGTTTGGGTGTGCTTGGCCTCCGTGCCAGAAGCCTCGTGATGCCGAGGGTGCCAGGCTTTGCCCAGGCTTTCCAGGCAGCAGATGCAGGCAGGGCCACTCCTGGCAAAGTGGGCACTGGCTTGGAGAGCCATCAGTGTTCCTGAACACAGACTGGTTTCAGGAATGTGGTGGTGTTGAGGTGAACTTTGAGGTATATAAATATAAGGGGGAGTAATTGCAAGGTGCTGTACTGTATTGCTATTGGTGTTTGAATAAGTAATAAAATGACAGATGGAGCATGATAGGAAAATAACTTGCTGCAGGAAAAAATTCCTCAGGATTGCTGGTTATTCCCAATATGTACCGCTGTAACTGAGTAAGGAGAAAGGGACAACAAGCCGTGTCTGATTAACAAGATGCTGATGTTGTGCTCTCTTCCCCAGTCTGCTCTCAAAAGATGTGGGACTGACAAAGATGAAGGAATCTTAAGAGCTATTTTGGTTCTTTTGGAGAAGGTTTAAAATGGAGAAGGGATTGGGGTGATTAGGAGGCTCTCATTACGCATCATTTTCAGTGCTGCCTTTTGTGGCAGAAGTGATTAAATGTGCCCTGCTGGTGTTGTGTTGGTGTTTAGATTTTCTGAGTCCCGCAGCCCTGAGCTGGCTTCCCATGCCGGTGGAACTGTCCTGCCTGCTGCTTGCAGGATGCCCTGGAACAAAGCCTCTGCCCCATCATCCCCGAGGAGCAGAAGGGCATGAGGACAGTGCTGCGAGGATGGGCAAGGAGGGGCACTTTGCTTAGGGAGAGTGGGGCAGGAGAGGCCTTCAGTGGCCTGGCAGAGATACTCAGAGCTTTTGTTGGTTTCCAGACAACAAAAGGTTTCCCCTTCCCTCAGAGATCCGGAGCGATGCTCTTGGCCGGGTCCTCCTTTCTCTCCTGCCTTCCTTTGCCTGCTCTTTTTCCCTCCCAGTGTCTCCCTTTGCCCAGGGCAGCTCCCAGCCAAAGAGCCTGCCCTGATGGTTTTTTTTTCCCCAATCCAGGAGCTAAAAGAGCCCTGGATGAAGTTACGGAGGCTGGCAGTGAAATGTCACGGTAAGATCTTGCTCCGCTTGGGTTTCAGCCCTTTCAGAGCTTTGCCTTGAAGGGCAGGAAGATCTTTTCCTCGCTGGGAACTGGAACTGCAGCCCATTGCAGTGTGTGCCATGGATGCCAAGAGGGGCATTCCCGAGGCTCCCAGGCTGCTGCTCCTGCCGTGCCTCCCAAGGGAGCTGCGCAGGGCCGGGGGACAAGGTCCAGCAGCTGGGAGGGCTCCCAGAGCAGCCAGCAAAGGCTGCTTTGCTGCACGTTCTCCAGCGGGAAGCAGAGGGAAGGAGGGAAGGGAAGGGAGTCGCTGACAGAATCCCGGCATGCTTGTGGCTGGAAGGGACCCTGCCCGTGGGTTAGGATGCCGAGGGGGAGAGAGAGACGCCTGTGCCGCAGGGAAGGTGCAAGTGAGACCACATGAGGGCAACAAACGGATTTTACTGGACATGCATTTTATTGAACGAGGGATGGCGTTCTAGAGGATGTGTATTTTAATTTGATATTCTTCTTCTGCTTACTACTATTTCCTATTTCTTCTTCTTCATCTAAGTCATCTTCTTCTTTGCCTTCTTTTCAATTACTTCTACTACTCTTGCTTCTTCTTTTCTTCTTTGCTGTCTTTTTAATTACTACTACTACTCTTGCTTCTTCTTTGTCTTACTCTTATTCTTTTTATTCCTATTTTAATTTTTCTTCTTATTCACTACTACTATTTCTTCTTCTTCTTTATCATAGTCTTCTTGTTGTAATTAATCTTCTTCACTTGTTATGCTTATGGTTATTTTTTTCTTTTTCATATTCTTACTGTTTACTACTATTTCTTCTTCCTCTTCTTCTACTTATTCCTATGCTCCTATTATTCTTATTCAACTTAATATTTTTATTATTATTCTATTCCTTTTTCTTCTTCCTCCTGTTTACTACTACTATTTCTTCATCGTCATAATCTTCTTCTTCCTATTCCTATTTGTATTCCTATTCTTTTTTTTTCTCCTGTAGGAGGAGGTTTTTAATTTTTTTTCTTTTTTTTTACTACTACTATTTCTTCATCATCATAATCTTCTTCTTCCTATTCCTCGTCCTAGTCCTATTCTTTTTTTTTCTCCTGGAGGAGGAGGTTTTTAAATTTTTTTTCTTTTTTTTTACTACTACTATTTCTTCATCATCATAATCTTCTTCTTCCTATTCCTATTCCTATTCCTATTCCTATTCTTTTTTTTTTTTCTCCTGTATGAGGAGGTTTTTAAATTTTTTTCTCTATTTTTTTACTACTACTCTTTCTTAAAGTCAAGTTCCGTTTGTTGAGTCCAAGTCTTGAAGTCTTGTCCGTAGCCTTTGATGCCACCAGGGGAGGTTCAGATTCAATATCTGAAAGAGCTTTTCCTTGGGAGAGGCGTGAGGCACTGGAAGAAGTTGCCCAGGGCGGTGGTGGAGTCCTTGTCCCCGCAGTGGTCAGGAGCTGTGCAGATGTGGCCCTTGGGGACGTGGTTTCGGGGCGGCGGTGGCGCTGCCAGGGTGCCAGTGGCACCGGGTGCCCGGCAGGGTCTCTTTTGGCACCTCGGTGACTCCCTGGGCTTCCCCGCCGAGCGCGCCGGCACCGAGCGCGCTCCACGGGCGCTGTTTGGGGGCGGCCAGGCCGGTGACTTTGGGCGTCGCGGAGACGGCCCCGGCACGGCCCAAAGCAGCCGGGGCAGCTCAGGCTGCGGGGCCCGTCCAGGCCGAGGCCGCCCCGGGCCGGGCGGGCGCTACTCCAGCGTCCGCGGCGCCAGGCAGCGGCAGCGGAACAGCGCCCGCAGCGCCCGCAGCGCCCGCCTGAGGCGGCCGGGCCGCTTGCTGGGGGCAGCCGAGGGGCCGCGGGGGCTCTGCGGGGCAGGCCCCGGCTCCTGCCAGGCCAGCACAGGAGAAGCTGCGGGTCCCGTGGCGGCTCGGCCTTGCAGGGGGGGAAGCGAGGCACAGAGCGGCTCCCGTGCCGGCCGCTCGGCCCAGGCCTCCCGAGGGACGGGCGGCGGGAGCTCGTCTGCCGCAAGAGCTGCCAGGCTTCGGCGCCTGCCTTCTTCGCCTACCTCGAGCACGCTGACTCCGTCCCAGGCGGCGGCCTTGGGCAGCGAGGGCGGGACCCTGAAGCTGAAGATGCAGGTGTATTCCCAGCTGCTGTGTGCGGCAGGGACCAGGCTCCATGGCCCTGCTGATGGCACCTCCTCACTGGGGGCAGGAGAACACGGCTGGTTCTTCTGGCCGCTCGCACCTCCTTCACCTCGCTGGGACAGCTTTGGGTCGTTCCCTTCTTCTTCCCCGTGGGGCAGCTCCTGGACTTCCACTCTCTGTTGCCACCGGTAGAGCAGTTGCTGTGCCCCATGTCCCCACTCCATGCTCAGGCCCATCTTCCACGGCTTCAGCCCTTGGGGACTCCACATTCTGCACAGGGACACTTCCTGCACTGGCACTGCTGGGACCCACTGGGACAACTCACGGCCTGTCGCCTCTTCGCACAGGCAAAGCTCTTGGGGTCGAGTGTCTCTCCCCTGGCAAGGCTCCTCATCCACGGCAGGTTTCCTCTCCGCCTCCCTGATGACAAAGGGCCCCTGCTCCTCTTCAGTGTCTCTCTGGGGCCTGACTGAGGCACTCTCTGCCCCCACCAAGTGCCAGCTGAGGGTCTGGTCTTGTGGCCCGCTGGGCACAGGGGTGGGTGGCTGGGAGGAGCTGGGGTTTGCCTTGTCCTCTTCCATCTCAGAGGTCCTGTAGCACAGAAGGATGGCGGGAGCTGCTTCCTTCTGCGACAGGGGCTCTCAGCGGACTGGGCACTGCCAGGTTCTGCGCCCCTTAGCTACCCTCAGCCAGGGCGGGGCTCTCTGATGTCACAAGGCTCTCTGGGCACCGCCATGTTCCGCATGGCCAAGGGCCCTTTGTGACACCACGCGCCTGGGTCACAAAGGGCCGTAGCCGGCGCCCCTCCAGCAGCCGAGCCTGCTGGAAGTAGCACTGAGCAGGCCCTGGACTTGGGCACTTGTAGCCCTTGGCCTCTGCGAGGCTTTGGCCACGGTCCCACTCACCGGCCCAATCCCCACACTGTAGAGCCCTGGCTTTGGCGGGTGGGCTGCCCAGGGCACGAGCCATTGGCCAGATGGCCGCAGCCAGGGACTTGGGGGCATTGGCTCCATGTGCAGCTGCAGGCCGGGGACCAGGGGTGTCCCTCAGGGCTCTGCCTTGGCCCTGGGGCTCTTCAGTGGCGTCCCCAATGACACAGGCAGGGGCTCGAGCTCCCCCTCAGCACGTTTGCAGGGGACAGGCAGCTGAGCGTGGCAGGGGCACCATGGCAGGATTTGGCCGTGCACAGGGACCTGGGCAAGCTTGAGAAGGGGCACAACGAGAACCTTACGAGGTCTCACAAGGCCAAGTGCCGGGTGCTGCGCCTGGCCCGGGGCGATCCCCGAGTCCCGGATTCGTGCAGGCCGGGAGAGACCTTCATATCCCTCCGTTTGGTGCTGCCTCCCTGGCCGCTCCCAGCACGTCCAGAAGCAGCACTGGCTGGGCCTTGGGCCTTTCCGGTGCCCTTGCCCACTTCCAGCAGGGCTGGCCCGAGGGGAGCACGCCCAGCCCGTGCCTCTGCCCCACAGCCCCTGTGGGCAGCTTCCCTGGGCACGTCCTGCCCTGAGCCTGCCGCGGCTGGGCCAGTGCTGGGCCACTGAGTGCTGCTCCTGGAGGGACAATTCCAGCTGAAATCACACGTAATGAATGAAGCTTTTGACAGATTGGTGCTGGCAGTGGTGACACCAATGCTGAGCTGAATTCTCCCCTGTGTTTGGGTGTGCTTGGCCTCCGTGCCAGAAGCCTCGTGATGCCGAGGGTGCCAGGCTTTGCCCAGGCTTTCCAGGCAGCAGATGCAGGCAGGGCCACTCCTGGCAAAGTGGGCACTGGCTTGGAGAGCCATCAGTGTTCCTGAACACAGACTGGTTTCAGGAATGTGGTGGTGTTGAGGTGAACTTTGAGGTATATAAATATAAGGGGGAGTAATTGCAAGGTGCTGTACTGTATTGCTATTGGTGTTTGAATAAGTAATAAAATGACAGATGGAGCATGATAGGAAAATAACTTGCTGCAGGAAAAAATTCCTCAGGATTGCTGGTTATTCCCAATATGTACCGCTGTAACTGAGTAAGGAGAAAGGGACAACAAGCCGTGTCTGATTAACAAGATGCTGATGTTGTGCTCTCTTCCCCAGTCTGCTCTCAAAAGATGTGGGACTGACAAAGATGAAGGAATCTTAAGAGCTATTTTGGTTCTTTTGGAGAAGGTTTAAAATGGAGAAGGGATTGGGGTGATTAGGAGGCTCTCATTACGCATCATTTTCAGTGCTGCCTTTTGTGGCAGAAGTGATTAAATGTGCCCTGCTGGTGTTGTGTTGGTGTTTAGATTTTCTGAGTCCCGCAGCCCTGAGCTGGCTTCCCATGCCGGTGGAACTGTCCTGCCTGCTGCTTGCAGGATGCCCTGGAACAAAGCCTCTGCCCCATCATCCCCGAGGAGCAGAAGGGCATGAGGACAGTGCTGCGAGGATGGGCAAGGAGGGGCACTTTGCTTAGGGAGAGTGGGGCAGGAGAGGCCTTCAGTGGCCTGGCAGAGATACTCAGAGCTTTTGTTGGTTTCCAGACAACAAAAGGTTTCCCCTTCCCTCAGAGATCCGGAGCGATGCTCTTGGCCGGGTCCTCCTTTCTCTCCTGCCTTCCTTTGCCTGCTCTTTTTCCCTCCCAGTGTCTCCCTTTGCCCAGGGCAGCTCCCAGCCAAAGAGCCTGCCCTGATGGTTTTTTTTTCCCCAATCCAGGAGCTAAAAGAGCCCTGGATGAAGTTACGGAGGCTGGCAGTGAAATGTCACGGTAAGATCTTGCTCCGCTTGGGTTTCAGCCCTTTCAGAGCTTTGCCTTGAAGGGCAGGAAGATCTTTTCCTCGCTGGGAACTGGAACTGCAGCCCATTGCAGTGTGTGCCATGGATGCCAAGAGGGGCATTCCCGAGGCTCCCAGGCTGCTGCTCCTGCCGTGCCTCCCAAGGGAGCTGCGCAGGGCCGGGGGACAAGGTCCAGCAGCTGGGAGGGCTCCCAGAGCAGCCAGCAAAGGCTGCTTTGCTGCACGTTCTCCAGCGGGAAGCAGAGGGAAGGAGGGAAGGGAAGGGAGTCGCTGACAGAATCCCGGCATGCTTGTGGCTGGAAGGGACCCTGCCCGTGGGTTAGGATGCCGAGGGGGAGAGAGAGACGCCTGTGCCGCAGGGAAGGTGCAAGTGAGACCACATGAGGGCAACAAACGGATTTTACTGGACATGCATTTTATTGAACGAGGGATGGCGTTCTAGAGGATGTGTATTTTAATTTGATATTCTTCTTCTGCTTACTACTATTTCCTATTTCTTCTTCTTCATCTAAGTCATCTTCTTCTTTGCCTTCTTTTCAATTACTTCTACTACTCTTGCTTCTTCTTTTCTTCTTTGCTGTCTTTTTAATTACTACTACTACTCTTGCTTCTTCTTTGTCTTACTCTTATTCTTTTTATTCCTATTTTAATTTTTCTTCTTATTCACTACTACTATTTCTTCTTCTTCTTTATCATAGTCTTCTTGTTGTAATTAATCTTCTTCACTTGTTATGCTTATGGTTATTTTTTTCTTTTTCATATTCTTACTGTTTACTACTATTTCTTCTTCCTCTTCTTCTACTTATTCCTATGCTCCTATTATTCTTATTCAACTTAATATTTTTATTATTATTCTATTCCTTTTTCTTCTTCCTCCTGTTTACTACTACTATTTCTTCATCGTCATAATCTTCTTCTTCCTATTCCTATTTGTATTCCTATTCTTTTTTTTTCTCCTGTAGGAGGAGGTTTTTATTTTTTTTTCTTTTTTTTTACTACTACTATTTCTTCATCATCATAATCTTCTTCTTCCTATTCCTCGTCCTAGTCCTATTCTTTTTTTTTCTCCTGGAGGAGGAGGTTTTTAAATTTTTTTTCTTTTTTTTTACTACTACTATTTCTTCATCATCATAATCTTCTTCTTCCTATTCCTATTCCTATTCCTATTCCTATTCTTTTTTTTTTTCTCCTGTATGAGGAGGTTTTTAAATTTTTTTCTCTATTTTTTTACTACTACTCTTTCTTAAAGTCAAGTTCCGTTTGTTGAGTCCAAGTCTTGAAGTCTTGTCCGTAGCCTTTGATGCCACCAGGGGAGGTTCAGATTCAATATCTGAAAGAGCTTTTCCTTGGGAGAGGCGTGAGGCACTGGAAGAAGTTGCCCAGGGCGGTGGTGGAGTCCTTGTCCCCGCAGTGGTCAGGAGCTGTGCAGATGTGGCCCTTGGGGACGTGGTTTCGGGGCGGCGGTGGCGCTGCCAGGGTGCCAGTGGCACCGGGTGCCCGGCAGGGTCTCTTTTGGCACCTCGGTGACTCCCTGGGCTTCCCCGCCGAGCGCGCCGGCACCGAGCGCGCTCCACGGGCGCTGTTTGGGGGCGGCCAGGCCGGTGACTTTGGGCGTCGCGGAGACGGCCCCGGCACGGCCCAAAGCAGCCGGGGCAGCTCAGGCTGCGGGGCCCGTCCAGGCCGAGGCCGCCCCGGGCCGGGCGGGCGCTACTCCAGCGTCCGCGGCGCCAGGCAGCGGCAGCGGAACAGCGCCCGCAGCGCCCGCAGCGCCCGCCTGAGGCGGCCGGGCCGCTTGCTGGGGGCAGCCGAGGGGCCGCGGGGGCTCTGCGGGGCAGGCCCCGGCTCCTGCCAGGCCAGCACAGGAGAAGCTGCGGGTCCCGTGGCGGCTCGGCCTTGCAGGGGGGGAAGCGAGGCACAGAGCGGCTCCCGTGCCGGCCGCTCGGCCCAGGCCTCCCGAGGGACGGGCGGCGGGAGCTCGTCTGCCGCAAGAGCTGCCAGGCTTCGGCGCCTGCCTTCTTCGCCTACCTCGAGCACGCTGACTCCGTCCCAGGCGGCGGCCTTGGGCAGCGAGGGCGGGACCCTGAAGCTGAAGATGCAGGTGTATTCCCAGCTGCTGTGTGCGGCAGGGACCAGGCTCCATGGCCCTGCTGATGGCACCTCCTCACTGGGGGCAGGAGAACACGGCTGGTTCTTCTGGCCGCTCGCACCTCCTTCACCTCGCTGGGACAGCTTTGGGTCGTTCCCTTCTTCTTCCCCGTGGGGCAGCTCCTGGACTTCCACTCTCTGTTGCCACCGGTAGAGCAGTTGCTGTGCCCCATGTCCCCACTCCATGCTCAGGCCCATCTTCCACGGCTTCAGCCCTTGGGGACTCCACATTCTGCACAGGGACACTTCCTGCACTGGCACTGCTGGGACCCACTGGGACAACTCACGGCCTGTCGCCTCTTCGCACAGGCAAAGCTCTTGGGGTCGAGTGTCTCTCCCCTGGCAAGGCTCCTCATCCACGGCAGGTTTCCTCTCCGCCTCCCTGATGACAAAGGGCCCCTGCTCCTCTTCAGTGTCTCTCTGGGGCCTGACTGAGGCACTCTCTGCCCCCACCAAGTGCCAGCTGAGGGTCTGGTCTTGTGGCCCGCTGGGCACAGGGGTGGGTGGCTGGGAGGAGCTGGGGTTTGCCTTGTCCTCTTCCATCTCAGAGGTCCTGTAGCACAGAAGGATGGCGGGAGCTGCTTCCTTCTGCGACAGGGGCTCTCAGCGGACTGGGCACTGCCAGGTTCTGCGCCCCTTAGCTACCCTCAGCCAGGGCGGGGCTCTCTGATGTCACAAGGCTCTCTGGGCACCGCCATGTTCCGCATGGCCAAGGGCCCTTTGTGACACCACGCGCCTGGGTCACAAAGGGCCGTAGCCGGCGCCCCTCCAGCAGCCGAGCCTGCTGGAAGTAGCACTGAGCAGGCCCTGGACTTGGGCACTTGTAGCCCTTGGCCTCTGCGAGGCTTTGGCCACGGTCCCACTCACCGGCCCAATCCCCACACTGTAGAGCCCTGGCTTTGGCGGGTGGGCTGCCCAGGGCACGAGCCATTGGCCAGATGGCCGCAGCCAGGGACTTGGGGGCATTGGCTCCATGTGCAGCTGCAGGCCGGGGACCAGGGGTGTCCCTCAGGGCTCTGCCTTGGCCCTGGGGCTCTTCAGTGGCGTCCCCAATGACACAGGCAGGGGCTCGAGCTCCCCCTCAGCACGTTTGCAGGGGACGGGCAGCTGAGCGTGGCAGGGGCACCATGGCAGGATTTGGCCGTGCACAGGGACCTGGGCAAGCTTGAGAAGGGGCACAACGAGAACCTTACGAGGTCTCACAAGGCCAAGTGCCGGGTGCTGCGCCTGGCCCGGGGCGATCCCCGAGTCCCGGATTCGTGCAGGCCGGGAGAGACCTTCATATCCCTCCGTTTGGTGCTGCCTCCCTGGCCGCTCCCAGCACGTCCAGAAGCAGCACTGGCTGGGCCTTGGGCCTTTCCGGTGCCCTTGCCCACTTCCAGCAGGGCTGGCCCGAGGGGAGCACGCCCAGCCCGTGCCTCTGCCCCACAGCCCCTGTGGGCAGCTTCCCTGGGCACGTCCTGCCCTGAGCCTGCCGCGGCTGGGCCAGTGCTGGGCCACTGAGTGCTGCTCCTGGAGGGACAATTCCAGCTGAAATCACACGTAATGAATGAAGCTTTTGACAGATTGGTGCTGGCAGTGGTGACACCAATGCTGAGCTGAATTCTCCCCTGTGTTTGGGTGTGCTTGGCCTCCGTGCCAGAAGCCTCGTGATGCCGAGGGTGCCAGGCTTTGCCCAGGCTTTCCAGGCAGCAGATGCAGGCAGGGCCACTCCTGGCAAAGTGGGCACTGGCTTGGAGAGCCATCAGTGTTCCTGAACACAGACTGGTTTCAGGAATGTGGTGGTGTTGAGGTGAACTTTGAGGTATATAAATATAAGGGGGAGTAATTGCAAGGTGCTGTACTGTATTGCTATTGGTGTTTGAATAAGTAATAAAATGACAGATGGAGCATGATAGGAAAATAACTTGCTGCAGGAAAAAATTCCTCAGGATTGCTGGTTATTCCCAATATGTACCGCTGTAACTGAGTAAGGAGAAAGGGACAACAAGCCGTGTCTGATTAACAAGATGCTGATGTTGTGCTCTCTTCCCCAGTCTGCTCTCAAAAGATGTGGGACTGACAAAGATGAAGGAATCTTAAGAGCTATTTTGGTTCTTTTGGAGAAGGTTTAAAATGGAGAAGGGATTGGGGTGATTAGGAGGCTCTCATTACGCATCATTTTCAGTGCTGCCTTTTGTGGCAGAAGTGATTAAATGTGCCCTGCTGGTGTTGTGTTGGTGTTTAGATTTTCTGAGTCCCGCAGCCCTGAGCTGGGTTCCCATGCCGGTGGAACTGTCCTGCCTGCTGCTTGCAGGATGCCCTGGAACAAAGCCTCTGCCCCATCATCCCCGAGGAGCAGAAGGGCATGAGGACAGTGCTGCGAGGATGGGCAAGGAGGGGCACTTTGCTTAGGGAGAGTGGGGCAGGAGAGGCCTTCAGTGGCCTGGCAGAGATACTCAGAGCTTTTGTTGGTTTCCAGACAACAAAAGGTTTCCCCTTCCCTCAGAGATCCGGAGCGATGCTCTTGGCCGGGTCCTCCTTTCTCTCCTGCCTTCCTTTGCCTGCTCTTTTTCCCTCCCAGTGTCTCCCTTTGCCCAGGGCAGCTCCCAGCCAAAGAGCCTGCCCTGATGGTTTTTTTTTCCCCAATCCAGGAGCTAAAAGAGCCCTGGATGAAGTTACGGAGGCTGGCAGTGAAATGTCACGGTAAGATCTTGCTCCGCTTGGGTTTCAGCCCTTTCAGAGCTTTGCCTTGAAGGGCAGGAAGATCTTTTCCTCGCTGGGAACTGGAACTGCAGCCCATTGCAGTGTGTGCCATGGATGCCAAGAGGGGCATTCCCGAGGCTCCCAGGCTGCTGCTCCTGCCGTGCCTCCCAAGGGAGCTGCGCAGGGCCGGGGGACAAGGTCCAGCAGCTGGGAGGGCTCCCAGAGCAGCCAGCAAAGGCTGCTTTGCTGCACGTTCTCCAGCGGGAAGCAGAGGGAAGGAGGGAAGGGAAGGGAGTCGCTGACAGAATCCCGGCATGCTTGTGGCTGGAAGGGACCCTGCCCGTGGGTTAGGATGCCGAGGGGGAGAGAGAGACGCCTGTGCCGCAGGGAAGGTGCAAGTGAGACCACATGAGGGCAACAAACGGATTTTACTGGACATGCATTTTATTGAACGAGGGATGGCGTTCTAGAGGATGTGTATTTTAATTTGATATTCTTCTTCTGCTTACTACTATTTCCTATTTCTTCTTCTTCATCTAAGTCATCTTCTTCTTTGCCTTCTTTTCAATTACTTCTACTACTCTTGCTTCTTCTTTTCTTCTTTGCTGTCTTTTTAATTACTACTACTACTCTTGCTTCTTCTTTGTCTTACTCTTATTCTTTTTATTCCTATTTTAATTTTTCTTCTTATTCACTACTACTATTTCTTCTTCTTCTTTATCATAGTCTTCTTGTTGTAATTAATCTTCTTCACTTGTTATGCTTATGGTTATTTTTTTCTTTTTCATATTCTTACTGTTTACTACTATTTCTTCTTCCTCTTCTTCTACTTATTCCTATGCTCCTATTATTCTTATTCAACTTAATATTTTTATTATTATTCTATTCCTTTTTCTTCTTCCTCCTGTTTACTACTACTATTTCTTCATCGTCATAATCTTCTTCTTCCTATTCCTATTTGTATTCCTATTCTTTTTTTTTCTCCTGTAGGAGGAGGTTTTTATTTTTTTTTCTTTTTTTTTACTACTACTATTTCTTCATCATCATAATCTTCTTCTTCCTATTCCTCGTCCTAGTCCTATTCTTTTTTTTTCTCCTGGAGGAGGAGGTTTTTAAATTTTTTTTCTTTTTTTTTACTACTACTATTTCTTCATCATCATAATCTTCTTCTTCCTATTCCTATTCCTATTCCTATTCCTATTCTTTTTTTTTTTCTCCTGTATGAGGAGGTTTTTAAATTTTTTTCTCTATTTTTTTACTACTACTCTTTCTTAAAGTCAAGTTCCGTTTGTTGAGTCCAAGTCTTGAAGTCTTGTCCGTAGCCTTTGATGCCACCAGGGGAGGTTCAGATTCAATATCTGAAAGAGCTTTTCCTTGGGAGAGGCGTGAGGCACTGGAAGAAGTTGCCCAGGGCGGTGGTGGAGTCCTTGTCCCCGCAGTGGTCAGGAGCTGTGCAGATGTGGCCCTTGGGGACGTGGTTTCGGGGCGGCGGTGGCGCTGCCAGGGTGCCAGTGGCACCGGGTGCCCGGCAGGGTCTCTTTTGGCACCTCGGTGACTCCCTGGGCTTCCCCGCCGAGCGCGCCGGCACCGAGCGCGCTCCACGGGCGCTGTTTGGGGGCGGCCAGGCCGGTGACTTTGGGCGTCGCGGAGACGGCCCCGGCACGGCCCAAAGCAGCCGGGGCAGCTCAGGCTGCGGGGCCCGTCCAGGCCGAGGCCGCCCCGGGCCGGGCGGGCGCTACTCCAGCGTCCGCGGCGCCAGGCAGCGGCAGCGGAACAGCGCCCGCAGCGCCCGCAGCGCCCGCCTGAGGCGGCCGGGCCACTTGCTGGGGGCAGCCGAGGGGCCGCGGGGGCTCTGCGGGGCAGGCCCCGGCTCCTGCCAGGCCAGCACAGGAGAAGCTGCGGGTCCCGTGGCGGCTCGGCCTTGCAGGGGGGGAAGCGAGGCACAGAGCGGCTCCCGTGCCGGCCGCTCGGCCCAGGCCTCCCGAGGGACGGGCGGCGGGAGCTCGTCTGCCGCAAGAGCTGCCAGGCTTCGGCGCCTGCCTTCTTCGCCTACCTCGAGCACGCTGACTCCGTCCCAGGCGGCGGCCTTGGGCAGCGAGGGTGGGACCCTGAAGCTGAAGATGCAGGTGTATTCCCAGCTGCTGTGTGCGGCAGGGACCAGGCTCCATGGCCCTGCTGATGGCACCTCCTCACTGGGGGCAGGAGAACACGGCTGGTTCTTCTGGCCGCTCGCACCTCCTTCACCTCGCTGGGACAGCTTTGGGTCGTTCCCTTCTTCTTCCCCGTGGGGCAGCTCCTGGACTTCCACTCTCTGTTGCCACCGGTAGAGCAGTTGCTGTGCCCCATGTCCCCACTCCATGCTCAGGCCCATCTTCCACGGCTTCAGCCCTTGGGGACTCCACATTCTGCACAGGGACACTTCCTGCACTGGCACTGCTGGGACCCACTGGGACAACTCACGGCCTGTCGCCTCTTCGCACAGGCAAAGCTCTTGGGGTCGAGTGTCTCTCCCCTGGCAAGGCTCCTCATCCACGGCAGGTTTCCTCTCCGCCTCCCTGATGACAAAGGGCCCCTGCTCCTCTTCAGTGTCTCTCTGGGGCCTGACTGAGGCACTCTCTGCCCCCACCAAGTGCCAGCTGAGGGTCTGGTCTTGTGGCCCGCTGGGCACAGGGGTGGGTGGCTGGGAGGAGCTGGGGTTTGCCTTGTCCTCTTCCATCTCAGAGGTCCTGTAGCACAGAAGGATGGCGGGAGCTGCTTCCTTCTGCGACAGGGGCTCTCAGCGGACTGGGCACTGCCAGGTTCTGCGCCCCTTAGCTACCCTCAGCCAGGGCGGGGCTCTCTGATGTCACAAGGCTCTCTGGGCACCGCCATGTTCCGCATGGCCAAGGGCCCTTTGTGACACCACGCGCCTGGGTCACAAAGGGCCGTAGCCGGCGCCCCTCCAGCAGCCGAGCCTGCTGGAAGTAGCACTGAGCAGGCCCTGGACTTGGGCACTTGTAGCCCTTGGCCTCTGCGAGGCTTTGGCCACGGTCCCACTCACCGGCCCAATCCCCACACTGTAGAGCCCTGGCTTTGGCGGGTGGGCTGCCCAGGGCACGAGCCATTGGCCAGATGGCCGCAGCCAGGGACTTGGGGGCATTGGCTCCATGTGCAGCTGCAGGCTGGGGACCAGGGGTGTCCCTCAGGGCTCTGCCTTGGCCCTGGGGCTCTTCAGTGGCGTCCCCAATGACACAGGCAGGGGCTCGAGCTCCCCCTCAGCACGTTTGCAGGGGACGGGCAGCTGAGCGTGGCAGGGGCACCATGGCAGGATTTGGCCGTGCACAGGGACCTGGGCAAGCTTGAGAAGGGGCACAACGAGAACCTTACGAGGTCTCACAAGGCCAAGTGCCGGGTGCTGCGCCTGGCCCGGGGCGATCCCCGAGTCCCGGATTCGTGCAGGCCGGGAGAGACCTTCATATCCCTCCGTTTGGTGCTGCCTCCCTGGCCGCTCCCAGCACGTCCAGAAGCAGCACTGGCTGGGCCTTGGGCCTTTCCGGTGCCCTTGCCCACTTCCAGCAGGGCTGGCCCGAGGGGAGCACGCCCAGCCCGTGCCTCTGCCCCACAGCCCCTGTGGGCAGCTTCCCTGGGCACGTCCTGCCCTGAGCCTGCCGCGGCTGGGCCAGTGCTGGGCCACTGAGTGCTGCTCCTGGAGGGACAATTCCAGCTGAAATCACACGTAATGAATGAAGCTTTTGACAGATTGGTGCTGGCAGTGGTGACACCAATGCTGAGCTGAATTCTCCCCTGTGTTTGGGTGTGCTTGGCCTCCGTGCCAGAAGCCTCGTGATGCCGAGGGTGCCAGGCTTTGCCCAGGCTTTCCAGGCAGCAGATGCAGGCAGGGCCACTCCTGGCAAAGTGGGCACTGGCTTGGAGAGCCATCAGTGTTCCTGAACACAGACTGGTTTCAGGAATGTGGTGGTGTTGAGGTGAACTTTGAGGTATATAAATATAAGGGGGAGTAATTGCAAGGTGCTGTACTGTATTGCTATTGGTGTTTGAATAAGTAATAAAATGACAGATGGAGCATGATAGGAAAATAACTTGCTGCAGGAAAAAATTCCTCAGGATTGCTGGTTATTCCCAATATGTACCGCTGTAACTGAGTAAGGAGAAAGGGACAACAAGCCGTGTCTGATTAACAAGATGCTGATGTTGTGCTCTCTTCCCCAGTCTGCTCTCAAAAGATGTGGGACTGACAAAGATGAAGGAATCTTAAGAGCTATTTTGGTTCTTTTGGAGAAGGTTTAAAATGGAGAAGGGATTGGGGTGATTAGGAGGCTCTCATTACGCATCATTTTCAGTGCTGCCTTTTGTGGCAGAAGTGATTAAATGTGCCCTGCTGGTGTTGTGTTGGTGTTTAGATTTTCTGAGTCCCGCAGCCCTGAGCTGGGTTCCCATGCCGGTGGAACTGTCCTGCCTGCTGCTTGCAGGATGCCCTGGAACAAAGCCTCTGCCCCATCATCCCCGAGGAGCAGAAGGGCATGAGGACAGTGCTGCGAGGATGGGCAAGGAGGGGCACTTTGCTTAGGGAGAGTGGGGCAGGAGAGGCCTTCAGTGGCCTGGCAGAGATATTCAGAGCTTTTGTTGGTTTCCAGACAACAAAAGGTTTCCCCTTCCCTCAGAGATCCGGAGCGATGCTCTTGGCCGGGTCCTCCTTTCTCTCCTGCCTTCCTTTGCCTGCTCTTTTTCCCTCCCAGTGTCTCCCTTTGCCCAGGGCAGCTCCCAGCCAAAGAGCCTGCCCTGATGGTTTTTTTTTCCCCAATCCAGGAGCTAAAAGAGCCCTGGATGAAGTTACGGAGGCTGGCAGTGAAATGTCACGGTAAGATCTTGCTCCGCTTGGGTTTCAGCCCTTTCAGAGCTTTGCCTTGAAGGGCAGGAAGATCTTTTCCTCGCTGGGAACTGGAACTGCAGCCCATTGCAGTGTGTGCCATGGATGCCAAGAGGGGCATTCCCGAGGCTCCCAGGCTGCTGCTCCTGCCGTGCCTCCCAAGGGAGCTGCGCAGGGCCGGGGGACAAGGTCCAGCAGCTGGGAGGGCTCCCAGAGCAGCCAGCAAAGGCTGCTTTGCTGCACGTTCTCCAGCGGGAAGCAGAGGGAAGGAGGGAAGGGAAGGGAGTCGCTGACAGAATCCCGGCATGCTTGTGGCTGGAAGGGACCCTGCCCGTGGGTTAGGATGCCGAGGGGGAGAGAGAGACGCCTGTGCCGCAGGGAAGGTGCAAGTGAGACCACATGAGGGCAACAAACGGATTTTACTGGACATGCATTTTATTGAACGAGGGATGGCGTTCTAGAGGATGTGTATTTTAATTTGATATTCTTCTTCTGCTTACTACTATTTCCTATTTCTTCTTCTTCATCTAAGTCATCTTCTTCTTTGCCTTCTTTTCAATTACTTCTACTACTCTTGCTTCTTCTTTTCTTCTTTGCTGTCTTTTTAATTACTACTACTACTCTTGCTTCTTCTTTGTCTTACTCTTATTCTTTTTATTCCTATTTTAATTTTTCTTCTTATTCACTACTACTATTTCTTCTTCTTCTTTATCATAGTCTTCTTGTTGTAATTAATCTTCTTCACTTGTTATGCTTATGGTTATTTTTTTCTTTTTCATATTCTTACTGTTTACTACTATTTCTTCTTCCTCTTCTTCTACTTATTCCTATGCTCCTATTATTCTTATTCAACTTAATATTTTTATTATTATTCTATTCCTTTTTCTTCTTCCTCCTGTTTACTACTACTATTTCTTCATCGTCATAATCTTCTTCTTCCTATTCCTATTTGTATTCCTATTCTTTTTTTTTCTCCTGTAGGAGGAGGTTTTTAATTTTTTTTCTTTTTTTTTACTACTACTATTTCTTCATCATCATAATCTTCTTCTTCCTATTCCTCGTCCTAGTCCTATTCTTTTTTTTTCTCCTGGAGGAGGAGGTTTTTAAATTTTTTTTCTTTTTTTTTACTACTACTATTTCTTCATCATCATAATCTTCTTCTTCCTATTCCTATTCCTATTCCTATTCCTATTCTTTTTTTTTTTTCTCCTGTATGAGGAGGTTTTTAAATTTTTTTCTCTATTTTTTTACTACTACTCTTTCTTAAAGTCAAGTTCCGTTTGTTGAGTCCAAGTCTTGAAGTCTTGTCCGTAGCCTTTGATGCCACCAGGGGAGGTTCAGATTCAATATCTGAAAGAGCTTTTCCTTGGGAGAGGCGTGAGGCACTGGAAGAAGTTGCCCAGGGCGGTGGTGGAGTCCTTGTCCCCGCAGTGGTCAGGAGCTGTGCAGATGTGGCCCTTGGGGACGTGGTTTCGGGGCGGCGGTGGCGCTGCCAGGGTGCCAGTGGCACCGGGTGCCCGGCAGGGTCTCTTTTGGCACCTCGGTGACTCCCTGGGCTTCCCCGCCGAGCGCGCCGGCACCGAGCGCGCTCCACGGGCGCTGTTTGGGGGCGGCCAGGCCGGTGACTTTGGGCGTCGCGGAGACGGCCCCGGCACGGCCCAAAGCAGCCGGGGCAGCTCAGGCTGCGGGGCCCGTCCAGGCCGAGGCCGCCCCGGGCCGGGCGGGCGCTACTCCAGCGTCCGCGGCGCCAGGCAGCGGCAGCGGAACAGCGCCCGCAGCGCCCGCAGCGCCCGCCTGAGGCGGCCGGGCCGCTTGCTGGGGGCAGCCGAGGGGCCGCGGGGGCTCTGCGGGGCAGGCCCCGGCTCCTGCCAGGCCAGCACAGGAGAAGCTGCGGGTCCCGTGGCGGCTCGGCCTTGCAGGGGGGGAAGCGAGGCACAGAGCGGCTCCCGTGCCGGCCGCTCGGCCCAGGCCTCCCGAGGGACGGGCGGCGGGAGCTCGTCTGCCGCAAGAGCTGCCAGGCTTCGGCGCCTGCCTTCTTCGCCTACCTCGAGCACGCTGACTCCGTCCCAGGCGGCGGCCTTGGGCAGCGAGGGTGGGACCCTGAAGCTGAAGATGCAGGTGTATTCCCAGCTGCTGTGTGCGGCAGGGACCAGGCTCCATGGCCCTGCTGATGGCACCTCCTCACTGGGGGCAGGAGAACACGGCTGGTTCTTCTGGCCGCTCGCACCTCCTTCACCTCGCTGGGACAGCTTTGGGTCGTTCCCTTCTTCTTCCCCGTGGGGCAGCTCCTGGACTTCCACTCTCTGTTGCCACCGGTAGAGCAGTTGCTGTGCCCCATGTCCCCACTCCATGCTCAGGCCCATCTTCCACGGCTTCAGCCCTTGGGGACTCCACATTCTGCACAGGGACACTTCCTGCACTGGCACTGCTGGGACCCACTGGGACAACTCACGGCCTGTCGCCTCTTCGCACAGGCAAAGCTCTTGGGGTCGAGTGTCTCTCCCCTGGCAAGGCTCCTCATCCACGGCAGGTTTCCTCTCCGCCTCCCTGATGACAAAGGGCCCCTGCTCCTCTTCAGTGTCTCTCTGGGGCCTGACTGAGGCACTCTCTGCCCCCACCAAGTGCCAGCTGAGGGTCTGGTCTTGTGGCCCGCTGGGCACAGGGGTGGGTGGCTGGGAGGAGCTGGGGTTTGCCTTGTCCTCTTCCATCTCAGAGGTCCTGTAGCACAGAAGGATGGCGGGAGCTGCTTCCTTCTGCGACAGGGGCTCTCAGCGGACTGGGCACTGCCAGGTTCTGCGCCCCTTAGCTACCCTCAGCCAGGGCGGGGCTCTCTGATGTCACAAGGCTCTCTGGGCACCGCCATGTTCCGCATGGCCAAGGGCCCTTTGTGACACCACGCGCCTGGGTCACAAAGGGCCGTAGCCGGCGCCCCTCCAGCAGCCGAGCCTGCTGGAAGTAGCACTGAGCAGGCCCTGGACTTGGGCACTTGTAGCCCTTGGCCTCTGCGAGGCTTTGGCCACGGTCCCACTCACCGGCCCAATCCCCACACTGTAGAGCCCTGGCTTTGGCGGGTGGGCTGCCCAGGGCACGAGCCATTGGCCAGATGGCCGCAGCCA
Organism: Coloeus monedula; assembly: GCF_965178545.1. Lineage (NCBI taxonomy): Eukaryota > Metazoa > Chordata > Aves > Passeriformes > Corvidae > Coloeus > Coloeus monedula. Next base: position 14,302,865 of record NC_138798.1, on the reverse strand, counting down.
GGGACTTGGGGGCATTGGCTCCATGTGCAGCTGCAGGCCGGGGACCAGGGGTGTCCCTCAGGGCTCTGCCTTGGCCCTGGGGCTCTTCAGTGGCGTCCCCAATGACACAGGCAGGGGCTCGAGCTCCCCCTCAGCACGTTTGCAGGGGACGGGCAGCTGAGCGTGGCAGGGGCACCATGGCAGGATTTGGCCGTGCACAGGGACCTGGGCAAGCTTGAGAAGGGGCACAACGAGAACCTTACGAGGTCTCACAAGGCCAAGTGCCGGGTGCTGCGCCTGGCCCGGGGCGATCCCCGAGTCCCGGATTCGTGCAGGCCGGGAGAGACCTTCATATCCCTCCGTTTGGTGCTGCCTCCCTGGCCGCTCCCAGCACGTCCAGAAGCAGCACTGGCTGGGCCTTGGGCCTTTCCGGTGCCCTTGCCCACTTCCAGCAGGGCTGGCCCGAGGGGAGCACGCCCAGCCCGTGCCTCTGCCCCACAGCCCCTGTGGGCAGCTTCCCTGGGCACGTCCTGCCCTGAGCCTGCCGCGGCTGGGCCAGTGCTGGGCCACTGAGTGCTGCTCCTGGAGGGACAATTCCAGCTGAAATCACACGTAATGAATGAAGCTTTTGACAGATTGGTGCTGGCAGTGGTGACACCAATGCTGAGCTGAATTCTCCCCTGTGTTTGGGTGTGCTTGGCCTCCGTGCCAGAAGCCTCGTGATGCCGAGGGTGCCAGGCTTTGCCCAGGCTTTCCAGGCAGCAGATGCAGGCAGGGCCACTCCTGGCAAAGTGGGCACTGGCTTGGAGAGCCATCAGTGTTCCTGAACACAGACTGGTTTCAGGAATGTGGTGGTGTTGAGGTGAACTTTGAGGTATATAAATATAAGGGGGAGTAATTGCAAGGTGCTGTACTGTATTGCTATTGGTGTTTGAATAAGTAATAAAATGACAGATGGAGCATGATAGGAAAATAACTTGCTGCAGGAAAAAATTCCTCAGGATTGCTGGTTATTCCCAATATGTACCGCTGTAACTGAGTAAGGAGAAAGGGACAACAAGCCGTGTCTGATTAACAAGATGCTGATGTTGTGCTCTCTTCCCCAGTCTGCTCTCAAAAGATGTGGGACTGACAAAGATGAAGGAATCTTAAGAGCTATTTTGGTTCTTTTGGAGAAGGTTTAAAATGGAGAAGGGATTGGGGTGATTAGGAGGCTCTCATTACGCATCATTTTCAGTGCTGCCTTTTGTGGCAGAAGTGATTAAATGTGCCCTGCTGGTGTTGTGTTGGTGTTTAGATTTTCTGAGTCCCGCAGCCCTGAGCTGGGTTCCCATGCCGGTGGAACTGTCCTGCCTGCTGCTTGCAGGATGCCCTGGAACAAAGCCTCTGCCCCATCATCCCCGAGGAGCAGAAGGGCATGAGGACAGTGCTGCGAGGATGGGCAAGGAGGGGCACTTTGCTTAGGGAGAGTGGGGCAGGAGAGGCCTTCAGTGGCCTGGCAGAGATACTCAGAGCTTTTGTTGGTTTCCAGACAACAAAAGGTTTCCCCTTCCCTCAGAGATCCGGAGCGATGCTCTTGGCCGGGTCCTCCTTTCTCTCCTGCCTTCCTTTGCCTGCTCTTTTTCCCTCCCAGTGTCTCCCTTTGCCCAGGGCAGCTCCCAGCCAAAGAGCCTGCCCTGATGGTTTTTTTTTCCCCAATCCAGGAGCTAAAAGAGCCCTGGATGAAGTTACGGAGGCTGGCAGTGAAATGTCACGGTAAGATCTTGCTCCGCTTGGGTTTCAGCCCTTTCAGAGCTTTGCCTTGAAGGGCAGGAAGATCTTTTCCTCGCTGGGAACTGGAACTGCAGCCCATTGCAGTGTGTGCCATGGATGCCAAGAGGGGCATTCCCGAGGCTCCCAGGCTGCTGCTCCTGCCGTGCCTCCCAAGGGAGCTGCGCAGGGCCGGGGGACAAGGTCCAGCAGCTGGGAGGGCTCCCAGAGCAGCCAGCAAAGGCTGCTTTGCTGCACGTTCTCCAGCGGGAAGCAGAGGGAAGGAGGGAAGGGAAGGGAGTCGCTGACAGAATCCCGGCATGCTTGTGGCTGGAAGGGACCCTGCCCGTGGGTTAGGATGCCGAGGGGGAGAGAGAGACGCCTGTGCCGCAGGGAAGGTGCAAGTGAGACCACATGAGGGCAACAAACGGATTTTACTGGACATGCATTTTATTGAACGAGGGATGGCGTTCTAGAGGATGTGTATTTTAATTTGATATTCTTCTTCTGCTTACTACTATTTCCTATTTCTTCTTCTTCATCTAAGTCATCTTCTTCTTTGCCTTCTTTTCAATTACTTCTACTACTCTTGCTTCTTCTTTTCTTCTTTGCTGTCTTTTTAATTACTACTACTACTCTTGCTTCTTCTTTGTCTTACTCTTATTCTTTTTATTCCTATTTTAATTTTTCTTCTTATTCACTACTACTATTTCTTCTTCTTCTTTATCATAGTCTTCTTGTTGTAATTAATCTTCTTCACTTGTTATGCTTATGGTTATTTTTTTCTTTTTCATATTCTTACTGTTTACTACTATTTCTTCTTCCTCTTCTTCTACTTATTCCTATGCTCCTATTATTCTTATTCAACTTAATATTTTTATTATTATTCTATTCCTTTTTCTTCTTCCTCCTGTTTACTACTACTATTTCTTCATCGTCATAATCTTCTTCTTCCTATTCCTATTTGTATTCCTATTCTTTTTTTTTCTCCTGTAGGAGGAGGTTTTTATTTTTTTTTCTTTTTTTTTACTACTACTATTTCTTCATCATCATAATCTTCTTCTTCCTATTCCTCGTCCTAGTCCTATTCTTTTTTTTTCTCCTGGAGGAGGAGGTTTTTAAATTTTTTTTCTTTTTTTTTACTACTACTATTTCTTCATCATCATAATCTTCTTCTTCCTATTCCTATTCCTATTCCTATTCCTATTCTTTTTTTTTTTCTCCTGTATGAGGAGGTTTTTAAATTTTTTTCTCTATTTTTTTACTACTACTCTTTCTTAAAGTCAAGTTCCGTTTGTTGAGTCCAAGTCTTGAAGTCTTGTCCGTAGCCTTTGATGCCACCAGGGGAGGTTCAGATTCAATATCTGAAAGAGCTTTTCCTTGGGAGAGGCGTGAGGCACTGGAAGAAGTTGCCCAGGGCGGTGGTGGAGTCCTTGTCCCCGCAGTGGTCAGGAGCTGTGCAGATGTGGCCCTTGGGGACGTGGTTTCGGGGCGGCGGTGGCGCTGCCAGGGTGCCAGTGGCACCGGGTGCCCGGCAGGGTCTCTTTTGGCACCTCGGTGACTCCCTGGGCTTCCCCGCCGAGCGCGCCGGCACCGAGCGCGCTCCACGGGCGCTGTTTGGGGGCGGCCAGGCCGGTGACTTTGGGCGTCGCGGAGACGGCCCCGGCACGGCCCAAAGCAGCCGGGGCAGCTCAGGCTGCGGGGCCCGTCCAGGCCGAGGCCGCCCCGGGCCGGGCGGGCGCTACTCCAGCGTCCGCGGCGCCAGGCAGCGGCAGCGGAACAGCGCCCGCAGCGCCCGCAGCGCCCGCCTGAGGCGGCCGGGCCGCTTGCTGGGGGCAGCCGAGGGGCCGCGGGGGCTCTGCGGGGCAGGCCCCGGCTCCTGCCAGGCCAGCACAGGAGAAGCTGCGGGTCCCGTGGCGGCTCGGCCTTGCAGGGGGGGAAGCGAGGCACAGAGCGGCTCCCGTGCCGGCCGCTCGGCCCAGGCCTCCCGAGGGACGGGCGGCGGGAGCTCGTCTGCCGCAAGAGCTGCCAGGCTTCGGCGCCTGCCTTCTTCGCCTACCTCGAGCACGCTGACTCCGTCCCAGGCGGCGGCCTTGGGCAGCGAGGGCGGGACCCTGAAGCTGAAGATGCAGGTGTATTCCCAGCTGCTGTGTGCGGCAGGGACCAGGCTCCATGGCCCTGCTGATGGCACCTCCTCACTGGGGGCAGGAGAACACGGCTGGTTCTTCTGGCCGCTCGCACCTCCTTCACCTCGCTGGGACAGCTTTGGGTCGTTCCCTTCTTCTTCCCCGTGGGGCAGCTCCTGGACTTCCACTCTCTGTTGCCACCGGTAGAGCAGTTGCTGTGCCCCATGTCCCCACTCCATGCTCAGGCCCATCTTCCACGGCTTCAGCCCTTGGGGACTCCACATTCTGCACAGGGACACTTCCTGCACTGGCACTGCTGGGACCCACTGGGACAACTCACGGCCTGTCGCCTCTTCGCACAGGCAAAGCTCTTGGGGTCGAGTGTCTCTCCCCTGGCAAGGCTCCTCATCCACGGCAGGTTTCCTCTCCGCCTCCCTGATGACAAAGGGCCCCTGCTCCTCTTCAGTGTCTCTCTGGGGCCTGACTGAGGCACTCTCTGCCCCCACCAAGTGCCAGCTGAGGGTCTGGTCTTGTGGCCCGCTGGGCACAGGGGTGGGTGGCTGGGAGGAGCTGGGGTTTGCCTTGTCCTCTTCCATCTCAGAGGTCCTGTAGCACAGAAGGATGGCGGGAGCTGCTTCCTTCTGCGACAGGGGCTCTCAGCGGACTGGGCACTGCCAGGTTCTGCGCCCCTTAGCTACCCTCAGCCAGGGCGGGGCTCTCTGATGTCACAAGGCTCTCTGGGCACCGCCATGTTCCGCATGGCCAAGGGCCCTTTGTGACACCACGCGCCTGGGTCACAAAGGGCCGTAGCCGGCGCCCCTCCAGCAGCCGAGCCTGCTGGAAGTAGCACTGAGCAGGCCCTGGACTTGGGCACTTGTAGCCCTTGGCCTCTGCGAGGCTTTGGCCACGGTCCCACTCACCGGCCCAATCCCCACACTGTAGAGCCCTGGCTTTGGCGGGTGGGCTGCCCAGGGCACGAGCCATTGGCCAGATGGCCGCAGCCAGGGACTTGGGGGCATTGGCTCCATGTGCAGCTGCAGGCCGGGGACCAGGGGTGTCCCTCAGGGCTCTGCCTTGGCCCTGGGGCTCTTCAGTGGCGTCCCCAATGACACAGGCAGGGGCTCGAGCTCCCCCTCAGCACGTTTGCAGGGGACGGGCAGCTGAGCGTGGCAGGGGCACCATGGCAGGATTTGGCCGTGCACAGGGACCTGGGCAAGCTTGAGAAGGGGCACAACGAGAACCTTACGAGGTCTCACAAGGCCAAGTGCCGGGTGCTGCGCCTGGCCCGGGGCGATCCCCGAGTCCCGGATTCGTGCAGGCCGGGAGAGACCTTCATATCCCTCCGTTTGGTGCTGCCTCCCTGGCCGCTCCCAGCACGTCCAGAAGCAGCACTGGCTGGGCCTTGGGCCTTTCCGGTGCCCTTGCCCACTTCCAGCAGGGCTGGCCCGAGGGGAGCACGCCCAGCCCGTGCCTCTGCCCCACAGCCCCTGTGGGCAGCTTCCCTGGGCACGTCCTGCCCTGAGCCTGCCGCGGCTGGGCCAGTGCTGGGCCACTGAGTGCTGCTCCTGGAGGGACAATTCCAGCTGAAATCACACGTAATGAATGAAGCTTTTGACAGATTGGTGCTGGCAGTGGTGACACCAATGCTGAGCTGAATTCTCCCCTGTGTTTGGGTGTGCTTGGCCTCCGTGCCAGAAGCCTCGTGATGCCGAGGGTGCCAGGCTTTGCCCAGGCTTTCCAGGCAGCAGATGCAGGCAGGGCCACTCCTGGCAAAGTGGGCACTGGCTTGGAGAGCCATCAGTGTTCCTGAACACAGACTGGTTTCAGGAATGTGGTGGTGTTGAGGTGAACTTTGAGGTATATAAATATAAGGGGGAGTAATTGCAAGGTGCTGTACTGTATTGCTATTGGTGTTTGAATAAGTAATAAAATGACAGATGGAGCATGATAGGAAAATAACTTGCTGCAGGAAAAAATTCCTCAGGATTGCTGGTTATTCCCAATATGTACCGCTGTAACTGAGTAAGGAGAAAGGGACAACAAGCCGTGTCTGATTAACAAGATGCTGATGTTGTGCTCTCTTCCCCAGTCTGCTCTCAAAAGATGTGGGACTGACAAAGATGAAGGAATCTTAAGAGCTATTTTGGTTCTTTTGGAGAAGGTTTAAAATGGAGAAGGGATTGGGGTGATTAGGAGGCTCTCATTACGCATCATTTTCAGTGCTGCCTTTTGTGGCAGAAGTGATTAAATGTGCCCTGCTGGTGTTGTGTTGGTGTTTAGATTTTCTGAGTCCCGCAGCCCTGAGCTGGGTTCCCATGCCGGTGGAACTGTCCTGCCTGCTGCTTGCAGGATGCCCTGGAACAAAGCCTCTGCCCCATCATCCCCGAGGAGCAGAAGGGCATGAGGACAGTGCTGCGAGGATGGGCAAGGAGGGGCACTTTGCTTAGGGAGAGTGGGGCAGGAGAGGCCTTCAGTGGCCTGGCAGAGATACTCAGAGCTTTTGTTGGTTTCCAGACAACAAAAGGTTTCCCCTTCCCTCAGAGATCCGGAGCGATGCTCTTGGCCGGGTCCTCCTTTCTCTCCTGCCTTCCTTTGCCTGCTCTTTTTCCCTCCCAGTGTCTCCCTTTGCCCAGGGCAGCTCCCAGCCAAAGAGCCTGCCCTGATGGTTTTTTTTTCCCCAATCCAGGAGCTAAAAGAGCCCTGGATGAAGTTACGGAGGCTGGCAGTGAAATGTCACGGTAAGATCTTGCTCCGCTTGGGTTTCAGCCCTTTCAGAGCTTTGCCTTGAAGGGCAGGAAGATCTTTTCCTCGCTGGGAACTGGAACTGCAGCCCATTGCAGTGTGTGCCATGGATGCCAAGAGGGGCATTCCCGAGGCTCCCAGGCTGCTGCTCCTGCCGTGCCTCCCAAGGGAGCTGCGCAGGGCCGGGGGACAAGGTCCAGCAGCTGGGAGGGCTCCCAGAGCAGCCAGCAAAGGCTGCTTTGCTGCACGTTCTCCAGCGGGAAGCAGAGGGAAGGAGGGAAGGGAAGGGAGTCGCTGACAGAATCCCGGCATGCTTGTGGCTGGAAGGGACCCTGCCCGTGGGTTAGGATGCCGAGGGGGAGAGAGAGACGCCTGTGCCGCAGGGAAGGTGCAAGTGAGACCACATGAGGGCAACAAACGGATTTTACTGGACATGCATTTTATTGAACGAGGGATGGCGTTCTAGAGGATGTGTATTTTAATTTGATATTCTTCTTCTGCTTACTACTATTTCCTATTTCTTCTTCTTCATCTAAGTCATCTTCTTCTTTGCCTTCTTTTCAATTACTTCTACTACTCTTGCTTCTTCTTTTCTTCTTTGCTGTCTTTTTAATTACTACTACTACTCTTGCTTCTTCTTTGTCTTACTCTTATTCTTTTTATTCCTATTTTAATTTTTCTTCTTATTCACTACTACTATTTCTTCTTCTTCTTTATCATAGTCTTCTTGTTGTAATTAATCTTCTTCACTTGTTATGCTTATGGTTATTTTTTTCTTTTTCATATTCTTACTGTTTACTACTATTTCTTCTTCCTCTTCTTCTACTTATTCCTATGCTCCTATTATTCTTATTCAACTTAATATTTTTATTATTATTCTATTCCTTTTTCTTCTTCCTCCTGTTTACTACTACTATTTCTTCATCGTCATAATCTTCTTCTTCCTATTCCTATTTGTATTCCTATTCTTTTTTTTTCTCCTGTAGGAGGAGGTTTTTATTTTTTTTTCTTTTTTTTTACTACTACTATTTCTTCATCATCATAATCTTCTTCTTCCTATTCCTCGTCCTAGTCCTATTCTTTTTTTTTCTCCTGGAGGAGGAGGTTTTTAAATTTTTTTTCTTTTTTTTTACTACTACTATTTCTTCATCATCATAATCTTCTTCTTCCTATTCCTATTCCTATTCCTATTCCTATTCTTTTTTTTTTTCTCCTGTATGAGGAGGTTTTTAAATTTTTTTCTCTATTTTTTTACTACTACTCTTTCTTAAAGTCAAGTTCCGTTTGTTGAGTCCAAGTCTTGAAGTCTTGTCCGTAGCCTTTGATGCCACCAGGGGAGGTTCAGATTCAATATCTGAAAGAGCTTTTCCTTGGGAGAGGCGTGAGGCACTGGAAGAAGTTGCCCAGGGCGGTGGTGGAGTCCTTGTCCCCGCAGTGGTCAGGAGCTGTGCAGATGTGGCCCTTGGGGACGTGGTTTCGGGGCGGCGGTGGCGCTGCCAGGGTGCCAGTGGCACCGGGTGCCCGGCAGGGTCTCTTTTGGCACCTCGGTGACTCCCTGGGCTTCCCCGCCGAGCGCGCCGGCACCGAGCGCGCTCCACGGGCGCTGTTTGGGGGCGGCCAGGCCGGTGACTTTGGGCGTCGCGGAGACGGCCCCGGCACGGCCCAAAGCAGCCGGGGCAGCTCAGGCTGCGGGGCCCGTCCAGGCCGAGGCCGCCCCGGGCCGGGCGGGCGCTACTCCAGCGTCCGCGGCGCCAGGCAGCGGCAGCGGAACAGCGCCCGCAGCGCCCGCAGCGCCCGCCTGAGGCGGCCGGGCCGCTTGCTGGGGGCAGCCGAGGGGCCGCGGGGGCTCTGCGGGGCAGGCCCCGGCTCCTGCCAGGCCAGCACAGGAGAAGCTGCGGGTCCCGTGGCGGCTCGGCCTTGCAGGGGGGGAAGCGAGGCACAGAGCGGCTCCCGTGCCGGCCGCTCGGCCCAGGCCTCCCGAGGGACGGGCGGCGGGAGCTCGTCTGCCGCAAGAGCTGCCAGGCTTCGGCGCCTGCCTTCTTCGCCTACCTCGAGCACGCTGACTCCGTCCCAGGCGGCGGCCTTGGGCAGCGAGGGTGGGACCCTGAAGCTGAAGATGCAGGTGTATTCCCAGCTGCTGTGTGCGGCAGGGACCAGGCTCCATGGCCCTGCTGATGGCACCTCCTCACTGGGGGCAGGAGAACACGGCTGGTTCTTCTGGCCGCTCGCACCTCCTTCACCTCGCTGGGACAGCTTTGGGTCGTTCCCTTCTTCTTCCCCGTGGGGCAGCTCCTGGACTTCCACTCTCTGTTGCCACCGGTAGAGCAGTTGCTGTGCCCCATGTCCCCACTCCATGCTCAGGCCCATCTTCCACGGCTTCAGCCCTTGGGGACTCCACATTCTGCACAGGGACACTTCCTGCACTGGCACTGCTGGGACCCACTGGGACAACTCACGGCCTGTCGCCTCTTCGCACAGGCAAAGCTCTTGGGGTCGAGTGTCTCTCCCCTGGCAAGGCTCCTCATCCACGGCAGGTTTCCTCTCCGCCTCCCTGATGACAAAGGGCCCCTGCTCCTCTTCAGTGTCTCTCTGGGGCCTGACTGAGGCACTCTCTGCCCCCACCAAGTGCCAGCTGAGGGTCTGGTCTTGTGGCCCGCTGGGCACAGGGGTGGGTGGCTGGGAGGAGCTGGGGTTTGCCTTGTCCTCTTCCATCTCAGAGGTCCTGTAGCACAGAAGGATGGCGGGAGCTGCTTCCTTCTGCGACAGGGGCTCTCAGCGGACTGGGCACTGCCAGGTTCTGCGCCCCTTAGCTACCCTCAGCCAGGGCGGGGCTCTCTGATGTCACAAGGCTCTCTGGGCACCGCCATGTTCCGCATGGCCAAGGGCCCTTTGTGACACCACGCGCCTGGGTCACAAAGGGCCGTAGCCGGCGCCCCTCCAGCAGCCGAGCCTGCTGGAAGTAGCACTGAGCAGGCCCTGGACTTGGGCACTTGTAGCCCTTGGCCTCTGCGAGGCTTTGGCCACGGTCCCACTCACCGGCCCAATCCCCACACTGTAGAGCCCTGGCTTTGGCGGGTGGGCTGCCCAGGGCACGAGCCATTGGCCAGATGGCCGCAGCCAGGGACTTGGGGGCATTGGCTCCATGTGCAGCTGCAGGCTGGGGACCAGGGGTGTCCCTCAGGGCTCTGCCTTGGCCCTGGGGCTCTTCAGTGGCGTCCCCAATGACACAGGCAGGGGCTCGAGCTCCCCCTCAGCACGTTTGCAGGGGACGGGCAGCTGAGCGTGGCAGGGGCACCATGGCAGGATTTGGCCGTGCACAGGGACCTGGGCAAGCTTGAGAAGGGGCACAACGAGAACCTTATGAGGTCTCACAAGGCCAAGTGCCGGGTGCTGCGCCTGGCCCGGGGCGATCCCCGAGTCCCGGATTCGTGCAGGCCGGGAGAGACCTTCATATCCCTCCGTTTGGTGCTGCCTCCCTGGCCGCTCCCAGCACGTCCAGAAGCAGCACTGGCTGGGCCTTGGGCCTTTCCGGTGCCCTTGCCCACTTCCAGCAGGGCTGGCCCGAGGGGAGCACGCCCAGCCCGTGCCTCTGCCCCACAGCCCCTGTGGGCAGCTTCCCTGGGCACGTCCTGCCCTGAGCCTGCCGCGGCTGGGCCAGTGCTGGGCCACTGAGTGCTGCTCCTGGAGGGACAATTCCAGCTGAAATCACACGTAATGAATGAAGCTTTTGACAGATTGGTGCTGGCAGTGGTGACACCAATGCTGAGCTGAATTCTCCCCTGTGTTTGGGTGTGCTTGGCCTCCGTGCCAGAAGCCTCGTGATGCCGAGGGTGCCAGGCTTTGCCCAGGCTTTCCAGGCAGCAGATGCAGGCAGGGCCACTCCTGGCAAAGTGGGCACTGGCTTGGAGAGCCATCAGTGTTCCTGAACACAGACTGGTTTCAGGAATGTGGTGGTGTTGAGGTGAACTTTGAGGTATATAAATATAAGGGGGAGTAATTGCAAGGTGCTGTACTGTATTGCTATTGGTGTTTGAATAAGTAATAAAATGACAGATGGAGCATGATAGGAAAATAACTTGCTGCAGGAAAAAATTCCTCAGGATTGCTGGTTATTCCCAATATGTACCGCTGTAACTGAGTAAGGAGAAAGGGACAACAAGCCGTGTCTGATTAACAAGATGCTGATGTTGTGCTCTCTTCCCCAGTCTGCTCTCAAAAGATGTGGGACTGACAAAGATGAAGGAATCTTAAGAGCTATTTTGGTTCTTTTGGAGAAGGTTTAAAATGGAGAAGGGATTGGGGTGATTAGGAGGCTCTCATTACGCATCATTTTCAGTGCTGCCTTTTGTGGCAGAAGTGATTAAATGTGCCCTGCTGGTGTTGTGTTGGTGTTTAGATTTTCTGAGTCCCGCAGCCCTGAGCTGGGTTCCCATGCCGGTGGAACTGTCCTGCCTGCTGCTTGCAGGATGCCCTGGAACAAAGCCTCTGCCCCATCATGCCCGAGGAGCAGAAGGGCATGAGGACAGTGCTGCGAGGATGGGCAAGGAGGGGCACTTTGCTTAGGGAGAGTGGGGCAGGAGAGGCCTTCAGTGGCCTGGCAGAGATACTCAGAGCTTTTGTTGGTTTCCAGACAACAAAAGGTTTCCCCTTCCCTCAGAGATCCGGAGCGATGCTCTTGGCCGGGTCCTCCTTTCTCTCCTGCCTTCCTTTGCCTGCTCTTTTTCCCTCCCAGTGTCTCCCTTTGCCCAGGGCAGCTCCCAGCCAAAGAGCCTGCCCTGATGGTTTTTTTTTCCCCAATCCAGGAGCTAAAAGAGCCCTGGATGAAGTTACGGAGGCTGGCAGTGAAATGTCACGGTAAGATCTTGCTCCGCTTGGGTTTCAGCCCTTTCAGAGCTTTGCCTTGAAGGGCAGGAAGATCTTTTCCTCGCTGGGAACTGGAACTGCAGCCCATTGCAGTGTGTGCCATGGATGCCAAGAGGGGCATTCCCGAGGCTCCCAGGCTGCTGCTCCTGCCGTGCCTCCCAAGGGAGCTGCGCAGGGCCGGGGGACAAGGTCCAGCAGCTGGGAGGGCTCCCAGAGCAGCCAGCAAAGGCTGCTTTGCTGCACGTTCTCCAGCGGGAAGCAGAGGGAAGGAGGGAAGGGAAGGGAGTCGCTGACAGAATCCCGGCATGCTTGTGGCTGGAAGGGACCCTGCCCGTGGGTTAGGATGCCGAGGGGGAGAGAGAGACGCCTGTGCCGCAGGGAAGGTGCAAGTGAGACCACATGAGGGCAACAAACGGATTTTACTGGACATGCATTTTATTGAACGAGGGATGGCGTTCTAGAGGATGTGTATTTTAATTTGATATTCTTCTTCTGCTTACTACTATTTCCTATTTCTTCTTCTTCATCTAAGTCATCTTCTTCTTTGCCTTCTTTTCAATTACTTCTACTACTCTTGCTTCTTCTTTTCTTCTTTGCTGTCTTTTTAATTACTACTACTACTCTTGCTTCTTCTTTGTCTTACTCTTATTCTTTTTATTCCTATTTTAATTTTTCTTCTTATTCACTACTACTATTTCTTCTTCTTCTTTATCATAGTCTTCTTGTTGTAATTAATCTTCTTCACTTGTTATGCTTATGGTTATTTTTTTCTTTTTCATATTCTTACTGTTTACTACTATTTCTTCTTCCTCTTCTTCTACTTATTCCTATGCTCCTATTATTCTTATTCAACTTAATATTTTTATTATTATTCTATTCCTTTTTCTTCTTCCTCCTGTTTACTACTACTATTTCTTCATCATCATAATCTTCTTCCTATTCCTATTCCTATTCCTATTCCTATTCTTTTTTTTTCTCCTGTAGGAGGAGGTTTTTAAATTTTTTTTCTGTTTTTTTACTACTACTATTTCTTCATCATCATAATCTTCTTCTTCCTATTCCTAGTCCTAGTCCTATTCTTTTTTTTTCTCCTGTAGGAGGAGGGTTTTAATTTTTTTCTTTTTTTTAACTACTACTATTTCTTCATCATCATAATCTTCTTCTTCCTATTCCTATTCCTATTCCTATTCCTATTCCTATTCCTATTCTTTTTTTTTTTCTCCTGTATGAGGAGGTTTTTAAATTTTTTTTTCTATTTTTTTACTACTACTACTCTTTCTTAAAGTCAAGTTCCGTTTGTTGAGTCCAAGTCTTGAAGTCTTGTCCGTAGCCTTTGATGCCACCAGGGGAGGTTCAGATTCAATGTCTGAAAGAGCTTTTCCTTGGGAGAGGCGTGAGGCACTGGAAGAAGTTGCCCAGGGCGGTGGTGGAGTCCTTGTCCCCGCAGTGGTCAGGAGCTGTGCAGATGTGGCCCTTGGGGACGTGGTTTCGGGGCGGCGGTGGCGCTGCCAGGGTGCCAGTGGCACCGGGTGCCCGGCAGGGTCTCTTTTGGCACCTCGGTGACTCCCTGGGCTTCCCCGCCGAGCGCGCCGGCACCGAGCGCGCTCCACGGGCGCTGTTTGGGGGCGGCCAGGCCGGTGACTTTGGGCGTCGCGGAGACGGCCCCGGCACGGCCCAAAGCAGCCGGGGCAGCTCAGGCTGCGGGGCCCGTCCAGGCCGAGGCCGCCCCGGGCCGGGCGGGCGCTACTCCAGCGTCCGCGGCGCCAGGCAGCGGCAGCGGAACAGCGCCCGCAGCGCCCGCAGCGCCCGCCTGAGGCGGCCGGGCCGCTTGCTGGGGGCAGCCGAGGGGCCGCGGGGGCTCTGCGGGGCAGGCCCCGGCTCCTGCCAGGCCAGCACAGGAGAAGCTGCGGGTCCCGTGGCGGCTCGGCCTTGCAGGGGGGGAAGCGAGGCACAGAGCGGCTCCCGTGCCGGCCGCTCGGCCCAGGCCTCCCGAGGGACGGGCGGCGGGAGCTCGTCTGCCGCAAGAGCTGCCAGGCTTCGGCGCCTGCCTTCTTCGCCTACCTCGAGCACGCTGACTCCGTCCCAGGCGGCGGCCTTGGGCAGCGAGGGTGGGACCCTGAAGCTGAAGATGCAGGTGTATTCCCAGCTGCTGTGTGCGGCAGGGACCAGGCTCCATGGCCCTGCTGATGGCACCTCCTCACTGGGGGCAGGAGAACACGGCTGGTTCTTCTGGCCGCTCGCACCTCCTTCACCTCGCTGGGACAGCTTTGGGTCGTTCCCTTCTTCTTCCCCGTGGGGCAGCTCCTGGACTTCCACTCTCTGTTGCCACCGGTAGAGCAGTTGCTGTGCCCCATGTCCCCACTCCATGCTCAGGCCCATCTTCCACGGCTTCAGCCCTTGGGGACTCCACATTCTGCACAGGGACACTTCCTGCACTGGCACTGCTGGGACCCACTGGGACAACTCACGGCCTGTCGCCTCTTCGCACAGGCAAAGCTCTTGGGGTCGAGTGTCTCTCCCCTGGCAAGGCTCCTCATCCACGGCAGGTTTCCTCTCCGCCTCCCTGATGACAAAGGGCCCCTGCTCCTCTTCAGTGTCTCTCTGGGGCCTGACTGAGGCACTCTCTGCCCCCACCAAGTGCCAGCTGAGGGTCTGGTCTTGTGGCCCGCTGGGCACAGGGGTGGGTGGCTGGGAGGAGCTGGGGTTTGCCTTGTCCTCTTCCATCTCAGAGGTCCTGTAGCACAGAAGGATGGCGGGAGCTGCTTCCTTCTGCGACAGGGGCTCTCAGCGGACTGGGCACTGCCAGGTTCTGCGCCCCTTAGCTACCCTCAGCCAGGGCGGGGCTCTCTGATGTCACAAGGCTCTCTGGGCACCGCCATGTTCCGCATGGCCAAGGGCCCTTTGTGACACCACGCGCCTGGGTCACAAAGGGCCGTAGCCGGCGCCCCTCCAGCAGCCGAGCCTGCTGGAAGTAGCACTGAGCAGGCCCTGGACTTGGGCACTTGTAGCCCTTGGCCTCTGCGAGGCTTTGGCCACGGTCCCACTCACCGGCCCAATCCCCACACTGTAGAGCCCTGGCTTTGGCGGGTGGGCTGCCCAGGGCACGAGCCATTGGCCAGATGGCCGCAGCCAGGGACTTGGGGGCATTGGCTCCATGTGCAGCTGCAGGCCGGGGACCAGGGGTGTCCCTCAGGGCTCTGCCTTGGCCCTGGGGCTCTTCAGTGGCGTCCCCAATGACACAGGCAGGGGCTCGAGCTCCCCCTCAGCACGTTTGCAGGGGACGGGCAGCTGAGCGTGGCAGGGGCACCATGGCAGGATTTGGCCGTGCACAGGGACCTGGGCAAGCTTGAGAAGGGGCACAACGAGAACCTTACGAGGTCTCACAAGGCCAAGTGCCGGGTGCTGCGCCTGGCCCGGGGCGATCCCCGAGTCCCGGATTCGTGCAGGCCGGGAGAGACCTTCATATCCCTCCGTTTGGTGCTGCCTCCCTGGCCGCTCCCAGCACGTCCAGAAGCAGCACTGGCTGGGCCTTGGGCCTTTCCGGTGCCCTTGCCCACTTCCAGCAGGGCTGGCCCGAGGGGAGCACGCCCAGCCCGTGCCTCTGCCCCACAGCCCCTGTGGGCAGCTTCCCTGGGCACGTCCTGCCCTGAGCCTGCCGCGGCTGGGCCAGTGCTGGGCCACTGAGTGCTGCTCCTGGAGGGACAATTCCAGCTGAAATCACACGTAATGAATGAAGCTTTTGACAGATTGGTGCTGGCAGTGGTGACACCAATGCTGAGCTGAATTCTCCCCTGTGTTTGGGTGTGCTTGGCCTCCGTGCCAGAAGCCTCGTGATGCCGAGGGTGCCAGGCTTTGCCCAGGCTTTCCAGGCAGCAGATGCAGGCAGGGCCACTCCTGGCAAAGTGGGCACTGGCTTGGAGAGCCATCAGTGTTCCTGAACACAGACTGGTTTCAGGAATGTGGTGGTGTTGAGGTGAACTTTGAGGTATATAAATATAAGGGGGAGTAATTGCAAGGTGCTGTACTGTATTGCTATTGGTGTTTGAATAAGTAATAAAATGACAGATGGAGCATGATAGGAAAATAACTTGCTGCAGGAAAAAATTCCTCAGGATTGCTGGTTATTCCCAATATGTACCGCTGTAACTGAGTAAGGAGAAAGGGACAACAAGCCGTGTCTGATTAACAAGATGCTGATGTTGTGCTCTCTTCCCCAGTCTGCTCTCAAAAGATGTGGGACTGACAAAGATGAAGGAATCTTAAGAGCTATTTTGGTTCTTTTGGAGAAGGTTTAAAATGGAGAAGGGATTGGGGTGATTAGGAGGCTCTCATTACGCATCATTTTCAGTGCTGCCTTTTGTGGCAGAAGTGATTAAATGTGCCCTGCTGGTGTTGTGTTGGTGTTTAGATTTTCTGAGTCCCGCAGCCCTGAGCTGGGTTCCCATGCCGGTGGAACTGTCCTGCCTGCTGCTTGCAGGATGCCCTGGAACAAAGCCTCTGCCCCATCATGCCCGAGGAGCAGAAGGGCATGAGGACAGTGCTGCGAGGATGGGCAAGGAGGGGCACTTTGCTTAGGGAGAGTGGGGCAGGAGAGGCCTTCAGTGGCCTGGCAGAGATACTCAGAGCTTTTGTTGGTTTCCAGACAACAAAAGGTTTCCCCTTCCCTCAGAGATCCGGAGCGATGCTCTTGGCCGGGTCCTCCTTTCTCTCCTGCCTTCCTTTGCCTGCTCTTTTTCCCTCCCAGTGTCTCCCTTTGCCCAGGGCAGCTCCCAGCCAAAGAGCCTGCCCTGATGGTTTTTTTTTCCCCAATCCAGGAGCTAAAAGAGCCCTGGATGAAGTTACGGAGGCTGGCAGTGAAATGTCACGGTAAGATCTTGCTCCGCTTGGGTTTCAGCCCTTTCAGAGCTTTGCCTTGAAGGGCAGGAAGATCTTTTCCTCGCTGGGAACTGGAACTGCAGCCCATTGCAGTGTGTGCCATGGATGCCAAGAGGGGCATTCCCGAGGCTCCCAGGCTGCTGCTCCTGCCGTGCCTCCCAAGGGAGCTGCGCAGGGCCGGGGGACAAGGTCCAGCAGCTGGGAGGGCTCCCAGAGCAGCCAGCAAAGGCTGCTTTGCTGCACGTTCTCCAGCGGGAAGCAGAGGGAAGGAGGGAAGGGAAGGGAGTCGCTGACAGAATCCCGGCATGCTTGTGGCTGGAAGGGACCCTGCCCGTGGGTTAGGATGCCGAGGGGGAGAGAGAGACGCCTGTGCCGCAGGGAAGGTGCAAGTGAGACCACATGAGGGCAACAAACGGATTTTACTGGACATGCATTTTATTGAACGAGGGATGGCGTTCTAGAGGATGTGTATTTTAATTTGATATTCTTCTTCTGCTTACTACTATTTCCTATTTCTTCTTCTTCATCTAAGTCATCTTCTTCTTTGCCTTCTTTTCAATTACTTCTACTACTCTTGCTTCTTCTTTTCTTCTTTGCTGTCTTTTTAATTACTACTACTACTCTTGCTTCTTCTTTGTCTTACTCTTATTCTTTTTATTCCTATTTTAATTTTTCTTCTTATTCACTACTACTATTTCTTCTTCTTCTTTATCATAGTCTTCTTGTTGTAATTAATCTTCTTCACTTGTTATGCTTATGGTTATTTTTTTCTTTTTCATATTCTTACTGTTTACTACTATTTCTTCTTCCTCTTCTTCTACTTATTCCTATGCTCCTATTATTCTTATTCAACTTAATATTTTTATTATTATTCTATTCCTTTTTCTTCTTCCTCCTGTTTACTACTACTATTTCTTCATCATCATAATCTTCTTCCTATTCCTATTCCTATTCCTATTCCTATTCTTTTTTTTTCTCCTGTAGGAGGAGGTTTTTAAATTTTTTTTCTGTTTTTTTACTACTACTATTTCTTCATCATCATAATCTTCTTCTTCCTATTCCTAGTCCTAGTCCTATTCTTTTTTTTTCTCCTGTAGGAGGAGGGTTTTAATTTTTTTCTTTTTTTTAACTACTACTATTTCTTCATCATCATAATCTTCTTCTTCCTATTCCTATTCCTATTCCTATTCCTATTCCTATTCCTATTCTTTTTTTTTTTCTCCTGTATGAGGAGGTTTTTAAATTTTTTTTTCTATTTTTTTACTACTACTACTCTTTCTTAAAGTCAAGTTCCGTTTGTTGAGTCCAAGTCTTGAAGTCTTGTCCGTAGCCTTTGATGCCACCAGGGGAGGTTCAGATTCAATGTCTGAAAGAGCTTTTCCTTGGGAGAGGCGTGAGGCACTGGAAGAAGTTGCCCAGGGCGGTGGTGGAGTCCTTGTCCCCGCAGTGGTCAGGAGCTGTGCAGATGTGGCCCTTGGGGACGTGGTTTCGGGGCGGCGGTGGCGCTGCCAGGGTGCCAGTGGCACCGGGTGCCCGGCAGGGTCTCTTTTGGCACCTCGGTGACTCCCTGGGCTTCCCCGCCGAGCGCGCCGGCACCGAGCGCGCTCCACGGGCGCTGTTTGGGGGCGGCCAGGCCGGTGACTTTGGGCGTCGCGGAGACGGCCCCGGCACGGCCCAAAGCAGCCGGGGCAGCTCAGGCTGCGGGGCCCGTCCAGGCCGAGGCCGCCCCGGGCCGGGCGGGCGCTACTCCAGCGTCCGCGGCGCCAGGCAGCGGCAGCGGAACAGCGCCCGCAGCGCCCGCAGCGCCCGCCTGAGGCGGCCGGGCCGCTTGCTGGGGGCAGCCGAGGGGCCGCGGGGGCTCTGCGGGGCAGGCCCCGGCTCCTGCCAGGCCAGCACAGGAGAAGCTGCGGGTCCCGTGGCGGCTCGGCCTTGCAGGGGGGGAAGCGAGGCACAGAGCGGCTCCCGTGCCGGCCGCTCGGCCCAGGCCTCCCGAGGGACGGGCGGCGGGAGCTCGTCTGCCGCAAGAGCTGCCAGGCTTCGGCGCCTGCCTTCTTCGCCTACCTCGAGCACGCTGACTCCGTCCCAGGCGGCGGCCTTGGGCAGCGAGGGTGGGACCCTGAAGCTGAAGATGCAGGTGTATTCCCAGCTGCTGTGTGCGGCAGGGACCAGGCTCCATGGCCCTGCTGATGGCACCTCCTCACTGGGGGCAGGAGAACACGGCTGGTTCTTCTGGCCGCTCGCACCTCCTTCACCTCGCTGGGACAGCTTTGGGTCGTTCCCTTCTTCTTCCCCGTGGGGCAGCTCCTGGACTTCCACTCTCTGTTGCCACCGGTAGAGCAGTTGCTGTGCCCCATGTCCCCACTCCATGCTCAGGCCCATCTTCCACGGCTTCAGCCCTTGGGGACTCCACATTCTGCACAGGGACACTTCCTGCACTGGCACTGCTGGGACCCACTGGGACAACTCACGGCCTGTCGCCTCTTCGCACAGGCAAAGCTCTTGGGGTCGAGTGTCTCTCCCCTGGCAAGGCTCCTCATCCACGGCAGGTTTCCTCTCCGCCTCCCTGATGACAAAGGGCCCCTGCTCCTCTTCAGTGTCTCTCTGGGGCCTGACTGAGGCACTCTCTGCCCCCACCAAGTGCCAGCTGAGGGTCTGGTCTTGTGGCCCGCTGGGCACAGGGGTGGGTGGCTGGGAGGAGCTGGGGTTTGCCTTGTCCTCTTCCATCTCAGAGGTCCTGTAGCACAGAAGGATGGCGGGAGCTGCTTCCTTCTGCGACAGGGGCTCTCAGCGGACTGGGCACTGCCAGGTTCTGCGCCCCTTAGCTACCCTCAGCCAGGGCGGGGCTCTCTGATGTCACAAGGCTCTCTGGGCACCGCCATGTTCCGCATGGCCAAGGGCCCTTTGTGACACCACGCGCCTGGGTCACAAAGGGCCGTAGCCGGCGCCCCTCCAGCAGCCGAGCCTGCTGGAAGTAGCACTGAGCAGGCCCTGGACTTGGGCACTTGTAGCCCTTGGCCTCTGCGAGGCTTTGGCCACGGTCCCACTCACCGGCCCAATCCCCACACTGTAGAGCCCTGGCTTTGGCGGGTGGGCTGCCCAGGGCACGAGCCATTGGCCAGATGGCCGCAGCCAGGGACTTGGGGGCATTGGCTCCATGTGCAGCTGCAGGCCGGGGACCAGGGGTGTCCCTCAGGGCTCTGCCTTGGCCCTGGGGCTCTTCAGTGGCGTCCCCAATGACACAGGCAGGGGCTCGAGCTCCCCCTCAGCACGTTTGCAGGGGACGGGCAGCTGAGCGTGGCAGGGGCACCATGGCAGGATTTGGCCGTGCACAGGGACCTGGGCAAGCTTGAGAAGGGGCACAACGAGAACCTTACGAGGTCTCACAAGGCCAAGTGCCGGGTGCTGCGCCTGGCCCGGGGCGATCCCCGAGTCCCGGATTCGTGCAGGCCGGGAGAGACCTTCATATCCCTCCGTTTGGTGCTGCCTCCCTGGCCGCTCCCAGCACGTCCAGAAGCAGCACTGGCTGGGCCTTGGGCCTTTCCGGTGCCCTTGCCCACTTCCAGCAGGGCTGGCCCGAGGGGAGCACGCCCAGCCCGTGCCTCTGCCCCACAGCCCCTGTGGGCAGCTTCCCTGGGCACGTCCTGCCCTGAGCCTGCCGCGGCTGGGCCAGTGCTGGGCCACTGAGTGCTGCTCCTGGAGGGACAATTCCAGCTGAAATCACACGTAATGAATGAAGCTTTTGACAGATTGGTGCTGGCAGTGGTGACACCAATGCTGAGCTGAATTCTCCCCTGTGTTTGGGTGTGCTTGGCCTCCGTGCCAGAAGCCTCGTGATGCCGAGGGTGCCAGGCTTTGCCCAGGCTTTCCAGGCAGCAGATGCAGGCAGGGCCACTCCTGGCAAAGTGGGCACTGGCTTGGAGAGCCATCAGTGTTCCTGAACACAGACTGGTTTCAGGAATGTGGTGGTGTTGAGGTGAACTTTGAGGTATATAAATATAAGGGGGAGTAATTGCAAGGTGCTGTACTGTATTGCTATTGGTGTTTGAATAAGTAATAAAATGACAGATGGAGCATGATAGGAAAATAACTTGCTGCAAGAAAAAATTCCTCAGGATTGCTGGTTATTCCCAATATGTACCGCTGTAACTGAGTAAGGAGAAAGGGACAACAAGCCGTGTCTGATTAACAAGATGCTGATGTTGTGCTCTCTTCCCCAGTCTGCTCTCAAAAGATGTGGGACTGACAAAGATGAAGGAATCTTAAGAGCTATTTTGGTTCTTTTGGAGAAGGTTTAAAATGGAGAAGGGATTGGGGTGATTAGGAGGCTCTCATTACGCATCATTTTCAGTGCTGCCTTTTGTGGCAGAAGTGATTAAATGTGCCCTGCTGGTGTTGTGTTGGTGTTTAGATTTTCTGAGTCCCGCAGCCCTGAGCTGGGTTCCCATGCCGGTGGAACTGTCCTGCCTGCTGCTTGCAGGATGCCCTGGAACAAAGCCTCTGCCCCATCATGCCCGAGGAGCAGAAGGGCATGAGGACAGTGCTGCGAGGATGGGCAAGGAGGGGCACTTTGCTTAGGGAGAGTGGGGCAGGAGAGGCCTTCAGTGGCCTGGCAGAGATACTCAGAGCTTTTGTTGGTTTCCAGACAACAAAAGGTTTCCCCTTCCCTCAGAGATCCGGAGCGATGCTCTTGGCCGGGTCCTCCTTTCTCTCCTGCCTTCCTTTGCCTGCTCTTTTTCCCTCCCAGTGTCTCCCTTTGCCCAGGGCAGCTCCCAGCCAAAGAGCCTGCCCTGATGGTTTTTTTTTCCCCAATCCAGGAGCTAAAAGAGCCCTGGATGAAGTTACGGAGGCTGGCAGTGAAATGTCACGGTAAGATCTTGCTCCGCTTGGGTTTCAGCCCTTTCAGAGCTTTGCCTTGAAGGGCAGGAAGATCTTTTCCTCGCTGGGAACTGGAACTGCAGCCCATTGCAGTGTGTGCCATGGATGCCAAGAGGGGCATTCCCGAGGCTCCCAGGCTGCTGCTCCTGCCGTGCCTCCCAAGGGAGCTGCGCAGGGCCGGGGGACAAGGTCCAGCAGCTGGGAGGGCTCCCAGAGCAGCCAGCAAAGGCTGCTTTGCTGCACGTTCTCCAGCGGGAAGCAGAGGGAAGGAGGGAAGGGAAGGGAGTCGCTGACAGAATCCCGGCATGCTTGTGGCTGGAAGGGACCCTGCCCGTGGGTTAGGATGCCGAGGGGGAGAGAGAGACGCCTGTGCCGCAGGGAAGGTGCAAGTGAGACCACATGAGGGCAACAAACGGATTTTACTGGACATGCATTTTATTGAACGAGGGATGGCGTTCTAGAGGATGTGTATTTTAATTTGATATTCTTCTTCTGCTTACTACTATTTCCTATTTCTTCTTCTTCATCTAAGTCATCTTCTTCTTTGCCTTCTTTTCAATTACTTCTACTACTCTTGCTTCTTCTTTTCTCCTTTGCTGTCTTTTTAATTACTACTACTACTCTTGCTTCTTCTTTGTCTTACTCTTATTCTTTTTATTCCTATTTTAATTTTTCTTCTTATTCACTACTACTATTTCTTCTTCTTCTTTATCATAGTCTTCTTGTTGTAATTAATCTTCTTCACTTGTTATGCTTATGGTTATTTTTTTCTTTTTCATATTCTTACTGTTTACTACTATTTCTTCTTCCTCTTCTTCTACTTATTCCTATGCTCCTATTATTCTTATTCAACTTAATATTTTTATTATTATTCTATTCCTTTTTCTTCTTCCTCCTGTTTACTACTACTATTTCTTCATCGTCATAATCTTCTTCTTCCTATTCCTATTTGTATTCCTATTCTTTTTTTTTCTCCTGTAGGAGGAGGTTTTTAATTTTTTTTCTTTTTTTTTACTACTACTATTTCTTCATCATCATAATCTTCTTCTTCCTATTCCTCGTCCTAGTCCTATTCTTTTTTTTTCTCCTGGAGGAGGAGGTTTTTAAATTTTTTTTCTTTTTTTTTACTACTACTATTTCTTCATCATCATAATCTTCTTCTTCCTATTCCTATTCCTATTCCTATTCCTATTCTTTTTTTTTTTCTCCTGTATGAGGAGGTTTTTAAATTTTTTTCTCTATTTTTTTACTACTACTCTTTCTTAAAGTCAAGTTCCGTTTGTTGAGTCCAAGTCTTGAAGTCTTGTCCGTAGCCTTTGATGCCACCAGGGGAGGTTCAGATTCAATATCTGAAAGAGCTTTTCCTTGGGAGAGGCGTGAGGCACTGGAAGAAGTTGCCCAGGGCGGTGGTGGAGTCCTTGTCCCCGCAGTGGTCAGGAGCTGTGCAGATGTGGCCCTTGGGGACGTGGTTTCGGGGCGGCGGTGGCGCTGCCAGGGTGCCAGTGGCACCGGGTGCCCGGCAGGGTCTCTTTTGGCACCTCGGTGACTCCCTGGGCTTCCCCGCCGAGCGCGCCGGCACCGAGCGCGCTCCACGGGCGCTGTTTGGGGGCGGCCAGGCCGGTGACTTTGGGCGTCGCGGAGACGGCCCCGGCACGGCCCAAAGCAGCCGGGGCAGCTCAGGCTGCGGGGCCCGTCCAGGCCGAGGCCGCCCCGGGCCGGGCGGGCGCTACTCCAGCGTCCGCGGCGCCAGGCAGCGGCAGCGGAACAGCGCCCGCAGCGCCCGCAGCGCCCGCCTGAGGCGGCCGGGCCGCTTGCTGGGGGCAGCCGAGGGGCCGCGGGGGCTCTGCGGGGCAGGCCCCGGCTCCTGCCAGGCCAGCACAGGAGAAGCTGCGGGTCCCGTGGCGGCTCGGCCTTGCAGGGGGGGAAGCGAGGCACAGAGCGGCTCCCGTGCCGGCCGCTCGGCCCAGGCCTCCCGAGGGACGGGCGGCGGGAGCTCGTCTGCCGCAAGAGCTGCCAGGCTTCGGCGCCTGCCTTCTTCGCCTACCTCGAGCACGCTGACTCCGTCCCAGGCGGCGGCCTTGGGCAGCGAGGGTGGGACCCTGAAGCTGAAGATGCAGGTGTATTCCCAGCTGCTGTGTGCGGCAGGGACCAGGCTCCATGGCCCTGCTGATGGCACCTCCTCACTGGGGGCAGGAGAACACGGCTGGTTCTTCTGGCCGCTCGCACCTCCTTCACCTCGCTGGGACAGCTTTGGGTCGTTCCCTTCTTCTTCCCCGTGGGGCAGCTCCTGGACTTCCACTCTCTGTTGCCACCGGTAGAGCAGTTGCTGTGCCCCATGTCCCCACTCCATGCTCAGGCCCATCTTCCACGGCTTCAGCCCTTGGGGACTCCACATTCTGCACAGGGACACTTCCTGCACTGGCACTGCTGGGACCCACTGGGACAACTCACGGCCTGTCGCCTCTTCGCACAGGCAAAGCTCTTGGGGTCGAGTGTCTCTCCCCTGGCAAGGCTCCTCATCCACGGCAGGTTTCCTCTCCGCCTCCCTGATGACAAAGGGCCCCTGCTCCTCTTCAGTGTCTCTCTGGGGCCTGACTGAGGCACTCTCTGCCCCCACCAAGTGCCAGCTGAGGGTCTGGTCTTGTGGCCCGCTGGGCACAGGGGTGGGTGGCTGGGAGGAGCTGGGGTTTGCCTTGTCCTCTTCCATCTCAGAGGTCCTGTAGCACAGAAGGATGGCGGGAGCTGCTTCCTTCTGCGACAGGGGCTCTCAGCGGACTGGGCACTGCCAGGTTCTGCGCCCCTTAGCTACCCTCAGCCAGGGCGGGGCTCTCTGATGTCACAAGGCTCTCTGGGCACCGCCATGTTCCGCATGGCCAAGGGCCCTTTGTGACACCACGCGCCTGGGTCACAAAGGGCCGTAGCCGGCGCCCCTCCAGCAGCCGAGCCTGCTGGAAGTAGCACTGAGCAGGCCCTGGACTTGGGCACTTGTAGCCCTTGGCCTCTGCGAGGCTTTGGCCACGGTCCCACTCACCGGCCCAATCCCCACACTGTAGAGCCCTGGCTTTGGCGGGTGGGCTGCCCAGGGCACGAGCCATTGGCCAGATGGCCGCAGCCAGGGACTTGGGGGCATTGGCTCCATGTGCAGCTGCAGGCCGGGGACCAGGGGTGTCCCTCAGGGCTCTGCCTTGGCCCTGGGGCTCTTCAGTGGCGTCCCCAATGACACAGGCAGGGGCTCGAGCTCCCCCTCAGCACGTTTGCAGGGGACGGGCAGCTGAGCGTGGCAGGGGCACCATGGCAGGATTTGGCCGTGCACAGGGACCTGGGCAAGCTTGAGAAGGGGCACAACGAGAACCTTACGAGGTCTCACAAGGCCAAGTGCCGGGTGCTGCGCCTGGCCCGGGGCGATCCCCGAGTCCCGGATTCGTGCAGGCCGGGAGAGACCTTCATATCCCTCCGTTTGGTGCTGCCTCCCTGGCCGCTCCCAGCACGTCCAGAAGCAGCACTGGCTGGGCCTTGGGCCTTTCCGGTGCCCTTGCCCACTTCCAGCAGGGCTGGCCCGAGGGGAGCACGCCCAGCCCGTGCCTCTGCCCCACAGCCCCTGTGGGCAGCTTCCCTGGGCACGTCCTGCCCTGAGCCTGCCGCGGCTGGGCCAGTGCTGGGCCACTGAGTGCTGCTCCTGGAGGGACAATTCCAGCTGAAATCACACGTAATGAATGAAGCTTTTGACAGATTGGTGCTGGCAGTGGTGACACCAATGCTGAGCTGAATTCTCCCCTGTGTTTGGGTGTGCTTGGCCTCCGTGCCAGAAGCCTCGTGATGCCGAGGGTGCCAGGCTTTGCCCAGGCTTTCCAGGCAGCAGATGCAGGCAGGGCCACTCCTGGCAAAGTGGGCACTGGCTTGGAGAGCCATCAGTGTTCCTGAACACAGACTGGTTTCAGGAATGTGGTGGTGTTGAGGTGAACTTTGAGGTATATAAATATAAGGGGGAGTAATTGCAAGGTGCTGTACTGTATTGCTATTGGTGTTTGAATAAGTAATAAAATGACAGATGGAGCATGATAGGAAAATAACTTGCTGCAGGAAAAAATTCCTCAGGATTGCTGGTTATTCCCAATATGTACCGCTGTAACTGAGTAAGGAGAAAGGGACAACAAGCCGTGTCTGATTAACAAGATGCTGATGTTGTGCTCTCTTCCCCAGTCTGCTCTCAAAAGATGTGGGACTGACAAAGATGAAGGAATCTTAAGAGCTATTTTGGTTCTTTTGGAGAAGGTTTAAAATGGAGAAGGGATTGGGGTGATTAGGAGGCTCTCATTACGCATCATTTTCAGTGCTGCCTTTTGTGGCAGAAGTGATTAAATGTGCCCTGCTGGTGTTGTGTTGGTGTTTAGATTTTCTGAGTCCCGCAGCCCTGAGCTGGGTTCCCATGCCGGTGGAACTGTCCTGCCTGCTGCTTGCAGGATGCCCTGGAACAAAGCCTCTGCCCCATCATCCCCGAGGAGCAGAAGGGCATGAGGACAGTGCTGCGAGGATGGGCAAGGAGGGGCACTTTGCTTAGGGAGAGTGGGGCAGGAGAGGCCTTCAGTGGCCTGGCAGAGATACTCAGAGCTTTTGTTGGTTTCCAGACAACAAAAGGTTTCCCCTTCCCTCAGAGATCCGGAGCGATGCTCTTGGCCGGGTCCTCCTTTCTCTCCTGCCTTCCTTTGCCTGCTCTTTTTCCCTCCCAGTGTCTCCCTTTGCCCAGGGCAGCTCCCAGCCAAAGAGCCTGCCCTGATGGTTTTTTTTTCCCCAATCCAGGAGCTAAAAGAGCCCTGGATGAAGTTACGGAGGCTGGCAGTGAAATGTCACGGTAAGATCTTGCTCCGCTTGGGTTTCAGCCCTTTCAGAGCTTTGCCTTGAAGGGCAGGAAGATCTTTTCCTCGCTGGGAACTGGAACTGCAGCCCATTGCAGTGTGTGCCATGGATGCCAAGAGGGGCATTCCCGAGGCTCCCAGGCTGCTGCTCCTGCCGTGCCTCCCAAGGGAGCTGCGCAGGGCCGGGGGACAAGGTCCAGCAGCTGGGAGGGCTCCCAGAGCAGCCAGCAAAGGCTGCTTTGCTGCACGTTCTCCAGCGGGAAGCAGAGGGAAGGAGGGAAGGGAAGGGAGTCGCTGACAGAATCCCGGCATGCTTGTGGCTGGAAGGGACCCTGCCCGTGGGTTAGGATGCCGAGGGGGAGAGAGAGACGCCTGTGCCGCAGGGAAGGTGCAAGTGAGACCACATGAGGGCAACAAACGGATTTTACTGGACATGCATTTTATTGAACGAGGGATGGCGTTCTAGAGGATGTGTATTTTAATTTGATATTCTTCTTCTGCTTACTACTATTTCCTATTTCTTCTTCTTCATCTAAGTCATCTTCTTCTTTGCCTTCTTTTCAATTACTTCTACTACTCTTGCTTCTTCTTTTCTTCTTTGCTGTCTTTTTAATTACTACTACTACTCTTGCTTCTTCTTTGTCTTACTCTTATTCTTTTTATTCCTATTTTAATTTTTCTTCTTATTCACTACTACTATTTCTTCTTCTTCTTTATCATAGTCTTCTTGTTGTAATTAATCTTCTTCACTTGTTATGCTTATGGTTATTTTTTTCTTTTTCATATTCTTACTGTTTACTACTATTTCTTCTTCCTCTTCTTCTACTTATTCCTATGCTCCTATTATTCTTATTCAACTTAATATTTTTATTATTATTCTATTCCTTTTTCTTCTTCCTCCTGTTTACTACTACTATTTCTTCATCGTCATAATCTTCTTCTTCCTATTCCTATTTGTATTCCTATTCTTTTTTTTTCTCCTGTAGGAGGAGGTTTTTAATTTTTTTTCTTTTTTTTTACTACTACTATTTCTTCATCATCATAATCTTCTTCTTCCTATTCCTCGTCCTAGTCCTATTCTTTTTTTTTCTCCTGGAGGAGGAGGTTTTTAAATTTTTTTTCTTTTTTTTTACTACTACTATTTCTTCATCATCATAATCTTCTTCTTCCTATTCCTATTCCTATTCCTATTCCTATTCTTTTTTTTTTCTCCTGTATGAGGAGGTTTTTAAATTTTTTTCTCTATTTTTTTACTACTACTCTTTCTTAAAGTCAAGTTCCGTTTGTTGAGTCCAAGTCTTGAAGTCTTGTCCGTAGCCTTTGATGCCACCAGGGGAGGTTCAGATTCAATATCTGAAAGAGCTTTTCCTTGGGAGAGGCGTGAGGCACTGGAAGAAGTTGCCCAGGGCGGTGGTGGAGTCCTTGTCCCCGCAGTGGTCAGGAGCTGTGCAGATGTGGCCCTTGGGGACGTGGTTTCGGGGCGGCGGTGGCGCTGCCAGGGTGCCAGTGGCACCGGGTGCCCGGCAGGGTCTCTTTTGGCACCTCGGTGACTCCCTGGGCTTCCCCGCCGAGCGCGCCGGCACCGAGCGCGCTCCACGGGCGCTGTTTGGGGGCGGCCAGGCCGGTGACTTTGGGCGTCGCGGAGACGGCCCCGGCACGGCCCAAAGCAGCCGGGGCAGCTCAGGCTGCGGGGCCCGTCCAGGCCGAGGCCGCCCCGGGCCGGGCGGGCGCTACTCCAGCGTCCGCGGCGCCAGGCAGCGGCAGCGGAACAGCGCCCGCAGCGCCCGCAGCGCCCGCCTGAGGCGGCCGGGCCGCTTGCTGGGGGCAGCCGAGGGGCCGCGGGGGCTCTGCGGGGCAGGCCCCGGCTCCTGCCAGGCCAGCACAGGAGAAGCTGCGGGTCCCGTGGCGGCTCGGCCTTGCAGGGGGGGAAGCGAGGCACAGAGCGGCTCCCGTGCCGGCCGCTCGGCCCAGGCCTCCCGAGGGACGGGCGGCGGGAGCTCGTCTGCCGCAAGAGCTGCCAGGCTTCGGCGCCTGCCTTCTTCGCCTACCTCGAGCACGCTGACTCCGTCCCAGGCGGCGGCCTTGGGCAGCGAGGGTGGGACCCTGAAGCTGAAGATGCAGGTGTATTCCCAGCTGCTGTGTGTGGCAGGGACCAGGCTCCATGGCCCTGCTGATGGCACCTCCTCACTGGGGGCAGGAGAACACGGCTGGTTCTTCTGGCCGCTCGCACCTCCTTCACCTCGCTGGGACAGCTTTGGGTCGTTCCCTTCTTCTTCCCCGTGGGGCAGCTCCTGGACTTCCACTCTCTGTTGCCACCGGTAGAGCAGTTGCTGTGCCCCATGTCCCCACTCCATGCTCAGGCCCATCTTCCACGGCTTCAGCCCTTGGGGACTCCACATTCTGCACAGGGACACTTCCTGCACTGGCACTGCTGGGACCCACTGGGACAACTCACGGCCTGTCGCCTCTTCGCACAGGCAAAGCTCTTGGGGTCGAGTGTCTCTCCCCTGGCAAGGCTCCTCATCCACGGCAGGTTTCCTCTCCGCCTCCCTGATGACAAAGGGCCCCTGCTCCTCTTCAGTGTCTCTCTGGGGCCTGACTGAGGCACTCTCTGCCCCCACCAAGTGCCAGCTGAGGGTCTGGTCTTGTGGCCCGCTGGGCACAGGGGTGGGTGGCTGGGAGGAGCTGGGGTTTGCCTTGTCCTCTTCCATCTCAGAGGTCCTGTAGCACAGAAGGATGGCGGGAGCTGCTTCCTTCTGCGACAGGGGCTCTCAGCGGACTGGGCACTGCCAGGTTCTGCGCCCCTTAGCTACCCTCAGCCAGGGCGGGGCTCTCTGATGTCACAAGGCTCTCTGGGCACCGCCATGTTCCGCATGGCCAAGGGCCCTTTGTGACACCACGCGCCTGGGTCACAAAGGGCCGTAGCCGGCGCCCCTCCAGCAGCCGAGCCTGCTGGAAGTAGCACTGAGCAGGCCCTGGACTTGGGCACTTGTAGCCCTTGGCCTCTGCGAGGCTTTGGCCACGGTCCCACTCACCGGCCCAATCCCCACACTGTAGAGCCCTGGCTTTGGCGGGTGGGCTGCCCAGGGCACGAGCCATTGGCCAGATGGCCGCAGCCAGGGACTTGGGGGCATTGGCTCCATGTGCAGCTGCAGGCCGGGGACCAGGGGTGTCCCTCAGGGCTCTGCCTTGGCCCTGGGGCTCTTCAGTGGCGTCCCCAATGACACAGGCAGGGGCTCGAGCTCCCCCTCAGCACGTTTGCAGGGGACGGGCAGCTGAGCGTGGCAGGGGCACCATGGCAGGATTTGGCCGTGCACAGGGACCTGGGCAAGCTTGAGAAGGGGCACAACGAGAACCTTACGAGGTCTCACAAGGCCAAGTGCCGGGTGCTGCGCCTGGCCCGGGGCGATCCCCGAGTCCCGGATTCGTGCAGGCCGGGAGAGACCTTCATATCCCTCCGTTTGGTGCTGCCTCCCTGGCCGCTCCCAGCACGTCCAGAAGCAGCACTGGCTGGGCCTTGGGCCTTTCCGGTGCCCTTGCCCACTTCCAGCAGGGCTGGCCCGAGGGGAGCACGCCCAGCCCGTGCCTCTGCCCCACAGCCCCTGTGGGCAGCTTCCCTGGGCACGTCCTGCCCTGAGCCTGCCGCGGCTGGGCCAGTGCTGGGCCACTGAGTGCTGCTCCTGGAGGGACAATTCCAGCTGAAATCACACGTAATGAATGAAGCTTTTGACAGATTGGTGCTGGCAGTGGTGACACCAATGCTGAGCTGAATTCTCCCCTGTGTTTGGGTGTGCTTGGCCTCCGTGCCAGAAGCCTCGTGATGCCGAGGGTGCCAGGCTTTGCCCAGGCTTTCCAGGCAGCAGATGCAGGCAGGGCCACTCCTGGCAAAGTGGGCACTGGCTTGGAGAGCCATCAGTGTTCCTGAACACAGACTGGTTTCAGGAATGTGGTGGTGTTGAGGTGAACTTTGAGGTATATAAATATAAGGGGGAGTAATTGCAAGGTGCTGTACTGTATTGCTATTGGTGTTTGAATAAGTAATAAAATGACAGATGGAGCATGATAGGAAAATAACTTGCTGCAGGAAAAAATTCCTCAGGATTGCTGGTTATTCCCAATATGTACCGCTGTAACTGAGTAAGGAGAAAGGGACAACAAGCCGTGTCTGATTAACAAGATGCTGATGTTGTGCTCTCTTCCCCAGTCTGCTCTCAAAAGATGTGGGACTGACAAAGATGAAGGAATCTTAAGAGCTATTTTGGTTCTTTTGGAGAAGGTTTAAAATGGAGAAGGGATTGGGGTGATTAGGAGGCTCTCATTACGCATCATTTTCAGTGCTGCCTTTTGTGGCAGAAGTGATTAAATGTGCCCTGCTGGTGTTGTGTTGGTGTTTAGATTTTCTGAGTCCCGCAGCCCTGAGCTGGCTTCCCATGCCGGTGGAACTGTCCTGCCTGCTGCTTGCAGGATGCCCTGGAACAAAGCCTCTGCCCCATCATCCCCGAGGAGCAGAAGGGCATGAGGACAGTGCTGCGAGGATGGGCAAGGAGGGGCACTTTGCTTAGGGAGAGTGGGGCAGGAGAGGCCTTCAGTGGCCTGGCAGAGATACTCAGAGCTTTTGTTGGTTTCCAGACAACAAAAGGTTTCCCCTTCCCTCAGAGATCCGGAGCGATGCTCTTGGCCGGGTCCTCCTTTCTCTCCTGCCTTCCTTTGCCTGCTCTTTTTCCCTCCCAGTGTCTCCCTTTGCCCAGGGCAGCTCCCAGCCAAAGAGCCTGCCCTGATGGTTTTTTTTTCCCCAATCCAGGAGCTAAAAGAGCCCTGGATGAAGTTACGGAGGCTGGCAGTGAAATGTCACGGTAAGATCTTGCTCCGCTTGGGTTTCAGCCCTTTCAGAGCTTTGCCTTGAAGGGCAGGAAGATCTTTTCCTCGCTGGGAACTGGAACTGCAGCCCATTGCAGTGTGTGCCATGGATGCCAAGAGGGGCATTCCCGAGGCTCCCAGGCTGCTGCTCCTGCCGTGCCTCCCAAGGGAGCTGCGCAGGGCCGGGGGACAAGGTCCAGCAGCTGGGAGGGCTCCCAGAGCAGCCAGCAAAGGCTGCTTTGCTGCACGTTCTCCAGCGGGAAGCAGAGGGAAGGAGGGAAGGGAAGGGAGTCGCTGACAGAATCCCGGCATGCTTGTGGCTGGAAGGGACCCTGCCCGTGGGTTAGGATGCCGAGGGGGAGAGAGAGACGCCTGTGCCGCAGGGAAGGTGCAAGTGAGACCACATGAGGGCAACAAACGGATTTTACTGGACATGCATTTTATTGAACGAGGGATGGCGTTCTAGAGGATGTGTATTTTAATTTGATATTCTTCTTCTGCTTACTACTATTTCCTATTTCTTCTTCTTCATCTAAGTCATCTTCTTCTTTGCCTTCTTTTCAATTACTTCTACTACTCTTGCTTCTTCTTTTCTTCTTTGCTGTCTTTTTAATTACTACTACTACTCTTGCTTCTTCTTTGTCTTACTCTTATTCTTTTTATTCCTATTTTAATTTTTCTTCTTATTCACTACTACTATTTCTTCTTCTTCTTTATCATAGTCTTCTTGTTGTAATTAATCTTCTTCACTTGTTATGCTTATGGTTATTTTTTTCTTTTTCATATTCTTACTGTTTACTACTATTTCTTCTTCCTCTTCTTCTACTTATTCCTATGCTCCTATTATTCTTATTCAACTTAATATTTTTATTATTATTCTATTCCTTTTTCTTCTTCCTCCTGTTTACTACTACTATTTCTTCATCGTCATAATCTTCTTCTTCCTATTCCTATTTGTATTCCTATTCTTTTTTTTTCTCCTGTAGGAGGAGGTTTTTAATTTTTTTTCTTTTTTTTTACTACTACTATTTCTTCATCATCATAATCTTCTTCTTCCTATTCCTCGTCCTAGTCCTATTCTTTTTTTTTCTCCTGGAGGAGGAGGTTTTTAAATTTTTTTTCTTTTTTTTTACTACTACTATTTCTTCATCATCATAATCTTCTTCTTCCTATTCCTATTCCTATTCCTATTCCTATTCCTATTCTTTTTTTTTTTCTCCTGTATGAGGAGGTTTTTAAATTTTTTTCTCTATTTTTTTACTACTACTCTTTCTTAAAGTCAAGTTCCGTTTGTTGAGTCCAAGTCTTGAAGTCTTGTCCGTAGCCTTTGATGCCACCAGGGGAGGTTCAGATTCAATATCTGAAAGAGCTTTTCCTTGGGAGAGGCGTGAGGCACTGGAAGAAGTTGCCCAGGGCGGTGGTGGAGTCCTTGTCCCCGCAGTGGTCAGGAGCTGTGCAGATGTGGCCCTTGGGGACGTGGTTTCGGGGCGGCGGTGGCGCTGCCAGGGTGCCAGTGGCACCGGGTGCCCGGCAGGGTCTCTTTTGGCACCTCGGTGACTCCCTGGGCTTCCCCGCCGAGCGCGCCGGCACCGAGCGCGCTCCACGGGCGCTGTTTGGGGGCGGCCAGGCCGGTGACTTTGGGCGTCGCGGAGACGGCCCCGGCACGGCCCAAAGCAGCCGGGGCAGCTCAGGCTGCGGGGCCCGTCCAGGCCGAGGCCGCCCCGGGCCGGGCGGGCGCTACTCCAGCGTCCGCGGCGCCAGGCAGCGGCAGCGGAACAGCGCCCGCAGCGCCCGCAGCGCCCGCCTGAGGCGGCCGGGCCGCTTGCTGGGGGCAGCCGAGGGGCCGCGGGGGCTCTGCGGGGCAGGCCCCGGCTCCTGCCAGGCCAGCACAGGAGAAGCTGCGGGTCCCGTGGCGGCTCGGCCTTGCAGGGGGGGAAGCGAGGCACAGAGCGGCTCCCATGCCGGCCGCTCGGCCCAGGCCTCCCGAGGGACGGGCGGCGGGAGCTCGTCTGCCGCAAGAGCTGCCAGGCTTCGGCGCCTGCCTTCTTCGCCTACCTCGAGCACGCTGACTCCGTCCCAGGCGGCGGCCTTGGGCAGCGAGGGTGGGACCCTGAAGCTGAAGATGCAGGTGTATTCCCAGCTGCTGTGTGCGGCAGGGACCAGGCTCCATGGCCCTGCTGATGGCACCTCCTCACTGGGGGCAGGAGAACACGGCTGGTTCTTCTGGCCGCTCGCACCTCCTTCACCTCGCTGGGACAGCTTTGGGTCGTTCCCTTCTTCTTCCCCGTGGGGCAGCTCCTGGACTTCCACTCTCTGTTGCCACCGGTAGAGCAGTTGCTGTGCCCCATGTCCCCACTCCATGCTCAGGCCCATCTTCCACGGCTTCAGCCCTTGGGGACTCCACATTCTGCACAGGGACACTTCCTGCACTGGCACTGCTGGGACCCACTGGGACAACTCACGGCCTGTCGCCTCTTCGCACAGGCAAAGCTCTTGGGGTCGAGTGTCTCTCCCCTGGCAAGGCTCCTCATCCACGGCAGGTTTCCTCTCCGCCTCCCTGATGACAAAGGGCCCCTGCTCCTCTTCAGTGTCTCTCTGGGGCCTGACTGAGGCACTCTCTGCCCCCACCAAGTGCCAGCTGAGGGTCTGGTCTTGTGGCCCGCTGGGCACAGGGGTGGGTGGCTGGGAGGAGCTGGGGTTTGCCTTGTCCTCTTCCATCTCAGAGGTCCTGTAGCACAGAAGGATGGCGGGAGCTGCTTCCTTCTGCGACAGGGGCTCTCAGCGGACTGGGCACTGCCAGGTTCTGCGCCCCTTAGCTACCCTCAGCCAGGGCGGGGCTCTCTGATGTCACAAGGCTCTCTGGGCACCGCCATGTTCCGCATGGCCAAGGGCCCTTTGTGACACCACGCGCCTGGGTCACAAAGGGCCGTAGCCGGCGCCCCTCCAGCAGCCGAGCCTGCTGGAAGTAGCACTGAGCAGGCCCTGGACTTGGGCACTTGTAGCCCTTGGCCTCTGCGAGGCTTTGGCCACGGTCCCACTCACCGGCCCAATCCCCACACTGTAGAGCCCTGGCTTTGGCGGGTGGGCTGCCCAGGGCACGAGCCATTGGCCAGATGGCCGCAGCCAGGGACTTGGGGGCATTGGCTCCATGTGCAGCTGCAGGCCGGGGACCAGGGGTGTCCCTCAGGGCTCTGCCTTGGCCCTGGGGCTCTTCAGTGGCGTCCCCAATGACACAGGCAGGGGCTTGAGCTCCCCCTCAGCACGTTTGCAGGGGACGGGCAGCTGAGCGTGGCAGGGGCACCATGGCAGGATTTGGCCGTGCACAGGGACCTGGGCAAGCTTGAGAAGGGGCACAACGAGAACCTTATGAGGTCTCACAAGGCCAAGTGCCGGGTGCTGCGCCTGGCCCGGGGCGATCCCCGAGTCCCGGATTCGTGCAGGCCGGGAGAGACCTTCATATCCCTCCGTTTGGTGCTGCCTCCCTGGCCGCTCCCAGCACGTCCAGAAGCAGCACTGGCTGGGCCTTGGGCCTTTCCGGTGCCCTTGCCCACTTCCAGCAGGGCTGGCCCGAGGGGAGCACGCCCAGCCCGTGCCTCTGCCCCACAGCCCCTGTGGGCAGCTTCCCTGGGCACGTCCTGCCCTGAGCCTGCCGCGGCTGGGCCAGTGCTGGGCCACTGAGTGCTGCTCCTGGAGGGACAATTCCAGCTGAAATCACACGTAATGAATGAAGCTTTTGACAGATTGGTGCTGGCAGTGGTGACACCAATGCTGAGCTGAATTCTCCCCTGTGTTTGGGTGTGCTTGGCCTCCGTGCCAGAAGCCTCGTGATGCCGAGGGTGCCAGGCTTTGCCCAGGCTTTCCAGGCAGCAGATGCAGGCAGGGCCACTCCTGGCAAAGTGGGCACTGGCTTGGAGAGCCATCAGTGTTCCTGAACACAGACTGGTTTCAGGAATGTGGTGGTGTTGAGGTGAACTTTGAGGTATATAAATATAAGGGGGAGTAATTGCAAGGTGCTGTACTGTATTGCTATTGGTGTTTGAATAAGTAATAAAATGACAGATGGAGCATGATAGGAAAATAACTTGCTGCAGGAAAAAATTCCTCAGGATTGCTGGTTATTCCCAATATGTACCGCTGTAACTGAGTAAGGAGAAAGGGACAACAAGCCGTGTCTGATTAACAAGATGCTGATGTTGTGCTCTCTTCCCCAGTCTGCTCTCAAAAGATGTGGGACTGACAAAGATGAAGGAATCTTAAGAGCTATTTTGGTTCTTTTGGAGAAGGTTTAAAATGGAGAAGGGATTGGGGTGATTAGGAGGCTCTCATTACGCATCATTTTCAGTGCTGCCTTTTGTGGCAGAAGTGATTAAATGTGCCCTGCTGGTGTTGTGTTGGTGTTTAGATTTTCTGAGTCCCGCAGCCCTGAGCTGGCTTCCCATGCCGGTGGAACTGTCCTGCCTGCTGCTTGCAGGATGCCCTGGAACAAAGCCTCTGCCCCATCATCCCCGAGGAGCAGAAGGGCATGAGGACAGTGCTGCGAGGATGGGCAAGGAGGGGCACTTTGCTTAGGGAGAGTGGGGCAGGAGAGGCCTTCAGTGGCCTGGCAGAGATACTCAGAGCTTTTGTTGGTTTCCAGACAACAAAAGGTTTCCCCTTCCCTCAGAGATCCGGAGCGATGCTCTTGGCCGGGTCCTCCTTTCTCTCCTGCCTTCCTTTGCCTGCTCTTTTTCCCTCCCAGTGTCTCCCTTTGCCCAGGGCAGCTCCCAGCCAAAGAGCCTGCCCTGATGGTTTTTTTTTCCCCAATCCAGGAGCTAAAAGAGCCCTGGATGAAGTTACGGAGGCTGGCAGTGAAATGTCACGGTAAGATCTTGCTCCGCTTGGGTTTCAGCCCTTTCAGAGCTTTGCCTTGAAGGGCAGGAAGATCTTTTCCTCGCTGGGAACTGGAACTGCAGCCCATTGCAGTGTGTGCCATGGATGCCAAGAGGGGCATTCCCGAGGCTCCCAGGCTGCTGCTCCTGCCGTGCCTCCCAAGGGAGCTGCGCAGGGCCGGGGGACAAGGTCCAGCAGCTGGGAGGGCTCCCAGAGCAGCCAGCAAAGGCTGCTTTGCTGCACGTTCTCCAGCGGGAAGCAGAGGGAAGGAGGGAAGGGAAGGGAGTCGCTGACAGAATCCCGGCATGCTTGTGGCTGGAAGGGACCCTGCCCGTGGGTTAGGATGCCGAGGGGGAGAGAGAGACGCCTGTGCCGCAGGGAAGGTGCAAGTGAGACCACATGAGGGCAACAAACGGATTTTACTGGACATGCATTTTATTGAACGAGGGATGGCGTTCTAGAGGATGTGTATTTTAATTTGATATTCTTCTTCTGCTTACTACTATTTCCTATTTCTTCTTCTTCATCTAAGTCATCTTCTTCTTTGCCTTCTTTTCAATTACTTCTACTACTCTTGCTTCTTCTTTTCTTCTTTGCTGTCTTTTTAATTACTACTACTACTCTTGCTTCTTCTTTGTCTTACTCTTATTCTTTTTATTCCTATTTTAATTTTTCTTCTTATTCACTACTACTATTTCTTCTTCTTCTTTATCATAGTCTTCTTGTTGTAATTAATCTTCTTCACTTGTTATGCTTATGGTTATTTTTTTCTTTTTCATATTCTTACTGTTTACTACTATTTCTTCTTCCTCTTCTTCTACTTATTCCTATGCTCCTATTATTCTTATTCAACTTAATATTTTTATTATTATTCTATTCCTTTTTCTTCTTCCTCCTGTTTACTACTACTATTTCTTCATCGTCATAATCTTCTTCTTCCTATTCCTATTTGTATTCCTATTCTTTTTTTTTCTCCTGTAGGAGGAGGTTTTTAATTTTTTTTCTTTTTTTTTACTACTACTATTTCTTCATCATCATAATCTTCTTCTTCCTATTCCTCGTCCTAGTCCTATTCTTTTTTTTTCTCCTGGAGGAGGAGGTTTTTAAATTTTTTTTCTTTTTTTTTACTACTACTATTTCTTCATCATCATAATCTTCTTCTTCCTATTCCTATTCCTATTCCTATTCTTTTTTTTTTTCTCCTGTATGAGGAGGTTTTTAAATTTTTTTCTCTATTTTTTTACTACTACTCTTTCTTAAAGTCAAGTTCCGTTTGTTGAGTCCAAGTCTTGAAGTCTTGTCCGTAGCCTTTGATGCCACCAGGGGAGGTTCAGATTCAATATCTGAAAGAGCTTTTCCTTGGGAGAGGCGTGAGGCACTGGAAGAAGTTGCCCAGGGCGGTGGTGGAGTCCTTGTCCCCGCAGTGGTCAGGAGCTGTGCAGATGTGGCCCTTGGGGACGTGGTTTCGGGGCGGCGGTGGCGCTGCCAGGGTGCCAGTGGCACCGGGTGCCCGGCAGGGTCTCTTTTGGCACCTCGGTGACTCCCTGGGCTTCCCCGCCGAGCGCGCCGGCACCGAGCGCGCTCCACGGGCGCTGTTTGGGGGCGGCCAGGCCGGTGACTTTGGGCGTCGCGGAGACGGCCCCGGCACGGCCCAAAGCAGCCGGGGCAGCTCAGGCTGCGGGGCCCGTCCAGGCCGAGGCCGCCCCGGGCCGGGCGGGCGCTACTCCAGCGTCCGCGGCGCCAGGCAGCGGCAGCGGAACAGCGCCCGCAGCGCCCGCAGCGCCCGCCTGAGGCGGCCGGGCCGCTTGCTGGGGGCAGCCGAGGGGCCGCGGGGGCTCTGCGGGGCAGGCCCCGGCTCCTGCCAGGCCAGCACAGGAGAAGCTGCGGGTCCCGTGGCGGCTCGGCCTTGCAGGGGGGGAAGCGAGGCACAGAGCGGCTCCCGTGCCGGCCGCTCGGCCCAGGCCTCCCGAGGGACGGGCGGCGGGAGCTCGTCTGCCGCAAGAGCTGCCAGGCTTCGGCGCCTGCCTTCTTCGCCTACCTCGAGCACGCTGACTCCGTCCCAGGCGGCGGCCTTGGGCAGCGAGGGTGGGACCCTGAAGCTGAAGATGCAGGTGTATTCCCAGCTGCTGTGTGCGGCAGGGACCAGGCTCCATGGCCCTGCTGATGGCACCTCCTCACTGGGGGCAGGAGAACACGGCTGGTTCTTCTGGCCGCTCGCACCTCCTTCACCTCGCTGGGACAGCTTTGGGTCGTTCCCTTCTTCTTCCCCGTGGGGCAGCTCCTGGACTTCCACTCTCTGTTGCCACCGGTAGAGCAGTTGCTGTGCCCCATGTCCCCACTCCATGCTCAGGCCCATCTTCCACGGCTTCAGCCCTTGGGGACTCCACATTCTGCACAGGGACACTTCCTGCACTGGCACTGCTGGGACCCACTGGGACAACTCACGGCCTGTCGCCTCTTCGCACAGGCAAAGCTCTTGGGGTCGAGTGTCTCTCCCCTGGCAAGGCTCCTCATCCACGGCAGGTTTCCTCTCCGCCTCCCTGATGACAAAGGGCCCCTGCTCCTCTTCAGTGTCTCTCTGGGGCCTGACTGAGGCACTCTCTGCCCCCACCAAGTGCCAGCTGAGGGTCTGGTCTTGTGGCCCGCTGGGCACAGGGGTGGGTGGCTGGGAGGAGCTGGGGTTTGCCTTGTCCTCTTCCATCTCAGAGGTCCTGTAGCACAGAAGGATGGCGGGAGCTGCTTCCTTCTGCGACAGGGGCTCTCAGCGGACTGGGCACTGCCAGGTTCTGCGCCCCTTAGCTACCCTCAGCCAGGGCGGGGCTCTCTGATGTCACAAGGCTCTCTGGGCACCGCCATGTTCCGCATGGCCAAGGGCCCTTTGTGACACCACGCGCCTGGGTCACAAAGGGCCGTAGCCGGCGCCCCTCCAGCAGCCGAGCCTGCTGGAAGTAGCACTGAGCAGGCCCTGGACTTGGGCACTTGTAGCCCTTGGCCTCTGCGAGGCTTTGGCCACGGTCCCACTCACCGGCCCAATCCCCACACTGTAGAGCCCTGGCTTTGGCGGGTGGGCTGCCCAGGGCACGAGCCATTGGCCAGATGGCCGCAGCCAGGGACTTGGGGGCATTGGCTCCATGTGCAGCTGCAGGCCGGGGACCAGGGGTGTCCCTCAGGGCTCTGCCTTGGCCCTGGGGCTCTTCAGTGGCGTCCCCAATGACACAGGCAGGGGCTCGAGCTCCCCCTCAGCACGTTTGCAGGGGACGGGCAGCTGAGCGTGGCAGGGGCACCATGGCAGGATTTGGCCGTGCACAGGGACCTGGGCAAGCTTGAGAAGGGGCACAACGAGAACCTTACGAGGTCTCACAAGGCCAAGTGCCGGGTGCTGCGCCTGGCCCGGGGCGATCCCCGAGTCCCGGATTCGTGCAGGCCGGGAGAGACCTTCATATCCCTCCGTTTGGTGCTGCCTCCCTGGCCGCTCCCAGCACGTCCAGAAGCAGCACTGGCTGGGCCTTGGGCCTTTCCGGTGCCCTTGCCCACTTCCAGCAGGGCTGGCCCGAGGGGAGCACGCCCAGCCCGTGCCTCTGCCCCACAGCCCCTGTGGGCAGCTTCCCTGGGCACGTCCTGCCCTGAGCCTGCCGCGGCTGGGCCAGTGCTGGGCCACTGAGTGCTGCTCCTGGAGGGACAATTCCAGCTGAAATCACACGTAATGAATGAAGCTTTTGACAGATTGGTGCTGGCAGTGGTGACACCAATGCTGAGCTGAATTCTCCCCTGTGTTTGGGTGTGCTTGGCCTCCGTGCCAGAAGCCTCGTGATGCCGAGGGTGCCAGGCTTTGCCCAGGCTTTCCAGGCAGCAGATGCAGGCAGGGCCACTCCTGGCAAAGTGGGCACTGGCTTGGAGAGCCATCAGTGTTCCTGAACACAGACTGGTTTCAGGAATGTGGTGGTGTTGAGGTGAACTTTGAGGTATATAAATATAAGGGGGAGTAATTGCAAGGTGCTGTACTGTATTGCTATTGGTGTTTGAATAAGTAATAAAATGACAGATGGAGCATGATAGGAAAATAACTTGCTGCAGGAAAAAATTCCTCAGGATTGCTGGTTATTCCCAATATGTACCGCTGTAACTGAGTAAGGAGAAAGGGACAACAAGCCGTGTCTGATTAACAAGATGCTGATGTTGTGCTCTCTTCCCCAGTCTGCTCTCAAAAGATGTGGGACTGACAAAGATGAAGGAATCTTAAGAGCTATTTTGGTTCTTTTGGAGAAGGTTTAAAATGGAGAAGGGATTGGGGTGATTAGGAGGCTCTCATTACGCATCATTTTCAGTGCTGCCTTTTGTGGCAGAAGTGATTAAATGTGCCCTGCTGGTGTTGTGTTGGTGTTTAGATTTTCTGAGTCCCGCAGCCCTGAGCTGGCTTCCCATGCCGGTGGAACTGTCCTGCCTGCTGCTTGCAGGATGCCCTGGAACAAAGCCTCTGCCCCATCATCCCCGAGGAGCAGAAGGGCATGAGGACAGTGCTGCGAGGATGGGCAAGGAGGGGCACTTTGCTTAGGGAGAGTGGGGCAGGAGAGGCCTTCAGTGGCCTGGCAGAGATACTCAGAGCTTTTGTTGGTTTCCAGACAACAAAAGGTTTCCCCTTCCCTCAGAGATCCGGAGCGATGCTCTTGGCCGGGTCCTCCTTTCTCTCCTGCCTTCCTTTGCCTGCTCTTTTTCCCTCCCAGTGTCTCCCTTTGCCCAGGGCAGCTCCCAGCCAAAGAGCCTGCCCTGATGGTTTTTTTTTCCCCAATCCAGGAGCTAAAAGAGCCCTGGATGAAGTTACGGAGGCTGGCAGTGAAATGTCACGGTAAGATCTTGCTCCGCTTGGGTTTCAGCCCTTTCAGAGCTTTGCCTTGAAGGGCAGGAAGATCTTTTCCTCGCTGGGAACTGGAACTGCAGCCCATTGCAGTGTGTGCCATGGATGCCAAGAGGGGCATTCCCGAGGCTCCCAGGCTGCTGCTCCTGCCGTGCCTCCCAAGGGAGCTGCGCAGGGCCGGGGGACAAGGTCCAGCAGCTGGGAGGGCTCCCAGAGCAGCCAGCAAAGGCTGCTTTGCTGCACGTTCTCCAGCGGGAAGCAGAGGGAAGGAGGGAAGGGAAGGGAGTCGCTGACAGAATCCCGGCATGCTTGTGGCTGGAAGGGACCCTGCCCGTGGGTTAGGATGCCGAGGGGGAGAGAGAGACGCCTGTGCCGCAGGGAAGGTGCAAGTGAGACCACATGAGGGCAACAAACGGATTTTACTGGACATGCATTTTATTGAACGAGGGATGGCGTTCTAGAGGATGTGTATTTTAATTTGATATTCTTCTTCTGCTTACTACTATTTCCTATTTCTTCTTCTTCATCTAAGTCATCTTCTTCTTTGCCTTCTTTTCAATTACTTCTACTACTCTTGCTTCTTCTTTTCTTCTTTGCTGTCTTTTTAATTACTACTACTACTCTTGCTTCTTCTTTGTCTTACTCTTATTCTTTTTATTCCTATTTTAATTTTTCTTCTTATTCACTACTACTATTTCTTCTTCTTCTTTATCATAGTCTTCTTGTTGTAATTAATCTTCTTCACTTGTTATGCTTATGGTTATTTTTTTCTTTTTCATATTCTTACTGTTTACTACTATTTCTTCTTCCTCTTCTTCTACTTATTCCTATGCTCCTATTATTCTTATTCAACTTAATATTTTTATTATTATTCTATTCCTTTTTCTTCTTCCTCCTGTTTACTACTACTATTTCTTCATCGTCATAATCTTCTTCTTCCTATTCCTATTTGTATTCCTATTCTTTTTTTTTCTCCTGTAGGAGGAGGTTTTTAATTTTTTTTCTTTTTTTTTACTACTACTATTTCTTCATCATCATAATCTTCTTCTTCCTATTCCTCGTCCTAGTCCTATTCTTTTTTTTTCTCCTGGAGGAGGAGGTTTTTAAATTTTTTTTCTTTTTTTTTACTACTACTATTTCTTCATCATCATAATCTTCTTCTTCCTATTCCTATTCCTATTCCTATTCCTATTCTTTTTTTTTTTCTCCTGTATGAGGAGGTTTTTAAATTTTTTTCTCTATTTTTTTACTACTACTCTTTCTTAAAGTCAAGTTCCGTTTGTTGAGTCCAAGTCTTGAAGTCTTGTCCGTAGCCTTTGATGCCACCAGGGGAGGTTCAGATTCAATATCTGAAAGAGCTTTTCCTTGGGAGAGGCGTGAGGCACTGGAAGAAGTTGCCCAGGGCGGTGGTGGAGTCCTTGTCCCCGCAGTGGTCAGGAGCTGTGCAGATGTGGCCCTTGGGGACGTGGTTTCGGGGCGGCGGTGGCGCTGCCAGGGTGCCAGTGGCACCGGGTGCCCGGCAGGGTCTCTTTTGGCACCTCGGTGACTCCCTGGGCTTCCCCGCCGAGCGCGCCGGCACCGAGCGCGCTCCACGGGCGCTGTTTGGGGGCGGCCAGGCCGGTGACTTTGGGCGTCGCGGAGACGGCCCCGGCACGGCCCAAAGCAGCCGGGGCAGCTCAGGCTGCGGGGCCCGTCCAGGCCGAGGCCGCCCCGGGCCGGGCGGGCGCTACTCCAGCGTCCGCGGCGCCAGGCAGCGGCAGCGGAACAGCGCCCGCAGCGCCCGCAGCGCCCGCCTGAGGCGGCCGGGCCGCTTGCTGGGGGCAGCCGAGGGGCCGCGGGGGCTCTGCGGGGCAGGCCCCGGCTCCTGCCAGGCCAGCACAGGAGAAGCTGCGGGTCCCGTGGCGGCTCGGCCTTGCAGGGGGGGAAGCGAGGCACAGAGCGGCTCCCGTGCCGGCCGCTCGGCCCAGGCCTCCCGAGGGACGGGCGGCGGGAGCTCGTCTGCCGCAAGAGCTGCCAGGCTTCGGCGCCTGCCTTCTTCGCCTACCTCGAGCACGCTGACTCCGTCCCAGGCGGCGGCCTTGGGCAGCGAGGGTGGGACCCTGAAGCTGAAGATGCAGGTGTATTCCCAGCTGCTGTGTGCGGCAGGGACCAGGCTCCATGGCCCTGCTGATGGCACCTCCTCACTGGGGGCAGGAGAACACGGCTGGTTCTTCTGGCCGCTCGCACCTCCTTCACCTCGCTGGGACAGCTTTGGGTCGTTCCCTTCTTCTTCCCCGTGGGGCAGCTCCTGGACTTCCACTCTCTGTTGCCACCGGTAGAGCAGTTGCTGTGCCCCATGTCCCCACTCCATGCTCAGGCCCATCTTCCACGGCTTCAGCCCTTGGGGACTCCACATTCTGCACAGGGACACTTCCTGCACTGGCACTGCTGGGACCCACTGGGACAACTCACGGCCTGTCGCCTCTTCGCACAGGCAAAGCTCTTGGGGTCGAGTGTCTCTCCCCTGGCAAGGCTCCTCATCCACGGCAGGTTTCCTCTCCGCCTCCCTGATGACAAAGGGCCCCTGCTCCTCTTCAGTGTCTCTCTGGGGCCTGACTGAGGCACTCTCTGCCCCCACCAAGTGCCAGCTGAGGGTCTGGTCTTGTGGCCCGCTGGGCACAGGGGTGGGTGGCTGGGAGGAGCTGGGGTTTGCCTTGTCCTCTTCCATCTCAGAGGTCCTGTAGCACAGAAGGATGGCGGGAGCTGCTTCCTTCTGCGACAGGGGCTCTCAGCGGACTGGGCACTGCCAGGTTCTGCGCCCCTTAGCTACCCTCAGCCAGGGCGGGGCTCTCTGATGTCACAAGGCTCTCTGGGCACCGCCATGTTCCGCATGGCCAAGGGCCCTTTGTGACACCACGCGCCTGGGTCACAAAGGGCCGTAGCCGGCGCCCCTCCAGCAGCCGAGCCTGCTGGAAGTAGCACTGAGCAGGCCCTGGACTTGGGCACTTGTAGCCCTTGGCCTCTGCGAGGCTTTGGCCACGGTCCCACTCACCGGCCCAATCCCCACACTGTAGAGCCCTGGCTTTGGCGGGTGGGCTGCCCAGGGCACGAGCCATTGGCCAGATGGCCGCAGCCAGGGACTTGGGGGCATTGGCTCCATGTGCAGCTGCAGGCCGGGGACCAGGGGTGTCCCTCAGGGCTCTGCCTTGGCCCTGGGGCTCTTCAGTGGCGTCCCCAATGACACAGGCAGGGGCTCGAGCTCCCCCTCAGCACGTTTGCAGGGGACGGGCAGCTGAGCGTGGCAGGGGCACCATGGCAGGATTTGGCCGTGCACAGGGACCTGGGCAAGCTTGAGAAGGGGCACAACGAGAACCTTACGAGGTCTCACAAGGCCAAGTGCCGGGTGCTGCGCCTGGCCCGGGGCGATCCCCGAGTCCCGGATTCGTGCAGGCCGGGAGAGACCTTCATATCCCTCCGTTTGGTGCTGCCTCCCTGGCCGCTCCCAGCACGTCCAGAAGCAGCACTGGCTGGGCCTTGGGCCTTTCCGGTGCCCTTGCCCACTTCCAGCAGGGCTGGCCCGAGGGGAGCACGCCCAGCCCGTGCCTCTGCCCCACAGCCCCTGTGGGCAGCTTCCCTGGGCACGTCCTGCCCTGAGCCTGCCGCGGCTGGGCCAGTGCTGGGCCACTGAGTGCTGCTCCTGGAGGGACAATTCCAGCTGAAATCACACGTAATGAATGAAGCTTTTGACAGATTGGTGCTGGCAGTGGTGACACCAATGCTGAGCTGAATTCTCCCCTGTGTTTGGGTGTGCTTGGCCTCCGTGCCAGAAGCCTCGTGATGCCGAGGGTGCCAGGCTTTGCCCAGGCTTTCCAGGCAGCAGATGCAGGCAGGGCCACTCCTGGCAAAGTGGGCACTGGCTTGGAGAGCCATCAGTGTTCCTGAACACAGACTGGTTTCAGGAATGTGGTGGTGTTGAGGTGAACTTTGAGGTATATAAATATAAGGGGGAGTAATTGCAAGGTGCTGTACTGTATTGCTATTGGTGTTTGAATAAGTAATAAAATGACAGATGGAGCATGATAGGAAAATAACTTGCTGCAGGAAAAAATTCCTCAGGATTGCTGGTTATTCCCAATATGTACCGCTGTAACTGAGTAAGGAGAAAGGGACAACAAGCCGTGTCTGATTAACAAGATGCTGATGTTGTGCTCTCTTCCCCAGTC
Organism: Coloeus monedula; assembly: GCF_965178545.1. Taxonomy (NCBI): domain Eukaryota; kingdom Metazoa; phylum Chordata; class Aves; order Passeriformes; family Corvidae; genus Coloeus; species Coloeus monedula. Next base: position 14,258,023 of record NC_138798.1, on the reverse strand, counting down.
TGCTCTCAAAAGATGTGGGACTGACAAAGATGAAGGAATCTTAAGAGCTATTTTGGTTCTTTTGGAGAAGGTTTAAAATGGAGAAGGGATTGGGGTGATTAGGAGGCTCTCATTACGCATCATTTTCAGTGCTGCCTTTTGTGGCAGAAGTGATTAAATGTGCCCTGCTGGTGTTGTGTTGGTGTTTAGATTTTCTGAGTCCCGCAGCCCTGAGCTGGCTTCCCATGCCGGTGGAACTGTCCTGCCTGCTGCTTGCAGGATGCCCTGGAACAAAGCCTCTGCCCCATCATCCCCGAGGAGCAGAAGGGCATGAGGACAGTGCTGCGAGGATGGGCAAGGAGGGGCACTTTGCTTAGGGAGAGTGGGGCAGGAGAGGCCTTCAGTGGCCTGGCAGAGATACTCAGAGCTTTTGTTGGTTTCCAGACAACAAAAGGTTTCCCCTTCCCTCAGAGATCCGGAGCGATGCTCTTGGCCGGGTCCTCCTTTCTCTCCTGCCTTCCTTTGCCTGCTCTTTTTCCCTCCCAGTGTCTCCCTTTGCCCAGGGCAGCTCCCAGCCAAAGAGCCTGCCCTGATGGTTTTTTTTTCCCCAATCCAGGAGCTAAAAGAGCCCTGGATGAAGTTACGGAGGCTGGCAGTGAAATGTCACGGTAAGATCTTGCTCCGCTTGGGTTTCAGCCCTTTCAGAGCTTTGCCTTGAAGGGCAGGAAGATCTTTTCCTCGCTGGGAACTGGAACTGCAGCCCATTGCAGTGTGTGCCATGGATGCCAAGAGGGGCATTCCCGAGGCTCCCAGGCTGCTGCTCCTGCCGTGCCTCCCAAGGGAGCTGCGCAGGGCCGGGGGACAAGGTCCAGCAGCTGGGAGGGCTCCCAGAGCAGCCAGCAAAGGCTGCTTTGCTGCACGTTCTCCAGCGGGAAGCAGAGGGAAGGAGGGAAGGGAAGGGAGTCGCTGACAGAATCCCGGCATGCTTGTGGCTGGAAGGGACCCTGCCCGTGGGTTAGGATGCCGAGGGGGAGAGAGAGACGCCTGTGCCGCAGGGAAGGTGCAAGTGAGACCACATGAGGGCAACAAACGGATTTTACTGGACATGCATTTTATTGAACGAGGGATGGCGTTCTAGAGGATGTGTATTTTAATTTGATATTCTTCTTCTGCTTACTACTATTTCCTATTTCTTCTTCTTCATCTAAGTCATCTTCTTCTTTGCCTTCTTTTCAATTACTTCTACTACTCTTGCTTCTTCTTTTCTTCTTTGCTGTCTTTTTAATTACTACTACTACTCTTGCTTCTTCTTTGTCTTACTCTTATTCTTTTTATTCCTATTTTAATTTTTCTTCTTATTCACTACTACTATTTCTTCTTCTTCTTTATCATAGTCTTCTTGTTGTAATTAATCTTCTTCACTTGTTATGCTTATGGTTATTTTTTTCTTTTTCATATTCTTACTGTTTACTACTATTTCTTCTTCCTCTTCTTCTACTTATTCCTATGCTCCTATTATTCTTATTCAACTTAATATTTTTATTATTATTCTATTCCTTTTTCTTCTTCCTCCTGTTTACTACTACTATTTCTTCATCGTCATAATCTTCTTCTTCCTATTCCTATTTGTATTCCTATTCTTTTTTTTTCTCCTGTAGGAGGAGGTTTTTAATTTTTTTTCTTTTTTTTTACTACTACTATTTCTTCATCATCATAATCTTCTTCTTCCTATTCCTCGTCCTAGTCCTATTCTTTTTTTTTCTCCTGGAGGAGGAGGTTTTTAAATTTTTTTTCTTTTTTTTTACTACTACTATTTCTTCATCATCATAATCTTCTTCTTCCTATTCCTATTCCTATTCCTATTCCTATTCTTTTTTTTTTTCTCCTGTATGAGGAGGTTTTTAAATTTTTTTCTCTATTTTTTTACTACTACTCTTTCTTAAAGTCAAGTTCCGTTTGTTGAGTCCAAGTCTTGAAGTCTTGTCCGTAGCCTTTGATGCCACCAGGGGAGGTTCAGATTCAATATCTGAAAGAGCTTTTCCTTGGGAGAGGCGTGAGGCACTGGAAGAAGTTGCCCAGGGCGGTGGTGGAGTCCTTGTCCCCGCAGTGGTCAGGAGCTGTGCAGATGTGGCCCTTGGGGACGTGGTTTCGGGGCGGCGGTGGCGCTGCCAGGGTGCCAGTGGCACCGGGTGCCCGGCAGGGTCTCTTTTGGCACCTCGGTGACTCCCTGGGCTTCCCCGCCGAGCGCGCCGGCACCGAGCGCGCTCCACGGGCGCTGTTTGGGGGCGGCCAGGCCGGTGACTTTGGGCGTCGCGGAGACGGCCCCGGCACGGCCCAAAGCAGCCGGGGCAGCTCAGGCTGCGGGGCCCGTCCAGGCCGAGGCCGCCCCGGGCCGGGCGGGCGCTACTCCAGCGTCCGCGGCGCCAGGCAGCGGCAGCGGAACAGCGCCCGCAGCGCCCGCAGCGCCCGCCTGAGGCGGCCGGGCCACTTGCTGGGGGCAGCCGAGGGGCCGCGGGGGCTCTGCGGGGCAGGCCCCGGCTCCTGCCAGGCCAGCACAGGAGAAGCTGCGGGTCCCGTGGCGGCTCGGCCTTGCAGGGGGGGAAGCGAGGCACAGAGCGGCTCCCGTGCCGGCCGCTCGGCCCAGGCCTCCCGAGGGACGGGCGGCGGGAGCTCGTCTGCCGCAAGAGCTGCCAGGCTTCGGCGCCTGCCTTCTTCGCCTACCTCGAGCACGCTGACTCCGTCCCAGGCGGCGGCCTTGGGCAGCGAGGGTGGGACCCTGAAGCTGAAGATGCAGGTGTATTCCCAGCTGCTGTGTGCGGCAGGGACCAGGCTCCATGGCCCTGCTGATGGCACCTCCTCACTGGGGGCAGGAGAACACGGCTGGTTCTTCTGGCCGCTCGCACCTCCTTCACCTCGCTGGGACAGCTTTGGGTCGTTCCCTTCTTCTTCCCCGTGGGGCAGCTCCTGGACTTCCACTCTCTGTTGCCACCGGTAGAGCAGTTGCTGTGCCCCATGTCCCCACTCCATGCTCAGGCCCATCTTCCACGGCTTCAGCCCTTGGGGACTCCACATTCTGCACAGGGACACTTCCTGCACTGGCACTGCTGGGACCCACTGGGACAACTCACGGCCTGTCGCCTCTTCGCACAGGCAAAGCTCTTGGGGTCGAGTGTCTCTCCCCTGGCAAGGCTCCTCATCCACGGCAGGTTTCCTCTCCGCCTCCCTGATGACAAAGGGCCCCTGCTCCTCTTCAGTGTCTCTCTGGGGCCTGACTGAGGCACTCTCTGCCCCCACCAAGTGCCAGCTGAGGGTCTGGTCTTGTGGCCCGCTGGGCACAGGGGTGGGTGGCTGGGAGGAGCTGGGGTTTGCCTTGTCCTCTTCCATCTCAGAGGTCCTGTAGCACAGAAGGATGGCGGGAGCTGCTTCCTTCTGCGACAGGGGCTCTCAGCGGACTGGGCACTGCCAGGTTCTGCGCCCCTTAGCTACCCTCAGCCAGGGCGGGGCTCTCTGATGTCACAAGGCTCTCTGGGCACCGCCATGTTCCGCATGGCCAAGGGCCCTTTGTGACACCACGCGCCTGGGTCACAAAGGGCCGTAGCCGGCGCCCCTCCAGCAGCCGAGCCTGCTGGAAGTAGCACTGAGCAGGCCCTGGACTTGGGCACTTGTAGCCCTTGGCCTCTGCGAGGCTTTGGCCACGGTCCCACTCACCGGCCCAATCCCCACACTGTAGAGCCCTGGCTTTGGCGGGTGGGCTGCCCAGGGCACGAGCCATTGGCCAGATGGCCGCAGCCAGGGACTTGGGGGCATTGGCTCCATGTGCAGCTGCAGGCCGGGGACCAGGGGTGTCCCTCAGGGCTCTGCCTTGGCCCTGGGGCTCTTCAGTGGCGTCCCCAATGACACAGGCAGGGGCTCGAGCTCCCCCTCAGCACGTTTGCAGGGGACGGGCAGCTGAGCGTGGCAGGGGCACCATGGCAGGATTTGGCCGTGCACAGGGACCTGGGCAAGCTTGAGAAGGGGCACAACGAGAACCTTATGAGGTCTCACAAGGCCAAGTGCCGGGTGCTGCGCCTGGCCCGGGGCGATCCCCGAGTCCCGGATTCGTGCAGGCCGGGAGAGACCTTCATATCCCTCCGTTTGGTGCTGCCTCCCTGGCCGCTCCCAGCACGTCCAGAAGCAGCACTGGCTGGGCCTTGGGCCTTTCCGGTGCCCTTGCCCACTTCCAGCAGGGCTGGCCCGAGGGGAGCACGCCCAGCCCGTGCCTCTGCCCCACAGCCCCTGTGGGCAGCTTCCCTGGGCACGTCCTGCCCTGAGCCTGCCGCGGCTGGGCCAGTGCTGGGCCACTGAGTGCTGCTCCTGGAGGGACAATTCCAGCTGAAATCACACGTAATGAATGAAGCTTTTGACAGATTGGTGCTGGCAGTGGTGACACCAATGCTGAGCTGAATTCTCCCCTGTGTTTGGGTGTGCTTGGCCTCCGTGCCAGAAGCCTCGTGATGCCGAGGGTGCCAGGCTTTGCCCAGGCTTTCCAGGCAGCAGATGCAGGCAGGGCCACTCCTGGCAAAGTGGGCACTGGCTTGGAGAGCCATCAGTGTTCCTGAACACAGACTGGTTTCAGGAATGTGGTGGTGTTGAGGTGAACTTTGAGGTATATAAATATAAGGGGGAGTAATTGCAAGGTGCTGTACTGTATTGCTATTGGTGTTTGAATAAGTAATAAAATGACAGATGGAGCATGATAGGAAAATAACTTGCTGCAGGAAAAAATTCCTCAGGATTGCTGGTTATTCCCAATATGTACCGCTGTAACTGAGTAAGGAGAAAGGGACAACAAGCCGTGTCTGATTAACAAGATGCTGATGTTGTGCTCTCTTCCCCAGTCTGCTCTCAAAAGATGTGGGACTGACAAAGATGAAGGAATCTTAAGAGCTATTTTGGTTCTTTTGGAGAAGGTTTAAAATGGAGAAGGGATTGGGGTGATTAGGAGGCTCTCATTACGCATCATTTTCAGTGCTGCCTTTTGTGGCAGAAGTGATTAAATGTGCCCTGCTGGTGTTGTGTTGGTGTTTAGATTTTCTGAGTCCCGCAGCCCTGAGCTGGCTTCCCATGCCGGTGGAACTGTCCTGCCTGCTGCTTGCAGGATGCCCTGGAACAAAGCCTCTGCCCCATCATCCCCGAGGAGCAGAAGGGCATGAGGACAGTGCTGCGAGGATGGGCAAGGAGGGGCACTTTGCTTAGGGAGAGTGGGGCAGGAGAGGCCTTCAGTGGCCTGGCAGAGATACTCAGAGCTTTTGTTGGTTTCCAGACAACAAAAGGTTTCCCCTTCCCTCAGAGATCCGGAGCGATGCTCTTGGCCGGGTCCTCCTTTCTCTCCTGCCTTCCTTTGCCTGCTCTTTTTCCCTCCCAGTGTCTCCCTTTGCCCAGGGCAGCTCCCAGCCAAAGAGCCTGCCCTGATGGTTTTTTTTTCCCCAATCCAGGAGCTAAAAGAGCCCTGGATGAAGTTACGGAGGCTGGCAGTGAAATGTCACGGTAAGATCTTGCTCCGCTTGGGTTTCAGCCCTTTCAGAGCTTTGCCTTGAAGGGCAGGAAGATCTTTTCCTCGCTGGGAACTGGAACTGCAGCCCATTGCAGTGTGTGCCATGGATGCCAAGAGGGGCATTCCCGAGGCTCCCAGGCTGCTGCTCCTGCCGTGCCTCCCAAGGGAGCTGCGCAGGGCCGGGGGACAAGGTCCAGCAGCTGGGAGGGCTCCCAGAGCAGCCAGCAAAGGCTGCTTTGCTGCACGTTCTCCAGCGGGAAGCAGAGGGAAGGAGGGAAGGGAAGGGAGTCGCTGACAGAATCCCGGCATGCTTGTGGCTGGAAGGGACCCTGCCCGTGGGTTAGGATGCCGAGGGGGAGAGAGAGACGCCTGTGCCGCAGGGAAGGTGCAAGTGAGACCACATGAGGGCAACAAACGGATTTTACTGGACATGCATTTTATTGAACGAGGGATGGCGTTCTAGAGGATGTGTATTTTAATTTGATATTCTTCTTCTGCTTACTACTATTTCCTATTTCTTCTTCTTCATCTAAGTCATCTTCTTCTTTGCCTTCTTTTCAATTACTTCTACTACTCTTGCTTCTTCTTTTCTTCTTTGCTGTCTTTTTAATTACTACTACTACTCTTGCTTCTTCTTTGTCTTACTCTTATTCTTTTTATTCCTATTTTAATTTTTCTTCTTATTCACTACTACTATTTCTTCTTCTTCTTTATCATAGTCTTCTTGTTGTAATTAATCTTCTTCACTTGTTATGCTTATGGTTATTTTTTTCTTTTTCATATTCTTACTGTTTACTACTATTTCTTCTTCCTCTTCTTCTACTTATTCCTATGCTCCTATTATTCTTATTCAACTTAATATTTTTATTATTATTCTATTCCTTTTTCTTCTTCCTCCTGTTTACTACTACTATTTCTTCATCGTCATAATCTTCTTCTTCCTATTCCTATTTGTATTCCTATTCTTTTTTTTTCTCCTGTAGGAGGAGGTTTTTAATTTTTTTTCTTTTTTTTTACTACTACTATTTCTTCATCATCATAATCTTCTTCTTCCTATTCCTCGTCCTAGTCCTATTCTTTTTTTTTCTCCTGGAGGAGGAGGTTTTTAAATTTTTTTTCTTTTTTTTTACTACTACTATTTCTTCATCATCATAATCTTCTTCTTCCTATTCCTATTCCTATTCCTATTCTTTTTTTTTTTCTCCTGTATGAGGAGGTTTTTAAATTTTTTTCTCTATTTTTTTACTACTACTCTTTCTTAAAGTCAAGTTCCGTTTGTTGAGTCCAAGTCTTGAAGTCTTGTCCGTAGCCTTTGATGCCACCAGGGGAGGTTCAGATTCAATATCTGAAAGAGCTTTTCCTTGGGAGAGGCGTGAGGCACTGGAAGAAGTTGCCCAGGGCGGTGGTGGAGTCCTTGTCCCCGCAGTGGTCAGGAGCTGTGCAGATGTGGCCCTTGGGGACGTGGTTTCGGGGCGGCGGTGGCGCTGCCAGGGTGCCAGTGGCACCGGGTGCCCGGCAGGGTCTCTTTTGGCACCTCGGTGACTCCCTGGGCTTCCCCGCCGAGCGCGCCGGCACCGAGCGCGCTCCACGGGCGCTGTTTGGGGGCGGCCAGGCCGGTGACTTTGGACGTCGCGGAGACGGCCCCGGCACGGCCCAAAGCAGCCGGGGCAGCTCAGGCTGCGGGGCCCGTCCAGGCCGAGGCCGCCCCGGGCCGGGCGGGCGCTACTCCAGCGTCCGCGGCGCCAGGCAGCGGCAGCGGAACAGCGCCCGCAGCGCCCGCAGCGCCCGCCTGAGGCGGCCGGGCCGCTTGCTGGGGGCAGCCGAGGGGCCGCGGGGGCTCTGCGGGGCAGGCCCCGGCTCCTGCCAGGCCAGCACAGGAGAAGCTGCGGGTCCCGTGGCGGCTCGGCCTTGCAGGGGGGGAAGCGAGGCACAGAGCGGCTCCCGTGCCGGCCGCTCGGCCCAGGCCTCCCGAGGGACGGGCGGCGGGAGCTCGTCTGCCGCAAGAGCTGCCAGGCTTCGGCGCCTGCCTTCTTCGCCTACCTCGAGCACGCTGACTCCGTCCCAGGCGGCGGCCTTGGGCAGCGAGGGTGGGACCCTGAAGCTGAAGATGCAGGTGTATTCCCAGCTGCTGTGTGCGGCAGGGACCAGGCTCCATGGCCCTGCTGATGGCACCTCCTCACTGGGGGCAGGAGAACACGGCTGGTTCTTCTGGCCGCTCGCACCTCCTTCACCTCGCTGGGACAGCTTTGGGTCGTTCCCTTCTTCTTCCCCGTGGGGCAGCTCCTGGACTTCCACTCTCTGTTGCCACCGGTAGAGCAGTTGCTGTGCCCCATGTCCCCACTCCATGCTCAGGCCCATCTTCCACGGCTTCAGCCCTTGGGGACTCCACATTCTGCACAGGGACACTTCCTGCACTGGCACTGCTGGGACCCACTGGGACAACTCACGGCCTGTCGCCTCTTCGCACAGGCAAAGCTCTTGGGGTCGAGTGTCTCTCCCCTGGCAAGGCTCCTCATCCACGGCAGGTTTCCTCTCCGCCTCCCTGATGACAAAGGGCCCCTGCTCCTCTTCAGTGTCTCTCTGGGGCCTGACTGAGGCACTCTCTGCCCCCACCAAGTGCCAGCTGAGGGTCTGGTCTTGTGGCCCGCTGGGCACAGGGGTGGGTGGCTGGGAGGAGCTGGGGTTTGCCTTGTCCTCTTCCATCTCAGAGGTCCTGTAGCACAGAAGGATGGCGGGAGCTGCTTCCTTCTGCGACAGGGGCTCTCAGCGGACTGGGCACTGCCAGGTTCTGCGCCCCTTAGCTACCCTCAGCCAGGGCGGGGCTCTCTGATGTCACAAGGCTCTCTGGGCACCGCCATGTTCCGCATGGCCAAGGGCCCTTTGTGACACCACGCGCCTGGGTCACAAAGGGCCGTAGCCGGCGCCCCTCCAGCAGCCGAGCCTGCTGGAAGTAGCACTGAGCAGGCCCTGGACTTGGGCACTTGTAGCCCTTGGCCTCTGCGAGGCTTTGGCCACGGTCCCACTCACCGGCCCAATCCCCACACTGTAGAGCCCTGGCTTTGGCGGGTGGGCTGCCCAGGGCACGAGCCATTGGCCAGATGGCCGCAGCCAGGGACTTGGGGGCATTGGCTCCATGTGCAGCTGCAGGCCGGGGACCAGGGGTGTCCCTCAGGGCTCTGCCTTGGCCCTGGGGCTCTTCAGTGGCGTCCCCAATGACACAGGCAGGGGCTCGAGCTCCCCCTCAGCACGTTTGCAGGGGACGGGCAGCTGAGCGTGGCAGGGGCACCATGGCAGGATTTGGCCGTGCACAGGGACCTGGGCAAGCTTGAGAAGGGGCACAACGAGAACCTTACGAGGTCTCACAAGGCCAAGTGCCGGGTGCTGCGCCTGGCCCGGGGCGATCCCCGAGTCCCGGATTCGTGCAGGCCGGGAGAGACCTTCATATCCCTCCGTTTGGTGCTGCCTCCCTGGCCGCTCCCAGCACGTCCAGAAGCAGCACTGGCTGGGCCTTGGGCCTTTCCGGTGCCCTTGCCCACTTCCAGCAGGGCTGGCCCGAGGGGAGCACGCCCAGCCCGTGCCTCTGCCCCACAGCCCCTGTGGGCAGCTTCCCTGGGCACGTCCTGCCCTGAGCCTGCCGCGGCTGGGCCAGTGCTGGGCCACTGAGTGCTGCTCCTGGAGGGACAATTCCAGCTGAAATCACACGTAATGAATGAAGCTTTTGACAGATTGGTGCTGGCAGTGGTGACACCAATGCTGAGCTGAATTCTCCCCTGTGTTTGGGTGTGCTTGGCCTCCGTGCCAGAAGCCTCGTGATGCCGAGGGTGCCAGGCTTTGCCCAGGCTTTCCAGGCAGCAGATGCAGGCAGGGCCACTCCTGGCAAAGTGGGCACTGGCTTGGAGAGCCATCAGTGTTCCTGAACACAGACTGGTTTCAGGAATGTGGTGGTGTTGAGGTGAACTTTGAGGTATATAAATATAAGGGGGAGTAATTGCAAGGTGCTGTACTGTATTGCTATTGGTGTTTGAATAAGTAATAAAATGACAGATGGAGCATGATAGGAAAATAACTTGCTGCAGGAAAAAATTCCTCAGGATTGCTGGTTATTCCCAATATGTACCGCTGTAACTGAGTAAGGAGAAAGGGACAGCAAGCCGTGTCTGATTAACAAGATGCTGATGTTGTGCTCTCTTCCCCAGTCTGCTCTCAAAAGATGTGGGACTGACAAAGATGAAGGAATCTTAAGAGCTATTTTGGTTCTTTTGGAGAAGGTTTAAAATGGAGAAGGGATTGGGGTGATTAGGAGGCTCTCATTACGCATCATTTTCAGTGCTGCCTTTTGTGGCAGAAGTGATTAAATGTGCCCTGCTGGTGTTGTGTTGGTGTTTAGATTTTCTGAGTCCCGCAGCCCTGAGCTGGGTTCCCATGCCGGTGGAACTGTCCTGCCTGCTGCTTGCAGGATGCCCTGGAACAAAGCCTCTGCCCCATCATGCCCGAGGAGCAGAAGGGCATGAGGACAGTGCTGCGAGGATGGGCAAGGAGGGGCACTTTGCTTAGGGAGAGTGGGGCAGGAGAGGCCTTCAGTGGCCTGGCAGAGATACTCAGAGCTTTTGTTGGTTTCCAGACAACAAAAGGTTTCCCCTTCCCTCAGAGATCCGGAGCGATGCTCTTGGCCGGGTCCTCCTTTCTCTCCTGCCTTCCTTTGCCTGCTCTTTTTCCCTCCCAGTGTCTCCCTTTGCCCAGGGCAGCTCCCAGCCAAAGAGCCTGCCCTGATGGTTTTTTTTTCCCCAATCCAGGAGCTAAAAGAGCCCTGGATGAAGTTACGGAGGCTGGCAGTGAAATGTCACGGTAAGATCTTGCTCCGCTTGGGTTTCAGCCCTTTCAGAGCTTTGCCTTGAAGGGCAGGAAGATCTTTTCCTCGCTGGGAACTGGAACTGCAGCCCATTGCAGTGTGTGCCATGGATGCCAAGAGGGGCATTCCCGAGGCTCCCAGGCTGCTGCTCCTGCCGTGCCTCCCAAGGGAGCTGCGCAGGGCCGGGGGACAAGGTCCAGCAGCTGGGAGGGCTCCCAGAGCAGCCAGCAAAGGCTGCTTTGCTGCACGTTCTCCAGCGGGAAGCAGAGGGAAGGAGGGAAGGGAAGGGAGTCGCTGACAGAATCCCGGCATGCTTGTGGCTGGAAGGGACCCTGCCCGTGGGTTAGGATGCCGAGGGGGAGAGAGAGACGCCTGTGCCGCAGGGAAGGTGCAAGTGAGACCACATGAGGGCAACAAACGGATTTTACTGGACATGCATTTTATTGAACGAGGGATGGCGTTCTAGAGGATGTGTATTTTAATTTGGAAATATTCTTCTTCTGCTTATTTCCTATTTCTTCTTCTGCTTATTTCCTATTTCTTCTTCTTCATCTAAGTCATCTTCTTCTTTGCCTTCTTTTCAATTACTTCTACTACTCTTGCTTCTTCTTTTCTCCTTTGCTGTCTTTTTAATTACTACTACTACTCTTGCTTCTTCTTTGTCTTACTCTTATTCTTTTTATTCCTATTTTAATTTTTCTTCTTATTCACTACTACTATTTCTTCTTCTTCTTTATCATAGTCTTCTTGTTGTAATTAATCTTCTTCACTTGTTATGCTTATGGTTATTTTTTTCTTTTTCATATTCTTACTGTTTACTACTATTTCTTCTTCCTCTTCTTCTACTTATTCCTATGCTCCTATTATTCTTATTCAACTTAATATTTTTATTATTATTCTATTCCTTTTTCTTCTTCCTCCTGTTTACTACTACTATTTCTTCATCGTCATAATCTTCTTCTTCCTATTCCTATTTGTATTCCTATTCTTTTTTTTTCTCCTGTAGGAGGAGGTTTTTAATTTTTTTTCTTTTTTTTTACTACTACTATTTCTTCATCATCATAATCTTCTTCTTCCTATTCCTCGTCCTAGTCCTATTCTTTTTTTTTCTCCTGGAGGAGGAGGTTTTTAAATTTTTTTTCTTTTTTTTTACTACTACTATTTCTTCATCATCATAATCTTCTTCTTCCTATTCCTATTCCTATTCCTATTCCTATTCTTTTTTTTTTTCTCCTGTATGAGGAGGTTTTTAAATTTTTTTCTCTATTTTTTTACTACTACTCTTTCTTAAAGTCAAGTTCCGTTTGTTGAGTCCAAGTCTTGAAGTCTTGTCCGTAGCCTTTGATGCCACCAGGGGAGGTTCAGATTCAATATCTGAAAGAGCTTTTCCTTGGGAGAGGCGTGAGGCACTGGAAGAAGTTGCCCAGGGCGGTGGTGGAGTCCTTGTCCCCGCAGTGGTCAGGAGCTGTGCAGATGTGGCCCTTGGGGACGTGGTTTCGGGGCGGCGGTGGCGCTGCCAGGGTGCCAGTGGCACCGGGTGCCCGGCAGGGTCTCTTTTGGCACCTCGGTGACTCCCTGGGCTTCCCCGCCGAGCGCGCCGGCACCGAGCGCGCTCCACGGGCGCTGTTTGGGGGCGGCCAGGCCGGTGACTTTGGGCGTCGCGGAGACGGCCCCGGCACGGCCCAAAGCAGCCGGGGCAGCTCAGGCTGCGGGGCCCGTCCAGGCCGAGGCCGCCCCGGGCCGGGCGGGCGCTACTCCAGCGTCCGCGGCGCCAGGCAGCGGCAGCGGAACAGCGCCCGCAGCGCCCGCAGCGCCCGCCTGAGGCGGCCGGGCCGCTTGCTGGGGGCAGCCGAGGGGCCGCGGGGGCTCTGCGGGGCAGGCCCCGGCTCCTGCCAGGCCAGCACAGGAGAAGCTGCGGGTCCCGTGGCGGCTCGGCCTTGCAGGGGGGGAAGCGAGGCACAGAGCGGCTCCCGTGCCGGCCGCTCGGCCCAGGCCTCCCGAGGGACGGGCGGCGGGAGCTCGTCTGCCGCAAGAGCTGCCAGGCTTCGGCGCCTGCCTTCTTCGCCTACCTCGAGCACGCTGACTCCGTCCCAGGCGGCGGCCTTGGGCAGCGAGGGCGGGACCCTGAAGCTGAAGATGCAGGTGTATTCCCAGCTGCTGTGTGCGGCAGGGACCAGGCTCCATGGCCCTGCTGATGGCACCTCCTCACTGGGGGCAGGAGAACACGGCTGGTTCTTCTGGCCGCTCGCACCTCCTTCACCTCGCTGGGACAGCTTTGGGTCGTTCCCTTCTTCTTCCCCGTGGGGCAGCTCCTGGACTTCCACTCTCTGTTGCCACCGGTAGAGCAGTTGCTGTGCCCCATGTCCCCACTCCATGCTCAGGCCCATCTTCCACGGCTTCAGCCCTTGGGGACTCCACATTCTGCACAGGGACACTTCCTGCACTGGCACTGCTGGGACCCACTGGGACAACTCACGGCCTGTCGCCTCTTCGCACAGGCAAAGCTCTTGGGGTCGAGTGTCTCTCCCCTGGCAAGGCTCCTCATCCACGGCAGGTTTCCTCTCCGCCTCCCTGATGACAAAGGGCCCCTGCTCCTCTTCAGTGTCTCTCTGGGGCCTGACTGAGGCACTCTCTGCCCCCACCAAGTGCCAGCTGAGGGTCTGGTCTTGTGGCCCGCTGGGCACAGGGGTGGGTGGCTGGGAGGAGCTGGGGTTTGCCTTGTCCTCTTCCATCTCAGAGGTCCTGTAGCACAGAAGGATGGCGGGAGCTGCTTCCTTCTGCGACAGGGGCTCTCAGCGGACTGGGCACTGCCAGGTTCTGCGCCCCTTAGCTACCCTCAGCCAGGGCGGGGCTCTCTGATGTCACAAGGCTCTCTGGGCACCGCCATGTTCCGCATGGCCAAGGGCCCTTTGTGACACCACGCGCCTGGGTCACAAAGGGCCGTAGCCGGCGCCCCTCCAGCAGCCGAGCCTGCTGGAAGTAGCACTGAGCAGGCCCTGGACTTGGGCACTTGTAGCCCTTGGCCTCTGCGAGGCTTTGGCCACGGTCCCACTCACCGGCCCAATCCCCACACTGTAGAGCCCTGGCTTTGGCGGGTGGGCTGCCCAGGGCACGAGCCATTGGCCAGATGGCCGCAGCCAGGGACTTGGGGGCATTGGCTCCATGTGCAGCTGCAGGCCGGGGACCAGGGGTGTCCCTCAGGGCTCTGCCTTGGCCCTGGGGCTCTTCAGTGGCGTCCCCAATGACACAGGCAGGGGCTCGAGCTCCCCCTCAGCACGTTTGCAGGGGACGGGCAGCTGAGCGTGGCAGGGGCACCATGGCAGGATTTGGCCGTGCACAGGGACCTGGGCAAGCTTGAGAAGGGGCACAACGAGAACCTTACGAGGTCTCACAAGGCCAAGTGCCGGGTGCTGCGCCTGGCCCGGGGCGATCCCCGAGTCCCGGATTCGTGCAGGCCGGGAGAGACCTTCATATCCCTCCGTTTGGTGCTGCCTCCCTGGCCGCTCCCAGCACGTCCAGAAGCAGCACTGGCTGGGCCTTGGGCCTTTCCGGTGCCCTTGCCCACTTCCAGCAGGGCTGGCCCGAGGGGAGCACGCCCAGCCCGTGCCTCTGCCCCACAGCCCCTGTGGGCAGCTTCCCTGGGCACGTCCTGCCCTGAGCCTGCCGCGGCTGGGCCAGTGCTGGGCCACTGAGTGCTGCTCCTGGAGGGACAATTCCAGCTGAAATCACACGTAATGAATGAAGCTTTTGACAGATTGGTGCTGGCAGTGGTGACACCAATGCTGAGCTGAATTCTCCCCTGTGTTTGGGTGTGCTTGGCCTCCGTGCCAGAAGCCTCGTGATGCCGAGGGTGCCAGGCTTTGCCCAGGCTTTCCAGGCAGCAGATGCAGGCAGGGCCACTCCTGGCAAAGTGGGCACTGGCTTGGAGAGCCATCAGTGTTCCTGAACACAGACTGGTTTCAGGAATGTGGTGGTGTTGAGGTGAACTTTGAGGTATATAAATATAAGGGGGAGTAATTGCAAGGTGCTGTACTGTATTGCTATTGGTGTTTGAATAAGTAATAAAATGACAGATGGAGCATGATAGGAAAATAACTTGCTGCAGGAAAAAATTCCTCAGGATTGCTGGTTATTCCCAATATGTACCGCTGTAACTGAGTAAGGAGAAAGGGACAACAAGCCGTGTCTGATTAACAAGATGCTGATGTTGTGCTCTCTTCCCCAGTCTGCTCTCAAAAGATGTGGGACTGACAAAGATGAAGGAATCTTAAGAGCTATTTTGGTTCTTTTGGAGAAGGTTTAAAATGGAGAAGGGATTGGGGTGATTAGGAGGCTCTCATTACGCATCATTTTCAGTGCTGCCTTTTGTGGCAGAAGTGATTAAATGTGCCCTGCTGGTGTTGTGTTGGTGTTTAGATTTTCTGAGTCCCGCAGCCCTGAGCTGGCTTCCCATGCCGGTGGAACTGTCCTGCCTGCTGCTTGCAGGATGCCCTGGAACAAAGCCTCTGCCCCATCATCCCCGAGGAGCAGAAGGGCATGAGGACAGTGCTGCGAGGATGGGCAAGGAGGGGCACTTTGCTTAGGGAGAGTGGGGCAGGAGAGGCCTTCAGTGGCCTGGCAGAGATACTCAGAGCTTTTGTTGGTTTCCAGACAACAAAAGGTTTCCCCTTCCCTCAGAGATCCGGAGCGATGCTCTTGGCCGGGTCCTCCTTTCTCTCCTGCCTTCCTTTGCCTGCTCTTTTTCCCTCCCAGTGTCTCCCTTTGCCCAGGGCAGCTCCCAGCCAAAGAGCCTGCCCTGATGGTTTTTTTTTCCCCAATCCAGGAGCTAAAAGAGCCCTGGATGAAGTTACGGAGGCTGGCAGTGAAATGTCACGGTAAGATCTTGCTCCGCTTGGGTTTCAGCCCTTTCAGAGCTTTGCCTTGAAGGGCAGGAAGATCTTTTCCTCGCTGGGAACTGGAACTGCAGCCCATTGCAGTGTGTGCCATGGATGCCAAGAGGGGCATTCCCGAGGCTCCCAGGCTGCTGCTCCTGCCGTGCCTCCCAAGGGAGCTGCGCAGGGCCGGGGGACAAGGTCCAGCAGCTGGGAGGGCTCCCAGAGCAGCCAGCAAAGGCTGCTTTGCTGCACGTTCTCCAGCGGGAAGCAGAGGGAAGGAGGGAAGGGAAGGGAGTCGCTGACAGAATCCCGGCATGCTTGTGGCTGGAAGGGACCCTGCCCGTGGGTTAGGATGCCGAGGGGGAGAGAGAGACGCCTGTGCCGCAGGGAAGGTGCAAGTGAGACCACATGAGGGCAACAAACGGATTTTACTGGACATGCATTTTATTGAACGAGGGATGGCGTTCTAGAGGATGTGTATTTTAATTTGATATTCTTCTTCTGCTTACTACTATTTCCTATTTCTTCTTCTTCATCTAAGTCATCTTCTTCTTTGCCTTCTTTTCAATTACTTCTACTACTCTTGCTTCTTCTTTTCTTCTTTGCTGTCTTTTTAATTACTACTACTACTCTTGCTTCTTCTTTGTCTTACTCTTATTCTTTTTATTCCTATTTTAATTTTTCTTCTTATTCACTACTACTATTTCTTCTTCTTCTTTATCATAGTCTTCTTGTTGTAATTAATCTTCTTCACTTGTTATGCTTATGGTTATTTTTTTCTTTTTCATATTCTTACTGTTTACTACTATTTCTTCTTCCTCTTCTTCTACTTATTCCTATGCTCCTATTATTCTTATTCAACTTAATATTTTTATTATTATTCTATTCCTTTTTCTTCTTCCTCCTGTTTACTACTACTATTTCTTCATCGTCGTAATCTTCTTCTTCCTATTCCTATTTGTATTCCTATTCTTTTTTTTTCTCCTGTAGGAGGAGGTTTTTTAATTTTTTTCTCTATTTTTTTACTACTACTATTTCTTCATCATCATAATCTTCTTCTTCCTATTCCTCGTCCTAGTCCTATTCTTTTTTTTTCTCCTGGAGGAGGAGGTTTTTAAATTTTTTTTCTTTTTTTTTACTACTACTATTTCTTCATCATCATAATCTTCTTCTTCCTATTCCTATTCCTATTCCTATTCCTATTCTTTTTTTTTTTCTCCTGTATGAGGAGGTTTTTAAATTTTTTTTTCTATTTTTTTACTACTACTCCTCTTTCTTAAAGTCAAGTTCCGTTTGTTGAGTCCAAGTCTTGAAGTCTTGTCCGTAGCCTTTGATGCCACCAGGGGAGGTTCAGATTCAATATCTGAAAGAGCTTTTCCTTGGGAGAGGCGTGAGGCACTGGAAGAAGTTGCCCAGGGCGGTGGTGGAGTCCTTGTCCCCGCAGTGGTCAGGAGCTGTGCAGATGTGGCCCTTGGGGACGTGGTTTCGGGGCGGCGGTGGCGCTGCCAGGGTGCCAGTGGCACCGGGTGCCCGGCAGGGTCTCTTTTGGCACCTCGGTGACTCCCTGGGCTTCCCCGCCGAGCGCGCCGGCACCGAGCGCGCTCCACGGGCGCTGTTTGGGGGCGGCCAGGCCGGTGACTTTGGGCGTCGCGGAGACGGCCCCGGCACGGCCCAAAGCAGCCGGGGCAGCTCAGGCTGCGGGGCCCGTCCAGGCCGAGGCCGCCCCGGGCCGGGCGGGCGCTACTCCAGCGTCCGCGGCGCCAGGCAGCGGCAGCGGAACAGCGCCCGCAGCGCCCGCAGCGCCCGCCTGAGGCGGCCGGGCCGCTTGCTGGGGGCAGCCGAGGGGCCGCGGGGGCTCTGCGGGGCAGGCCCCGGCTCCTGCCAGGCCAGCACAGGAGAAGCTGCGGGTCCCGTGGCGGCTCGGCCTTGCAGGGGGGGAAGCGAGGCACAGAGCGGCTCCCGTGCCGGCCGCTCGGCCCAGGCCTCCCGAGGGACGGGCGGCGGGAGCTCGTCTGCCGCAAGAGCTGCCAGGCTTCGGCGCCTGCCTTCTTCGCCTACCTCGAGCACGCTGACTCCGTCCCAGGCGGCGGCCTTGGGCAGCGAGGGTGGGACCCTGAAGCTGAAGATGCAGGTGTATTCCCAGCTGCTGTGTGCGGCAGGGACCAGGCTCCATGGCCCTGCTGATGGCACCTCCTCACTGGGGGCAGGAGAACACGGCTGGTTCTTCTGGCCGCTCGCACCTCCTTCACCTCGCTGGGACAGCTTTGGGTCGTTCCCTTCTTCTTCCCCGTGGGGCAGCTCCTGGACTTCCACTCTCTGTTGCCACCGGTAGAGCAGTTGCTGTGCCCCATGTCCCCACTCCATGCTCAGGCCCATCTTCCACGGCTTCAGCCCTTGGGGACTCCACATTCTGCACAGGGACACTTCCTGCACTGGCACTGCTGGGACCCACTGGGACAACTCACGGCCTGTCGCCTCTTCGCACAGGCAAAGCTCTTGGGGTCGAGTGTCTCTCCCCTGGCAAGGCTCCTCATCCACGGCAGGTTTCCTCTCCGCCTCCCTGATGACAAAGGGCCCCTGCTCCTCTTCAGTGTCTCTCTGGGGCCTGACTGAGGCACTCTCTGCCCCCACCAAGTGCCAGCTGAGGGTCTGGTCTTGTGGCCCGCTGGGCACAGGGGTGGGTGGCTGGGAGGAGCTGGGGTTTGCCTTGTCCTCTTCCATCTCAGAGGTCCTGTAGCACAGAAGGATGGCGGGAGCTGCTTCCTTCTGCGACAGGGGCTCTCAGCGGACTGGGCACTGCCAGGTTCTGCGCCCCTTAGCTACCCTCAGCCAGGGCGGGGCTCTCTGATGTCACAAGGCTCTCTGGGCACCGCCATGTTCCGCATGGCCAAGGGCCCTTTGTGACACCACGCGCCTGGGTCACAAAGGGCCGTAGCCGGCGCCCCTCCAGCAGCCGAGCCTGCTGGAAGTAGCACTGAGCAGGCCCTGGACTTGGGCACTTGTAGCCCTTGGCCTCTGCGAGGCTTTGGCCACGGTCCCACTCACCGGCCCAATCCCCACACTGTAGAGCCCTGGCTTTGGCGGGTGGGCTGCCCAGGGCACGAGCCATTGGCCAGATGGCCGCAGCCAGGGACTTGGGGGCATTGGCTCCATGTGCAGCTGCAGGCCGGGGACCAGGGGTGTCCCTCAGGGCTCTGCCTTGGCCCTGGGGCTCTTCAGTGGCGTCCCCAATGACACAGGCAGGGGCTCGAGCTCCCCCTCAGCACGTTTGCAGGGGACGGGCAGCTGAGCGTGGCAGGGGCACCATGGCAGGATTTGGCCGTGCACAGGGACCTGGGCAAGCTTGAGAAGGGGCACAACGAGAACCTTACGAGGTCTCACAAGGCCAAGTGCCGGGTGCTGCGCCTGGCCCGGGGCGATCCCCGAGTCCCGGATTCGTGCAGGCCGGGAGAGACCTTCATATCCCTCCGTTTGGTGCTGCCTCCCTGGCCGCTCCCAGCACGTCCAGAAGCAGCACTGGCTGGGCCTTGGGCCTTTCCGGTGCCCTTGCCCACTTCCAGCAGGGCTGGCCCGAGGGGAGCACGCCCAGCCCGTGCCTCTGCCCCACAGCCCCTGTGGGCAGCTTCCCTGGGCACGTCCTGCCCTGAGCCTGCCGCGGCTGGGCCAGTGCTGGGCCACTGAGTGCTGCTCCTGGAGGGACAATTCCAGCTGAAATCACACGTAATGAATGAAGCTTTTGACAGATTGGTGCTGGCAGTGGTGACACCAATGCTGAGCTGAATTCTCCCCTGTGTTTGGGTGTGCTTGGCCTCCGTGCCAGAAGCCTCGTGATGCCGAGGGTGCCAGGCTTTGCCCAGGCTTTCCAGGCAGCAGATGCAGGCAGGGCCACTCCTGGCAAAGTGGGCACTGGCTTGGAGAGCCATCAGTGTTCCTGAACACAGACTGGTTTCAGGAATGTGGTGGTGTTGAGGTGAACTTTGAGGTATATAAATATAAGGGGGAGTAATTGCAAGGTGCTGTACTGTATTGCTATTGGTGTTTGAATAAGTAATAAAATGACAGATGGAGCATGATAGGAAAATAACTTGCTGCAGGAAAAAATTCCTCAGGATTGCTGGTTATTCCCAATATGTACCGCTGTAACTGAGTAAGGAGAAAGGGACAACAAGCCGTGTCTGATTAACAAGATGCTGATGTTGTGCTCTCTTCCCCAGTCTGCTCTCAAAAGATGTGGGACTGACAAAGATGAAGGAATCTTAAGAGCTATTTTGGTTCTTTTGGAGAAGGTTTAAAATGGAGAAGGGATTGGGGTGATTAGGAGGCTCTCATTACGCATCATTTTCAGTGCTGCCTTTTGTGGCAGAAGTGATTAAATGTGCCCTGCTGGTGTTGTGTTGGTGTTTAGATTTTCTGAGTCCCGCAGCCCTGAGCTGGGTTCCCATGCCGGTGGAACTGTCCTGCCTGCTGCTTGCAGGATGCCCTGGAACAAAGCCTCTGCCCCATCATGCCCGAGGAGCAGAAGGGCATGAGGACAGTGCTGCGAGGATGGGCAAGGAGGGGCACTTTGCTTAGGGAGAGTGGGGCAGGAGAGGCCTTCAGTGGCCTGGCAGAGATACTCAGAGCTTTTGTTGGTTTCCAGACAACAAAAGGTTTCCCCTTCCCTCAGAGATCCGGAGCGATGCTCTTGGCCGGGTCCTCCTTTCTCTCCTGCCTTCCTTTGCCTGCTCTTTTTCCCTCCCAGTGTCTCCCTTTGCCCAGGGCAGCTCCCAGCCAAAGAGCCTGCCCTGATGGTTTTTTTTTCCCCAATCCAGGAGCTAAAAGAGCCCTGGATGAAGTTACGGAGGCTGGCAGTGAAATGTCACGGTAAGATCTTGCTCCGCTTGGGTTTCAGCCCTTTCAGAGCTTTGCCTTGAAGGGCAGGAAGATCTTTTCCTCGCTGGGAACTGGAACTGCAGCCCATTGCAGTGTGTGCCATGGATGCCAAGAGGGGCATTCCCGAGGCTCCCAGGCTGCTGCTCCTGCCGTGCCTCCCAAGGGAGCTGCGCAGGGCCGGGGGACAAGGTCCAGCAGCTGGGAGGGCTCCCAGAGCAGCCAGCAAAGGCTGCTTTGCTGCACGTTCTCCAGCGGGAAGCAGAGGGAAGGAGGGAAGGGAAGGGAGTCGCTGACAGAATCCCGGCATGCTTGTGGCTGGAAGGGACCCTGCCCGTGGGTTAGGATGCCGAGGGGGAGAGAGAGACGCCTGTGCCGCAGGGAAGGTGCAAGTGAGACCACATGAGGGCAACAAACGGATTTTACTGGACATGCATTTTATTGAACGAGGGATGGCGTTCTAGAGGATGTGTATTTTAATTTGATATTCTTCTTCTGCTTACTACTATTTCCTATTTCTTCTTCTTCATCTAAGTCATCTTCTTCTTTGCCTTCTTTTCAATTACTTCTACTACTCTTGCTTCTTCTTTTCTTCTTTGCTGTCTTTTTAATTACTACTACTACTCTTGCTTCTTCTTTGTCTTACTCTTATTCTTTTTATTCCTATTTTAATTTTTCTTCTTATTCACTACTACTATTTCTTCTTCTTCTTTATCATAGTCTTCTTGTTGTAATTAATCTTCTTCACTTGTTATGCTTATGGTTATTTTTTTCTTTTTCATATTCTTACTGTTTACTACTATTTCTTCTTCCTCTTCTTCTACTTATT
Source organism: Coloeus monedula (assembly GCF_965178545.1). Taxonomy (NCBI): domain Eukaryota; kingdom Metazoa; phylum Chordata; class Aves; order Passeriformes; family Corvidae; genus Coloeus; species Coloeus monedula. The sequence continues at coordinate 14,237,090 of NC_138798.1, read as the reverse complement.
CCTATGCTCCTATTATTCTTATTCAACTTAATATTTTTATTATTATTCTATTCCTTTTTCTTCTTCCTCCTGTTTACTACTACTATTTCTTCATCATCATAATCTTCTTCTTCCTATTCCTATTTGTATTCCTATTCTTTTTTTTTCTCCTGTAGGAGGAGGTTTTTAAATTTTTTTTCTGTTTTTTTACTACTACTATTTCTTCATCATCATAATCTTCTTCTTCCTATTCCTAGTCCTATTCTTTTTTTTTCTCCTGTAGGAGGAGGTTTTTAATTTTTTTTTCTTTTTTTTTACTACTACTATTTCTTCATCATCATAATCTTCTTCTTCCTATTCCTCGTCCTAGTCCTATTCTTTTTTTTTCTCCTGGAGGAGGAGGTTTTTAAATTTTTTTCTCTATTTTTTTACTACTACTCTTTCTTAAAGTCAAGTTCCGTTTGTTGAGTCCAAGTCTTGAAGTCTTGTCCGTAGCCTTTGATGCCACCAGGGGAGGTTCAGATTCAATGTCTGAAAGAGCTTTTCCTTGGGAGAGGCGTGAGGCACTGGAAGAAGTTGCCCAGGGCGGTGGTGGAGTCCTTGTCCCCGCAGTGGTCAGGAGCTGTGCAGATGTGGCCCTTGGGGACGTGGTTTCGGGGCGGCGGTGGCGCTGCCAGGGTGCCAGTGGCACCGGGTGCCCGGCAGGGTCTCTTTTGGCACCTCGGTGACTCCCTGGGCTTCCCCGCCGAGCGCGCCGGCACCGAGCGCGCTCCACGGGCGCTGTTTGGGGGCGGCCAGGCCGGTGACTTTGGGCGTCGCGGAGACGGCCCCGGCACGGCCCAAAGCAGCCGGGGCAGCTCAGGCTGCGGGGCCCGTCCAGGCCGAGGCCGCCCCGGGCCGGGCGGGCGCTACTCCAGCGTCCGCGGCGCCAGGCAGCGGCAGCGGAACAGCGCCCGCAGCGCCCGCAGCGCCCGCCTGAGGCGGCCGGGCCGCTTGCTGGGGGCAGCCGAGGGGCCGCGGGGGCTCTGCGGGGCAGGCCCCGGCTCCTGCCAGGCCAGCACAGGAGAAGCTGCGGGTCCCGTGGCGGCTCGGCCTTGCAGGGGGGGAAGCGAGGCACAGAGCGGCTCCCGTGCCGGCCGCTCGGCCCAGGCCTCCCGAGGGACGGGCGGCGGGAGCTCGTCTGCCGCAAGAGCTGCCAGGCTTCGGCGCCTGCCTTCTTCGCCTACCTCGAGCACGCTGACTCCGTCCCAGGCGGCGGCCTTGGGCAGCGAGGGCGGGACCCTGAAGCTGAAGATGCAGGTGTATTCCCAGCTGCTGTGTGCGGCAGGGACCAGGCTCCATGGCCCTGCTGATGGCACCTCCTCACTGGGGGCAGGAGAACACGGCTGGTTCTTCTGGCCGCTCGCACCTCCTTCACCTCGCTGGGACAGCTTTGGGTCGTTCCCTTCTTCTTCCCCGTGGGGCAGCTCCTGGACTTCCACTCTCTGTTGCCACCGGTAGAGCAGTTGCTGTGCCCCATGTCCCCACTCCATGCTCAGGCCCATCTTCCACGGCTTCAGCCCTTGGGGACTCCACATTCTGCACAGGGACACTTCCTGCACTGGCACTGCTGGGACCCACTGGGACAACTCACGGCCTGTCGCCTCTTCGCACAGGCAAAGCTCTTGGGGTCGAGTGTCTCTCCCCTGGCAAGGCTCCTCATCCACGGCAGGTTTCCTCTCCGCCTCCCTGATGACAAAGGGCCCCTGCTCCTCTTCAGTGTCTCTCTGGGGCCTGACTGAGGCACTCTCTGCCCCCACCAAGTGCCAGCTGAGGGTCTGGTCTTGTGGCCCGCTGGGCACAGGGGTGGGTGGCTGGGAGGAGCTGGGGTTTGCCTTGTCCTCTTCCATCTCAGAGGTCCTGTAGCACAGAAGGATGGCGGGAGCTGCTTCCTTCTGCGACAGGGGCTCTCAGCGGACTGGGCACTGCCAGGTTCTGCGCCCCTTAGCTACCCTCAGCCAGGGCGGGGCTCTCTGATGTCACAAGGCTCTCTGGGCACCGCCATGTTCCGCATGGCCAAGGGCCCTTTGTGACACCACGCGCCTGGGTCACAAAGGGCCGTAGCCGGCGCCCCTCCAGCAGCCGAGCCTGCTGGAAGTAGCACTGAGCAGGCCCTGGACTTGGGCACTTGTAGCCCTTGGCCTCTGCGAGGCTTTGGCCACGGTCCCACTCACCGGCCCAATCCCCACACTGTAGAGCCCTGGCTTTGGCGGGTGGGCTGCCCAGGGCACGAGCCATTGGCCAGATGGCCGCAGCCAGGGACTTGGGGGCATTGGCTCCATGTGCAGCTGCAGGCCGGGGACCAGGGGTGTCCCTCAGGGCTCTGCCTTGGCCCTGGGGCTCTTCAGTGGCATCCCCAATGACACAGGCAGGGGCTCGAGCTCCCCCTCAGCACGTTTGCAGGGGACGGGCAGCTGAGCGTGGCAGGGGCACCATGGCAGGATTTGGCCGTGCACAGGGACCTGGGCAAGCTTGAGAAGGGGCACAACGAGAACCTTACGAGGTCTCACAAGGCCAAGTGCCGGGTGCTGCGCCTGGCCCGGGGCGATCCCCGAGTCCCGGATTCGTGCAGGCCGGGAGAGACCTTCATATCCCTCCGTTTGGTGCTGCCTCCCTGGCCGCTCCCAGCACGTCCAGAAGCAGCACTGGCTGGGCCTTGGGCCTTTCCGGTGCCCTTGCCCACTTCCAGCAGGGCTGGCCCGAGGGGAGCACGCCCAGCCCGTGCCTCTGCCCCACAGCCCCTGTGGGCAGCTTCCCTGGGCACGTCCTGCCCTGAGCCTGCCGCGGCTGGGCCAGTGCTGGGCCACTGAGTGCTGCTCCTGGAGGGACAATTCCAGCTGAAATCACACGTAATGAATGAAGCTTTTGACAGATTGGTGCTGGCAGTGGTGACACCAATGCTGAGCTGAATTCTCCCCTGTGTTTGGGTGTGCTTGGCCTCCGTGCCAGAAGCCTCGTGATGCCGAGGGTGCCAGGCTTTGCCCAGGCTTTCCAGGCAGCAGATGCAGGCAGGGCCACTCCTGGCAAAGTGGGCACTGGCTTGGAGAGCCATCAGTGTTCCTGAACACAGACTGGTTTCAGGAATGTGGTGGTGTTGAGGTGAACTTTGAGGTATATAAATATAAGGGGGAGTAATTGCAAGGTGCTGTACTGTATTGCTATTGGTGTTTGAATAAGTAATAAAATGACAGATGGAGCATGATAGGAAAATAACTTGCTGCAGGAAAAAATTCCTCAGGATTGCTGGTTATTCCCAATATGTACCGCTGTAACTGAGTAAGGAGAAAGGGACAACAAGCCGTGTCTGATTAACAAGATGCTGATGTTGTGCTCTCTTCCCCAGTCTGCTCTCAAAAGATGTGGGACTGACAAAGATGAAGGAATCTTAAGAGCTATTTTGGTTCTTTTGGAGAAGGTTTAAAATGGAGAAGGGATTGGGGTGATTAGGAGGCTCTCATTACGCATCATTTTCAGTGCTGCCTTTTGTGGCAGAAGTGATTAAATGTGCCCTGCTGGTGTTGTGTTGGTGTTTAGATTTTCTGAGTCCCGCAGCCCTGAGCTGGGTTCCCATGCCGGTGGAACTGTCCTGCCTGCTGCTTGCAGGATGCCCTGGAACAAAGCCTCTGCCCCATCATGCCCGAGGAGCAGAAGGGCATGAGGACAGTGCTGCGAGGATGGGCAAGGAGGGGCACTTTGCTTAGGGAGAGTGGGGCAGGAGAGGCCTTCAGTGGCCTGGCAGAGATACTCAGAGCTTTTGTTGGTTTCCAGACAACAAAAGGTTTCCCCTTCCCTCAGAGATCCGGAGCGATGCTCTTGGCCGGGTCCTCCTTTCTCTCCTGCCTTCCTTTGCCTGCTCTTTTTCCCTCCCAGTGTCTCCCTTTGCCCAGGGCAGCTCCCAGCCAAAGAGCCTGCCCTGATGGTTTTTTTTTCCCCAATCCAGGAGCTAAAAGAGCCCTGGATGAAGTTACGGAGGCTGGCAGTGAAATGTCACGGTAAGATCTTGCTCCGCTTGGGTTTCAGCCCTTTCAGAGCTTTGCCTTGAAGGGCAGGAAGATCTTTTCCTCGCTGGGAACTGGAACTGCAGCCCATTGCAGTGTGTGCCATGGATGCCAAGAGGGGCATTCCCGAGGCTCCCAGGCTGCTGCTCCTGCCGTGCCTCCCAAGGGAGCTGCGCAGGGCCGGGGGACAAGGTCCAGCAGCTGGGAGGGCTCCCAGAGCAGCCAGCAAAGGCTGCTTTGCTGCACGTTCTCCAGCGGGAAGCAGAGGGAAGGAGGGAAGGGAAGGGAGTCGCTGACAGAATCCCGGCATGCTTGTGGCTGGAAGGGACCCTGCCCGTGGGTTAGGATGCCGAGGGGGAGAGAGAGACGCCTGTGCCGCAGGGAAGGTGCAAGTGAGACCACATGAGGGCAACAAACGGATTTTACTGGACATGCATTTTATTGAACGAGGGATGGCGTTCTAGAGGATGTGTATTTTAATTTGATATTCTTCTTCTGCTTACTACTATTTCCTATTTCTTCTTCTTCATCTAAGTCATCTTCTTCTTTGCCTTCTTTTCAATTACTTCTACTACTCTTGCTTCTTCTTTTCTTCTTTGCTGTCTTTTTAATTACTACTACTACTCTTGCTTCTTCTTTGTCTTACTCTTATTCTTTTTATTCCTATTTTAATTTTTCTTCTTATTCACTACTACTATTTCTTCTTCTTCTTTATCATAGTCTTCTTGTTGTAATTAATCTTCTTCACTTGTTATGCTTATGGTTATTTTTTTCTTTTTCATATTCTTACTGTTTACTACTATTTCTTCTTCCTCTTCTTCTACTTATTCCTATGCTCCTATTATTCTTATTCAACTTAATATTTTTATTATTATTCTATTCCTTTTTCTTCTTCCTCCTGTTTACTACTACTATTTCTTCATCGTCATAATCTTCTTCTTCCTATTCCTATTTGTATTCCTATTCTTTTTTTTTCTCCTGTAGGAGGAGGTTTTTAATTTTTTTTCTTTTTTTTTACTACTACTATTTCTTCATCATCATAATCTTCTTCTTCCTATTCCTCGTCCTAGTCCTATTCTTTTTTTTTCTCCTGGAGGAGGAGGTTTTTAAATTTTTTTTCTTTTTTTTTACTACTACTATTTCTTCATCATCATAATCTTCTTCTTCCTATTCCTATTCCTATTCCTATTCCTATTCCTATTCTTTTTTTTTTTCTCCTGTATGAGGAGGTTTTTAAATTTTTTTCTCTATTTTTTTACTACTACTCTTTCTTAAAGTCAAGTTCCGTTTGTTGAGTCCAAGTCTTGAAGTCTTGTCCGTAGCCTTTGATGCCACCAGGGGAGGTTCAGATTCAATATCTGAAAGAGCTTTTCCTTGGGAGAGGCGTGAGGCACTGGAAGAAGTTGCCCAGGGCGGTGGTGGAGTCCTTGTCCCCGCAGTGGTCAGGAGCTGTGCAGATGTGGCCCTTGGGGACGTGGTTTCGGGGCGGCGGTGGCGCTGCCAGGGTGCCAGTGGCACCGGGTGCCCGGCAGGGTCTCTTTTGGCACCTCGGTGACTCCCTGGGCTTCCCCGCCGAGCGCGCCGGCACCGAGCGCGCTCCACGGGCGCTGTTTGGGGGCGGCCAGGCCGGTGACTTTGGGCGTCGCGGAGACGGCCCCGGCACGGCCCAAAGCAGCCGGGGCAGCTCAGGCTGCGGGGCCCGTCCAGGCCGAGGCCGCCCCGGGCCGGGCGGGCGCTACTCCAGCGTCCGCGGCGCCAGGCAGCGGCAGCGGAACAGCGCCCGCAGCGCCCGCAGCGCCCGCCTGAGGCGGCCGGGCCGCTTGCTGGGGGCAGCCGAGGGGCCGCGGGGGCTCTGCGGGGCAGGCCCCGGCTCCTGCCAGGCCAGCACAGGAGAAGCTGCGGGTCCCGTGGCGGCTCGGCCTTGCAGGGGGGGAAGCGAGGCACAGAGCGGCTCCCGTGCCGGCCGCTCGGCCCAGGCCTCCCGAGGGACGGGCGGCGGGAGCTCGTCTGCCGCAAGAGCTGCCAGGCTTCGGCGCCTGCCTTCTTCGCCTACCTCGAGCACGCTGACTCCGTCCCAGGCGGCGGCCTTGGGCAGCGAGGGTGGGACCCTGAAGCTGAAGATGCAGGTGTATTCCCAGCTGCTGTGTGCGGCAGGGACCAGGCTCCATGGCCCTGCTGATGGCACCTCCTCACTGGGGGCAGGAGAACACGGCTGGTTCTTCTGGCCGCTCGCACCTCCTTCACCTCGCTGGGACAGCTTTGGGTCGTTCCCTTCTTCTTCCCCGTGGGGCAGCTCCTGGACTTCCACTCTCTGTTGCCACCGGTAGAGCAGTTGCTGTGCCCCATGTCCCCACTCCATGCTCAGGCCCATCTTCCACGGCTTCAGCCCTTGGGGACTCCACATTCTGCACAGGGACACTTCCTGCACTGGCACTGCTGGGACCCACTGGGACAACTCACGGCCTGTCGCCTCTTCGCACAGGCAAAGCTCTTGGGGTCGAGTGTCTCTCCCCTGGCAAGGCTCCTCATCCACGGCAGGTTTCCTCTCCGCCTCCCTGATGACAAAGGGCCCCTGCTCCTCTTCAGTGTCTCTCTGGGGCCTGACTGAGGCACTCTCTGCCCCCACCAAGTGCCAGCTGAGGGTCTGGTCTTGTGGCCCGCTGGGCACAGGGGTGGGTGGCTGGGAGGAGCTGGGGTTTGCCTTGTCCTCTTCCATCTCAGAGGTCCTGTAGCACAGAAGGATGGCGGGAGCTGCTTCCTTCTGCGACAGGGGCTCTCAGCGGACTGGGCACTGCCAGGTTCTGCGCCCCTTAGCTACCCTCAGCCAGGGCGGGGCTCTCTGATGTCACAAGGCTCTCTGGGCACCGCCATGTTCCGCATGGCCAAGGGCCCTTTGTGACACCACGCGCCTGGGTCACAAAGGGCCGTAGCCGGCGCCCCTCCAGCAGCCGAGCCTGCTGGAAGTAGCACTGAGCAGGCCCTGGACTTGGGCACTTGTAGCCCTTGGCCTCTGCGAGGCTTTGGCCACGGTCCCACTCACCGGCCCAATCCCCACACTGTAGAGCCCTGGCTTTGGCGGGTGGGCTGCCCAGGGCACGAGCCATTGGCCAGATGGCCGCAGCCAGGGACTTGGGGGCATTGGCTCCATGTGCAGCTGCAGGCCGGGGACCAGGGGTGTCCCTCAGGGCTCTGCCTTGGCCCTGGGGCTCTTCAGTGGCGTCCCCAATGACACAGGCAGGGGCTCGAGCTCCCCCTCAGCACGTTTGCAGGGGACGGGCAGCTGAGCGTGGCAGGGGCACCATGGCAGGATTTGGCCGTGCACAGGGACCTGGGCAAGCTTGAGAAGGGGCACAACGAGAACCTTACGAGGTCTCACAAGGCCAAGTGCCGGGTGCTGCGCCTGGCCCGGGGCGATCCCCGAGTCCCGGATTCGTGCAGGCCGGGAGAGACCTTCATATCCCTCCGTTTGGTGCTGCCTCCCTGGCCGCTCCCAGCACGTCCAGAAGCAGCACTGGCTGGGCCTTGGGCCTTTCCGGTGCCCTTGCCCACTTCCAGCAGGGCTGGCCCGAGGGGAGCACGCCCAGCCCGTGCCTCTGCCCCACAGCCCCTGTGGGCAGCTTCCCTGGGCACGTCCTGCCCTGAGCCTGCCGCGGCTGGGCCAGTGCTGGGCCACTGAGTGCTGCTCCTGGAGGGACAATTCCAGCTGAAATCACACGTAATGAATGAAGCTTTTGACAGATTGGTGCTGGCAGTGGTGACACCAATGCTGAGCTGAATTCTCCCCTGTGTTTGGGTGTGCTTGGCCTCCGTGCCAGAAGCCTCGTGATGCCGAGGGTGCCAGGCTTTGCCCAGGCTTTCCAGGCAGCAGATGCAGGCAGGGCCACTCCTGGCAAAGTGGGCACTGGCTTGGAGAGCCATCAGTGTTCCTGAACACAGACTGGTTTCAGGAATGTGGTGGTGTTGAGGTGAACTTTGAGGTATATAAATATAAGGGGGAGTAATTGCAAGGTGCTGTACTGTATTGCTATTGGTGTTTGAATAAGTAATAAAATGACAGATGGAGCATGATAGGAAAATAACTTGCTGCAGGAAAAAATTCCTCAGGATTGCTGGTTATTCCCAATATGTACCGCTGTAACTGAGTAAGGAGAAAGGGACAACAAGCCGTGTCTGATTAACAAGATGCTGATGTTGTGCTCTCTTCCCCAGTCTGCTCTCAAAAGATGTGGGACTGACAAAGATGAAGGAATCTTAAGAGCTATTTTGGTTCTTTTGGAGAAGGTTTAAAATGGAGAAGGGATTGGGGTGATTAGGAGGCTCTCATTACGCATCATTTTCAGTGCTGCCTTTTGTGGCAGAAGTGATTAAATGTGCCCTGCTGGTGTTGTGTTGGTGTTTAGATTTTCTGAGTCCCGCAGCCCTGAGCTGGGTTCCCATGCCGGTGGAACTGTCCTGCCTGCTGCTTGCAGGATGCCCTGGAACAAAGCCTCTGCCCCATCATCCCCGAGGAGCAGAAGGGCATGAGGACAGTGCTGCGAGGATGGGCAAGGAGGGGCACTTTGCTTAGGGAGAGTGGGGCAGGAGAGGCCTTCAGTGGCCTGGCAGAGATACTCAGAGCTTTTGTTGGTTTCCAGACAACAAAAGGTTTCCCCTTCCCTCAGAGATCCGGAGCGATGCTCTTGGCCGGGTCCTCCTTTCTCTCCTGCCTTCCTTTGCCTGCTCTTTTTCCCTCCCAGTGTCTCCCTTTGCCCAGGGCAGCTCCCAGCCAAAGAGCCTGCCCTGATGGTTTTTTTTTCCCCAATCCAGGAGCTAAAAGAGCCCTGGATGAAGTTACGGAGGCTGGCAGTGAAATGTCACGGTAAGATCTTGCTCCGCTTGGGTTTCAGCCCTTTCAGAGCTTTGCCTTGAAGGGCAGGAAGATCTTTTCCTCGCTGGGAACTGGAACTGCAGCCCATTGCAGTGTGTGCCATGGATGCCAAGAGGGGCATTCCCGAGGCTCCCAGGCTGCTGCTCCTGCCGTGCCTCCCAAGGGAGCTGCGCAGGGCCGGGGGACAAGGTCCAGCAGCTGGGAGGGCTCCCAGAGCAGCCAGCAAAGGCTGCTTTGCTGCACGTTCTCCAGCGGGAAGCAGAGGGAAGGAGGGAAGGGAAGGGAGTCGCTGACAGAATCCCGGCATGCTTGTGGCTGGAAGGGACCCTGCCCGTGGGTTAGGATGCCGAGGGGGAGAGAGAGACGCCTGTGCCGCAGGGAAGGTGCAAGTGAGACCACATGAGGGCAACAAACGGATTTTACTGGACATGCATTTTATTGAACGAGGGATGGCGTTCTAGAGGATGTGTATTTTAATTTGATATTCTTCTTCTGCTTACTACTATTTCCTATTTCTTCTTCTTCATCTAAGTCATCTTCTTCTTTGCCTTCTTTTCAATTACTTCTACTACTCTTGCTTCTTCTTTTCTTCTTTGCTGTCTTTTTAATTACTACTACTACTCTTGCTTCTTCTTTGTCTTACTCTTATTCTTTTTATTCCTATTTTAATTTTTCTTCTTATTCACTACTACTATTTCTTCTTCTTCTTTATCATAGTCTTCTTGTTGTAATTAATCTTCTTCACTTGTTATGCTTATGGTTATTTTTTTCTTTTTCATATTCTTACTGTTTACTACTATTTCTTCTTCCTCTTCTTCTACTTATTCCTATGCTCCTATTATTCTTATTCAACTTAATATTTTTATTATTATTCTATTCCTTTTTCTTCTTCCTCCTGTTTACTACTACTATTTCTTCATCGTCATAATCTTCTTCTTCCTATTCCTATTTGTATTCCTATTCTTTTTTTTTCTCCTGTAGGAGGAGGTTTTTAATTTTTTTTCTTTTTTTTTACTACTACTATTTCTTCATCATCATAATCTTCTTCTTCCTATTCCTCGTCCTAGTCCTATTCTTTTTTTTTCTCCTGGAGGAGGAGGTTTTTAAATTTTTTTTCTTTTTTTTTACTACTACTATTTCTTCATCATCATAATCTTCTTCTTCCTATTCCTATTCCTATTCCTATTCCTATTCCTATTCTTTTTTTTTTTCTCCTGTATGAGGAGGTTTTTAAATTTTTTTCTCTATTTTTTTACTACTACTCTTTCTTAAAGTCAAGTTCCGTTTGTTGAGTCCAAGTCTTGAAGTCTTGTCCGTAGCCTTTGATGCCACCAGGGGAGGTTCAGATTCAATATCTGAAAGAGCTTTTCCTTGGGAGAGGCGTGAGGCACTGGAAGAAGTTGCCCAGGGCGGTGGTGGAGTCCTTGTCCCCGCAGTGGTCAGGAGCTGTGCAGATGTGGCCCTTGGGGACGTGGTTTCGGGGCGGCGGTGGCGCTGCCAGGGTGCCAGTGGCACCGGGTGCCCGGCAGGGTCTCTTTTGGCACCTCGGTGACTCCCTGGGCTTCCCCGCCGAGCGCGCCGGCACCGAGCGCGCTCCACGGGCGCTGTTTGGGGGCGGCCAGGCCGGTGACTTTGGGCGTCGCGGAGACGGCCCCGGCACGGCCCAAAGCAGCCGGGGCAGCTCAGGCTGCGGGGCCCGTCCAGGCCGAGGCCGCCCCGGGCCGGGCGGGCGCTACTCCAGCGTCCGCGGCGCCAGGCAGCGGCAGCGGAACAGCGCCCGCAGCGCCCGCAGCGCCCGCCTGAGGCGGCCGGGCCGCTTGCTGGGGGCAGCCGAGGGGCCGCGGGGGCTCTGCGGGGCAGGCCCCGGCTCCTGCCAGGCCAGCACAGGAGAAGCTGCGGGTCCCGTGGCGGCTCGGCCTTGCAGGGGGGGAAGCGAGGCACAGAGCGGCTCCCGTGCCGGCCGCTCGGCCCAGGCCTCCCGAGGGACGGGCGGCGGGAGCTCGTCTGCCGCAAGAGCTGCCAGGCTTCGGCGCCTGCCTTCTTCGCCTACCTCGAGCACGCTGACTCCGTCCCAGGCGGCGGCCTTGGGCAGCGAGGGTGGGACCCTGAAGCTGAAGATGCAGGTGTATTCCCAGCTGCTGTGTGCGGCAGGGACCAGGCTCCATGGCCCTGCTGATGGCACCTCCTCACTGGGGGCAGGAGAACACGGCTGGTTCTTCTGGCCGCTCGCACCTCCTTCACCTCGCTGGGACAGCTTTGGGTCGTTCCCTTCTTCTTCCCCGTGGGGCAGCTCCTGGACTTCCACTCTCTGTTGCCACCGGTAGAGCAGTTGCTGTGCCCCATGTCCCCACTCCATGCTCAGGCCCATCTTCCACGGCTTCAGCCCTTGGGGACTCCACATTCTGCACAGGGACACTTCCTGCACTGGCACTGCTGGGACCCACTGGGACAACTCACGGCCTGTCGCCTCTTCGCACAGGCAAAGCTCTTGGGGTCGAGTGTCTCTCCCCTGGCAAGGCTCCTCATCCACGGCAGGTTTCCTCTCCGCCTCCCTGATGACAAAGGGCCCCTGCTCCTCTTCAGTGTCTCTCTGGGGCCTGACTGAGGCACTCTCTGCCCCCACCAAGTGCCAGCTGAGGGTCTGGTCTTGTGGCCCGCTGGGCACAGGGGTGGGTGGCTGGGAGGAGCTGGGGTTTGCCTTGTCCTCTTCCATCTCAGAGGTCCTGTAGCACAGAAGGATGGCGGGAGCTGCTTCCTTCTGCGACAGGGGCTCTCAGCGGACTGGGCACTGCCAGGTTCTGCGCCCCTTAGCTACCCTCAGCCAGGGCGGGGCTCTCTGATGTCACAAGGCTCTCTGGGCACCGCCATGTTCCGCATGGCCAAGGGCCCTTTGTGACACCACGCGCCTGGGTCACAAAGGGCCGTAGCCGGCGCCCCTCCAGCAGCCGAGCCTGCTGGAAGTAGCACTGAGCAGGCCCTGGACTTGGGCACTTGTAGCCCTTGGCCTCTGCGAGGCTTTGGCCACGGTCCCACTCACCGGCCCAATCCCCACACTGTAGAGCCCTGGCTTTGGCGGGTGGGCTGCCCAGGGCACGAGCCATTGGCCAGATGGCCGCAGCCAGGGACTTGGGGGCATTGGCTCCATGTGCAGCTGCAGGCCGGGGACCAGGGGTGTCCCTCAGGGCTCTGCCTTGGCCCTGGGGCTCTTCAGTGGCGTCCCCAATGACACAGGCAGGGGCTCGAGCTCCCCCTCAGCACGTTTGCAGGGGACGGGCAGCTGAGCGTGGCAGGGGCACCATGGCAGGATTTGGCCGTGCACAGGGACCTGGGCAAGCTTGAGAAGGGGCACAACGAGAACCTTACGAGGTCTCACAAGGCCAAGTGCCGGGTGCTGCGCCTGGCCCGGGGCGATCCCCGAGTCCCGGATTCGTGCAGGCCGGGAGAGACCTTCATATCCCTCCGTTTGGTGCTGCCTCCCTGGCCGCTCCCAGCACGTCCAGAAGCAGCACTGGCTGGGCCTTGGGCCTTTCCGGTGCCCTTGCCCACTTCCAGCAGGGCTGGCCCGAGGGGAGCACGCCCAGCCCGTGCCTCTGCCCCACAGCCCCTGTGGGCAGCTTCCCTGGGCACGTCCTGCCCTGAGCCTGCCGCGGCTGGGCCAGTGCTGGGCCACTGAGTGCTGCTCCTGGAGGGACAATTCCAGCTGAAATCACACGTAATGAATGAAGCTTTTGACAGATTGGTGCTGGCAGTGGTGACACCAATGCTGAGCTGAATTCTCCCCTGTGTTTGGGTGTGCTTGGCCTCCGTGCCAGAAGCCTCGTGATGCCGAGGGTGCCAGGCTTTGCCCAGGCTTTCCAGGCAGCAGATGCAGGCAGGGCCACTCCTGGCAAAGTGGGCACTGGCTTGGAGAGCCATCAGTGTTCCTGAACACAGACTGGTTTCAGGAATGTGGTGGTGTTGAGGTGAACTTTGAGGTATATAAATATAAGGGGGAGTAATTGCAAGGTGCTGTACTGTATTGCTATTGGTGTTTGAATAAGTAATAAAATGACAGATGGAGCATGATAGGAAAATAACTTGCTGCAGGAAAAAATTCCTCAGGATTGCTGGTTATTCCCAATATGTACCGCTGTAACTGAGTAAGGAGAAAGGGACAGCAAGCCGTGTCTGATTAACAAGATGCTGATGTTGTGCTCTCTTCCCCAGTCTGCTCTCAAAAGATGTGGGACTGACAAAGATGAAGGAATCTTAAGAGCTATTTTGGTTCTTTTGGAGAAGGTTTAAAATGGAGAAGGGATTGGGGTGATTAGGAGGCTCTCATTACGCATCATTTTCAGTGCTGCCTTTTGTGGCAGAAGTGATTAAATGTGCCCTGCTGGTGTTGTGTTGGTGTTTAGATTTTCTGAGTCCCGCAGCCCTGAGCTGGGTTCCCATGCCGGTGGAACTGTCCTGCCTGCTGCTTGCAGGATGCCCTGGAACAAAGCCTCTGCCCCATCATGCCCGAGGAGCAGAAGGGCATGAGGACAGTGCTGCGAGGATGGGCAAGGAGGGGCACTTTGCTTAGGGAGAGTGGGGCAGGAGAGGCCTTCAGTGGCCTGGCAGAGATACTCAGAGCTTTTGTTGGTTTCCAGACAACAAAAGGTTTCCCCTTCCCTCAGAGATCCGGAGCGATGCTCTTGGCCGGGTCCTCCTTTCTCTCCTGCCTTCCTTTGCCTGCTCTTTTTCCCTCCCAGTGTCTCCCTTTGCCCAGGGCAGCTCCCAGCCAAAGAGCCTGCCCTGATGGTTTTTTTTTCCCCAATCCAGGAGCTAAAAGAGCCCTGGATGAAGTTACGGAGGCTGGCAGTGAAATGTCACGGTAAGATCTTGCTCCGCTTGGGTTTCAGCCCTTTCAGAGCTTTGCCTTGAAGGGCAGGAAGATCTTTTCCTCGCTGGGAACTGGAACTGCAGCCCATTGCAGTGTGTGCCATGGATGCCAAGAGGGGCATTCCCGAGGCTCCCAGGCTGCTGCTCCTGCCGTGCCTCCCAAGGGAGCTGCGCAGGGCCGGGGGACAAGGTCCAGCAGCTGGGAGGGCTCCCAGAGCAGCCAGCAAAGGCTGCTTTGCTGCACGTTCTCCAGCGGGAAGCAGAGGGAAGGAGGGAAGGGAAGGGAGTCGCTGACAGAATCCCGGCATGCTTGTGGCTGGAAGGGACCCTGCCCGTGGGTTAGGATGCCGAGGGGGAGAGAGAGACGCCTGTGCCGCAGGGAAGGTGCAAGTGAGACCACATGAGGGCAACAAACGGATTTTACTGGACATGCATTTTATTGAACGAGGGATGGCGTTCTAGAGGATGTGTATTTTAATTTGGAAATATTCTTCTTCTGCTTATTTCCTATTTCTTCTTCTGCTTATTTCCTATTTCTTCTTCTTCATCTAAGTCATCTTCTTCTTTGCCTTCTTTTCAATTACTTCTACTACTCTTGCTTCTTCTTTTCTCCTTTGCTGTCTTTTTAATTACTACTACTACTCTTGCTTCTTCTTTGTCTTACTCTTATTCTTTTTATTCCTATTTTAATTTTTCTTCTTATTCACTACTACTATTTCTTCTTCTTCTTTATCATAGTCTTCTTGTTGTAATTAATCTTCTTCACTTGTTATGCTTATGGTTATTTTTTTCTTTTTCATATTCTTACTGTTTACTACTATTTCTTCTTCCTCTTCTTCTACTTATTCCTATGCTCCTATTATTCTTATTCAACTTAATATTTTTATTATTATTCTATTCCTTTTTCTTCTTCCTCCTGTTTACTACTACTATTTCTTCATCGTCATAATCTTCTTCTTCCTATTCCTATTTGTATTCCTATTCTTTTTTTTTCTCCTGTAGGAGGAGGTTTTTAATTTTTTTTTCTTTTTTTTTACTACTACTATTTCTTCATCATCATAATCTTCTTCTTCCTATTCCTATTCCTATTCTTTTTTTTTTCTCTCCTGTATGAGGAGGTTTTTAAATTTTTTTTTCTATTTTTTTACTACTACTATTTCTTAAAGTCAAGTTCCATTTGTTGAGTCCAAGTCCTGCAGTCTTGTCCGTAGCCTTTGATGCCACCAGGGGAGGTTCAGATTCAATATCTGAAAGAGCTTTTCCTTGGGAGAGGCGTGAGGCACTGGAAGAAGTTGCCCAGGGCGGTGGTGGAGTCCTTGTCCCCGCAGTGGTCAGGAGCTGTGCAGATGTGGCCCTTGGGGACGTGGTTTCGGGGCGGCGGTGGCGCTGCCAGGGTGCCAGTGGCACCGGGTGCCCGGCAGGGTCTCTTTTGGCACCTCGGTGACTCCCTGGGCTTCCCCGCCGAGCGCGCCGGCACCGAGCGCGCTCCACGGGCGCTGTTTGGGGGCGGCCAGGCCGGTGACTTTGGGCGTCGCGGAGACGGCCCCGGCACGGCCCAAAGCAGCCGGGGCAGCTCAGGCTGCGGGGCCCGTCCAGGCCGAGGCCGCCCCGGGCCGGGCGGGCGCTACTCCAGCGTCCGCGGCGCCAGGCAGCGGCAGCGGAACAGCGCCCGCAGCGCCCGCAGCGCCCGCCTGAGGCGGCCGGGCCGCTTGCTGGGGGCAGCCGAGGGGCCGCGGGGGCTCTGCGGGGCAGGCCCCGGCTCCTGCCAGGCTAGCACAGGAGAAGCTGCGGGTCCCGTGGCGGCTCGGCCTTGCAGGGGGGGAAGCGAGGCACAGAGCGGCTCCCGTGCCGGCCGCTCGGCCCAGGCCTCCCGAGGGACGGGCGGCGGGAGCTCGTCTGCCGCAAGAGCTGCCAGGCTTCGGCGCCTGCCTTCTTCGCCTACCTCGAGCACGCTGACTCCGTCCCAGGCGGCGGCCTTGGGCAGCGAGGGCGGGACCCTGAAGCTGAAGATGCAGGTGTATTCCCAGCTGCTGTGTGCGGCAGGGACCAGGCTCCATGGCCCTGCTGATGGCACCTCCTCACTGGGGGCAGGAGAACACGGCTGGTTCTTCTGGCCGCTCGCACCTCCTTCACCTCGCTGGGACAGCTTTGGGTCGTTCCCTTCTTCTTCCCCGTGGGGCAGCTCCTGGACTTCCACTCTCTGTTGCCACCGGTAGAGCAGTTGCTGTGCCCCATGTCCCCACTCCATGCTCAGGCCCATCTTCCACGGCTTCAGCCCTTGGGGACTCCACATTCTGCACAGGGACACTTCCTGCACTGGCACTGCTGGGACCCACTGGGACAACTCACGGCCTGTCGCCTCTTCGCACAGGCAAAGCTCTTGGGGTCGAGTGTCTCTCCCCTGGCAAGGCTCCTCATCCACGGCAGGTTTCCTCTCCGCCTCCCTGATGACAAAGGGCCCCTGCTCCTCTTCAGTGTCTCTCTGGGGCCTGACTGAGGCACTCTCTGCCCCCACCAAGTGCCAGCTGAGGGTCTGGTCTTGTGGCCCGCTGGGCACAGGGGTGGGTGGCTGGGAGGAGCTGGGGTTTGCCTTGTCCTCTTCCATCTCAGAGGTCCTGTAGCACAGAAGGATGGCGGGAGCTGCTTCCTTCTGCGACAGGGGCTCTCAGCGGACTGGGCACTGCCAGGTTCTGCGCCCCTTAGCTACCCTCAGCCAGGGCGGGGCTCTCTGATGTCACAAGGCTCTCTGGGCACCGCCATGTTCCGCATGGCCAAGGGCCCTTTGTGACACCACGCGCCTGGGTCACAAAGGGCCGTAGCCGGCGCCCCTCCAGCAGCCGAGCCTGCTGGAAGTAGCACTGAGCAGGCCCTGGACTTGGGCACTTGTAGCCCTTGGCCTCTGCGAGGCTTTGGCCACGGTCCCACTCACCGGCCCAATCCCCACACTGTAGAGCCCTGGCTTTGGCGGGTGGGCTGCCCAGGGCACGAGCCATTGGCCAGATGGCCGCAGCCAGGGACTTGGGGGCATTGGCTCCATGTGCAGCTGCAGGCCGGGGACCAGGGGTGTCCCTCAGGGCTCTGCCTTGGCCCTGGGGCTCTTCAGTGGCGTCCCCAATGACACAGGCAGGGGCTCGAGCTCCCCCTCAGCACGTTTGCAGGGGACGGGCAGCTGAGCGTGGCAGGGGCACCATGGCAGGATTTGGCCGTGCACAGGGACCTGGGCAAGCTTGAGAAGGGGCACAACGAGAACCTTACGAGGTCTCACAAGGCCAAGTGCCGGGTGCTGCGCCTGGCCCGGGGCGATCCCCGAGTCCCGGATTCGTGCAGGCCGGGAGAGACCTTCATATCCCTCCGTTTGGTGCTGCCTCCCTGGCCGCTCCCAGCAC
This sequence comes from Coloeus monedula, assembly GCF_965178545.1. Classification (NCBI taxonomy): domain Eukaryota; kingdom Metazoa; phylum Chordata; class Aves; order Passeriformes; family Corvidae; genus Coloeus; species Coloeus monedula. The sequence continues at coordinate 14,219,958 of NC_138798.1, read as the reverse complement.
GTCCAGAAGCAGCACTGGCTGGGCCTTGGGCCTTTCCGGTGCCCTTGCCCACTTCCAGCAGGGCTGGCCCGAGGGGAGCACGCCCAGCCCGTGCCTCTGCCCCACAGCCCCTGTGGGCAGCTTCCCTGGGCACGTCCTGCCCTGAGCCTGCCGCGGCTGGGCCAGTGCTGGGCCACTGAGTGCTGCTCCTGGAGGGACAATTCCAGCTGAAATCACACGTAATGAATGAAGCTTTTGACAGATTGGTGCTGGCAGTGGTGACACCAATGCTGAGCTGAATTCTCCCCTGTGTTTGGGTGTGCTTGGCCTCCGTGCCAGAAGCCTCGTGATGCCGAGGGTGCCAGGCTTTGCCCAGGCTTTCCAGGCAGCAGATGCAGGCAGGGCCACTCCTGGCAAAGTGGGCACTGGCTTGGAGAGCCATCAGTGTTCCTGAACACAGACTGGTTTCAGGAATGTGGTGGTGTTGAGGTGAACTTTGAGGTATATAAATATAAGGGGGAGTAATTGCAAGGTGCTGTACTGTATTGCTATTGGTGTTTGAATAAGTAATAAAATGACAGATGGAGCATGATAGGAAAATAACTTGCTGCAGGAAAAAATTCCTCAGGATTGCTGGTTATTCCCAATATGTACCGCTGTAACTGAGTAAGGAGAAAGGGACAACAAGCCGTGTCTGATTAACAAGATGCTGATGTTGTGCTCTCTTCCCCAGTCTGCTCTCAAAAGATGTGGGACTGACAAAGATGAAGGAATCTTAAGAGCTATTTTGGTTCTTTTGGAGAAGGTTTAAAATGGAGAAGGGATTGGGGTGATTAGGAGGCTCTCATTACGCATCATTTTCAGTGCTGCCTTTTGTGGCAGAAGTGATTAAATGTGCCCTGCTGGTGTTGTGTTGGTGTTTAGATTTTCTGAGTCCCGCAGCCCTGAGCTGGGTTCCCATGCCGGTGGAACTGTCCTGCCTGCTGCTTGCAGGATGCCCTGGAACAAAGCCTCTGCCCCATCATGCCCGAGGAGCAGAAGGGCATGAGGACAGTGCTGCGAGGATGGGCAAGGAGGGGCACTTTGCTTAGGGAGAGTGGGGCAGGAGAGGCCTTCAGTGGCCTGGCAGAGATACTCAGAGCTTTTGTTGGTTTCCAGACAACAAAAGGTTTCCCCTTCCCTCAGAGATCCGGAGCGATGCTCTTGGCCGGGTCCTCCTTTCTCTCCTGCCTTCCTTTGCCTGCTCTTTTTCCCTCCCAGTGTCTCCCTTTGCCCAGGGCAGCTCCCAGCCAAAGAGCCTGCCCTGATGGTTTTTTTTTCCCCAATCCAGGAGCTAAAAGAGCCCTGGATGAAGTTACGGAGGCTGGCAGTGAAATGTCACGGTAAGATCTTGCTCCGCTTGGGTTTCAGCCCTTTCAGAGCTTTGCCTTGAAGGGCAGGAAGATCTTTTCCTCGCTGGGAACTGGAACTGCAGCCCATTGCAGTGTGTGCCATGGATGCCAAGAGGGGCATTCCCGAGGCTCCCAGGCTGCTGCTCCTGCCGTGCCTCCCAAGGGAGCTGCGCAGGGCCGGGGGACAAGGTCCAGCAGCTGGGAGGGCTCCCAGAGCAGCCAGCAAAGGCTGCTTTGCTGCACGTTCTCCAGCGGGAAGCAGAGGGAAGGAGGGAAGGGAAGGGAGTCGCTGACAGAATCCCGGCATGCTTGTGGCTGGAAGGGACCCTGCCCGTGGGTTAGGATGCCGAGGGGGAGAGAGAGACGCCTGTGCCGCAGGGAAGGTGCAAGTGAGACCACATGAGGGCAACAAACGGATTTTACTGGACATGCATTTTATTGAACGAGGGATGGCGTTCTAGAGGATGTGTATTTTAATTTGATATTCTTCTTCTGCTTACTACTATTTCCTATTTCTTCTTCTTCATCTAAGTCATCTTCTTCTTTGCCTTCTTTTCAATTACTTCTACTACTCTTGCTTCTTCTTTTCTTCTTTGCTGTCTTTTTAATTACTACTACTACTCTTGCTTCTTCTTTGTCTTACTCTTATTCTTTTTATTCCTATTTTAATTTTTCTTCTTATTCACTACTACTATTTCTTCTTCTTCTTTATCATAGTCTTCTTGTTGTAATTAATCTTCTTCACTTGTTATGCTTATGGTTATTTTTTTCTTTTTCATATTCTTACTGTTTACTACTATTTCTTCTTCCTCTTCTTCTACTTATTCCTATGCTCCTATTATTCTTATTCAACTTAATATTTTTATTATTATTCTATTCCTTTTTCTTCTTCCTCCTGTTTACTACTACTATTTCTTCATCGTCATAATCTTCTTCTTCCTATTCCTATTTGTATTCCTATTCTTTTTTTTTCTCCTGTAGGAGGAGGTTTTTAATTTTTTTTCTTTTTTTTTACTACTACTATTTCTTCATCATCATAATCTTCTTCTTCCTATTCCTCGTCCTAGTCCTATTCTTTTTTTTTCTCCTGGAGGAGGAGGTTTTTAAATTTTTTTTCTTTTTTTTTACTACTACTATTTCTTCATCATCATAATCTTCTTCTTCCTATTCCTATTCCTATTCCTATTCCTATTCCTATTCCTATTCTTTTTTTTTTTCTCCTGTATGAGGAGGTTTTTAAATTTTTTTCTCTATTTTTTTACTACTACTCCTCTTTCTTAAAGTCAAGTTCCGTTTGTTGAGTCCAAGTCTTGAAGTCTTGTCCGTAGCCTTTGATGCCACCAGGGGAGGTTCAGATTCAATATCTGAAAGAGCTTTTCCTTGGGAGAGGCGTGAGGCACTGGAAGAAGTTGCCCAGGGCGGTGGTGGAGTCCTTGTCCCCGCAGTGGTCAGGAGCTGTGCAGATGTGGCCCTTGGGGACGTGGTTTCGGGGCGGCGGTGGCGCTGCCAGGGTGCCAGTGGCACCGGGTGCCCGGCAGGGTCTCTTTTGGCACCTCGGTGACTCCCTGGGCTTCCCCGCCGAGCGCGCCGGCACCGAGCGCGCTCCACGGGCGCTGTTTGGGGGCGGCCAGGCCGGTGACTTTGGGCGTCGCGGAGACGGCCCCGGCACGGCCCAAAGCAGCCGGGGCAGCTCAGGCTGCGGGGCCCGTCCAGGCCGAGGCCGCCCCGGGCCGGGCGGGCGCTACTCCAGCGTCCGCGGCGCCAGGCAGCGGCAGCAGAACAGCGCCCGCAGCGCCCGCAGCGCCCGCCTGAGGCGGCCGGGCCGCTTGCTGGGGGCAGCCGAGGGGCCGCGGGGGCTCTGCGGGGCAGGCCCCGGCTCCTGCCAGGCCAGCACAGGAGAAGCTGCGGGTCCCGTGGCGGCTCGGCCTTGCAGGGGGGGAAGCGAGGCACAGAGCGGCTCCCGTGCCGGCCGCTCGGCCCAGGCCTCCCGAGGGACGGGCGGCGGGAGCTCGTCTGCCGCAAGAGCTGCCAGGCTTCGGCGCCTGCCTTCTTCGCCTACCTCGAGCACGCTGACTCCGTCCCAGGCGGCGGCCTTGGGCAGCGAGGGCGGGACCCTGAAGCTGAAGATGCAGGTGTATTCCCAGCTGCTGTGTGCGGCAGGGACCAGGCTCCATGGCCCTGCTGATGGCACCTCCTCACTGGGGGCAGGAGAACACGGCTGGTTCTTCTGGCCGCTCGCACCTCCTTCACCTCGCTGGGACAGCTTTGGGTCGTTCCCTTCTTCTTCCCCGTGGGGCAGCTCCTGGACTTCCACTCTCTGTTGCCACCGGTAGAGCAGTTGCTGTGCCCCATGTCCCCACTCCATGCTCAGGCCCATCTTCCACGGCTTCAGCCCTTGGGGACTCCACATTCTGCACAGGGACACTTCCTGCACTGGCACTGCTGGGACCCACTGGGACAACTCACGGCCTGTCGCCTCTTCGCACAGGCAAAGCTCTTGGGGTCGAGTGTCTCTCCCCTGGCAAGGCTCCTCATCCACGGCAGGTTTCCTCTCCGCCTCCCTGATGACAAAGGGCCCCTGCTCCTCTTCAGTGTCTCTCTGGGGCCTGACTGAGGCACTCTCTGCCCCCACCAAGTGCCAGCTGAGGGTCTGGTCTTGTGGCCCGCTGGGCACAGGGGTGGGTGGCTGGGAGGAGCTGGGGTTTGCCTTGTCCTCTTCCATCTCAGAGGTCCTGTAGCACAGAAGGATGGCGGGAGCTGCTTCCTTCTGCGACAGGGGCTCTCAGCGGACTGGGCACTGCCAGGTTCTGCGCCCCTTAGCTACCCTCAGCCAGGGCGGGGCTCTCTGATGTCACAAGGCTCTCTGGGCACCGCCATGTTCCGCATGGCCAAGGGCCCTTTGTGACACCACGCGCCTGGGTCACAAAGGGCCGTAGCCGGCGCCCCTCCAGCAGCCGAGCCTGCTGGAAGTAGCACTGAGCAGGCCCTGGACTTGGGCACTTGTAGCCCTTGGCCTCTGCGAGGCTTTGGCCACGGTCCCACTCACCGGCCCAATCCCCACACTGTAGAGCCCTGGCTTTGGCGGGTGGGCTGCCCAGGGCACGAGCCATTGGCCAGATGGCCGCAGCCAGGGACTTGGGGGCATTGGCTCCATGTGCAGCTGCAGGCCGGGGACCAGGGGTGTCCCTCAGGGCTCTGCCTTGGCCCTGGGGCTCTTCAGTGGCGTCCCCAATGACACAGGCAGGGGCTCGAGCTCCCCCTCAGCACGTTTGCAGGGGACGGGCAGCTGAGCGTGGCAGGGGCACCATGGCAGGATTTGGCCGTGCACAGGGACCTGGGCAAGCTTGAGAAGGGGCACAACGAGAACCTTACGAGGTCTCACAAGGCCAAGTGCCGGGTGCTGCGCCTGGCCCGGGGCGATCCCCGAGTCCCGGATTCGTGCAGGCCGGGAGAGACCTTCATATCCCTCCGTTTGGTGCTGCCTCCCTGGCCGCTCCCAGCACGTCCAGAAGCAGCACTGGCTGGGCCTTGGGCCTTTCCGGTGCCCTTGCCCACTTCCAGCAGGGCTGGCCCGAGGGGAGCACGCCCAGCCCGTGCCTCTGCCCCACAGCCCCTGTGGGCAGCTTCCCTGGGCACGTCCTGCCCTGAGCCTGCCGCGGCTGGGCCAGTGCTGGGCCACTGAGTGCTGCTCCTGGAGGGACAATTCCAGCTGAAATCACACGTAATGAATGAAGCTTTTGACAGATTGGTGCTGGCAGTGGTGACACCAATGCTGAGCTGAATTCTCCCCTGTGTTTGGGTGTGCTTGGCCTCCGTGCCAGAAGCCTCGTGATGCCGAGGGTGCCAGGCTTTGCCCAGGCTTTCCAGGCAGCAGATGCAGGCAGGGCCACTCCTGGCAAAGTGGGCACTGGCTTGGAGAGCCATCAGTGTTCCTGAACACAGACTGGTTTCAGGAATGTGGTGGTGTTGAGGTGAACTTTGAGGTATATAAATATAAGGGGGAGTAATTGCAAGGTGCTGTACTGTATTGCTATTGGTGTTTGAATAAGTAATAAAATGACAGATGGAGCATGATAGGAAAATAACTTGCTGCAGGAAAAAATTCCTCAGGATTGCTGGTTATTCCCAATATGTACCGCTGTAACTGAGTAAGGAGAAAGGGACAGCAAGCCGTGTCTGATTAACAAGATGCTGATGTTGTGCTCTCTTCCCCAGTCTGCTCTCAAAAGATGTGGGACTGACAAAGATGAAGGAATCTTAAGAGCTATTTTGGTTCTTTTGGAGAAGGTTTAAAATGGAGAAGGGATTGGGGTGATTAGGAGGCTCTCATTACGCATCATTTTCAGTGCTGCCTTTTGTGGCAGAAGTGATTAAATGTGCCCTGCTGGTGTTGTGTTGGTGTTTAGATTTTCTGAGTCCCGCAGCCCTGAGCTGGGTTCCCATGCCGGTGGAACTGTCCTGCCTGCTGCTTGCAGGATGCCCTGGAACAAAGCCTCTGCCCCATCATGCCCGAGGAGCAGAAGGGCATGAGGACAGTGCTGCGAGGATGGGCAAGGAGGGGCACTTTGCTTAGGGAGAGTGGGGCAGGAGAGGCCTTCAGTGGCCTGGCAGAGATACTCAGAGCTTTTGTTGGTTTCCAGACAACAAAAGGTTTCCCCTTCCCTCAGAGATCCGGAGCGATGCTCTTGGCCGGGTCCTCCTTTCTCTCCTGCCTTCCTTTGCCTGCTCTTTTTCCCTCCCAGTGTCTCCCTTTGCCCAGGGCAGCTCCCAGCCAAAGAGCCTGCCCTGATGGTTTTTTTTTCCCCAATCCAGGAGCTAAAAGAGCCCTGGATGAAGTTACGGAGGCTGGCAGTGAAATGTCACGGTAAGATCTTGCTCCGCTTGGGTTTCAGCCCTTTCAGAGCTTTGCCTTGAAGGGCAGGAAGATCTTTTCCTCGCTGGGAACTGGAACTGCAGCCCATTGCAGTGTGTGCCATGGATGCCAAGAGGGGCATTCCCGAGGCTCCCAGGCTGCTGCTCCTGCCGTGCCTCCCAAGGGAGCTGCGCAGGGCCGGGGGACAAGGTCCAGCAGCTGGGAGGGCTCCCAGAGCAGCCAGCAAAGGCTGCTTTGCTGCACGTTCTCCAGCGGGAAGCAGAGGGAAGGAGGGAAGGGAAGGGAGTCGCTGACAGAATCCCGGCATGCTTGTGGCTGGAAGGGACCCTGCCCGTGGGTTAGGATGCCGAGGGGGAGAGAGAGACGCCTGTGCCGCAGGGAAGGTGCAAGTGAGACCACATGAGGGCAACAAACGGATTTTACTGGACATGCATTTTATTGAACGAGGGATGGCGTTCTAGAGGATGTGTATTTTAATTTGGAAATATTCTTCTTCTGCTTATTTCCTATTTCTTCTTCTGCTTATTTCCTATTTCTTCTTCTTCATCTAAGTCATCTTCTTCTTTGCCTTCTTTTCAATTACTTCTACTACTCTTGCTTCTTCTTTTCTCCTTTGCTGTCTTTTTAATTACTACTACTACTCTTGCTTCTTCTTTGTCTTACTCTTATTCTTTTTATTCCTATTTTAATTTTTCTTCTTATTCACTACTACTATTTCTTCTTCTTCTTTATCATAGTCTTCTTGTTGTAATTAATCTTCTTCACTTGTTATGCTTATGGTTATTTTTTTCTTTTTCATATTCTTACTGTTTACTACTATTTCTTCTTCCTCTTCTTCTACTTATTCCTATGCTCCTATTATTCTTATTCAACTTAATATTTTTATTATTATTCTATTCCTTTTTCTTCTTCCTCCTGTTTACTACTACTATTTCTTCATCGTCATAATCTTCTTCTTCCTATTCCTATTTGTATTCCTATTCTTTTTTTTTCTCCTGTAGGAGGAGGTTTTTAATTTTTTTTTCTTTTTTTTTACTACTACTATTTCTTCATCATCATAATCTTCTTCTTCCTATTCCTATTCCTATTCTTTTTTTTTTCTCTCCTGTATGAGGAGGTTTTTAAATTTTTTTTTCTATTTTTTTACTACTACTATTTCTTAAAGTCAAGTTCCATTTGTTGAGTCCAAGTCCTGCAGTCTTGTCCGTAGCCTTTGATGCCACCAGGGGAGGTTCAGATTCAATATCTGAAAGAGCTTTTCCTTGGGAGAGGCGTGAGGCACTGGAAGAAGTTGCCCAGGGCGGTGGTGGAGTCCTTGTCCCCGCAGTGGTCAGGAGCTGTGCAGATGTGGCCCTTGGGGACGTGGTTTCGGGGCGGCGGTGGCGCTGCCAGGGTGCCAGTGGCACCGGGTGCCCGGCAGGGTCTCTTTTGGCACCTCGGTGACTCCCTGGGCTTCCCCGCCGAGCGCGCCGGCACCGAGCGCGCTCCACGGGCGCTGTTTGGGGGCGGCCAGGCCGGTGACTTTGGGCGTCGCGGAGACGGCCCCGGCACGGCCCAAAGCAGCCGGGGCAGCTCAGGCTGCGGGGCCCGTCCAGGCCGAGGCCGCCCCGGGCCGGGCGGGCGCTACTCCAGCGTCCGCGGCGCCAGGCAGCGGCAGCGGAACAGCGCCCGCAGCGCCCGCAGCGCCCGCCTGAGGCGGCCGGGCCGCTTGCTGGGGGCAGCCGAGGGGCCGCGGGGGCTCTGCGGGGCAGGCCCCGGCTCCTGCCAGGCCAGCACAGGAGAAGCTGCGGGTCCCGTGGCGGCTCGGCCTTGCAGGGGGGGAAGCGAGGCACAGAGCGGCTCCCGTGCCGGCCGCTCGGCCCAGGCCTCCCGAGGGACGGGCGGCGGGAGCTCGTCTGCCGCAAGAGCTGCCAGGCTTCGGCGCCTGCCTTCTTCGCCTACCTCGAGCACGCTGACTCCGTCCCAGGCGGCGGCCTTGGGCAGCGAGGGCGGGACCCTGAAGCTGAAGATGCAGGTGTATTCCCAGCTGCTGTGTGCGGCAGGGACCAGGCTCCATGGCCCTGCTGATGGCACCTCCTCACTGGGGGCAGGAGAACACGGCTGGTTCTTCTGGCCGCTCGCACCTCCTTCACCTCGCTGGGACAGCTTTGGGTCGTTCCCTTCTTCTTCCCCGTGGGGCAGCTCCTGGACTTCCACTCTCTGTTGCCACCGGTAGAGCAGTTGCTGTGCCCCATGTCCCCACTCCATGCTCAGGCCCATCTTCCACGGCTTCAGCCCTTGGGGACTCCACATTCTGCACAGGGACACTTCCTGCACTGGCACTGCTGGGACCCACTGGGACAACTCACGGCCTGTCGCCTCTTCGCACAGGCAAAGCTCTTGGGGTCGAGTGTCTCTCCCCTGGCAAGGCTCCTCATCCACGGCAGGTTTCCTCTCCGCCTCCCTGATGACAAAGGGCCCCTGCTCCTCTTCAGTGTCTCTCTGGGGCCTGACTGAGGCACTCTCTGCCCCCACCAAGTGCCAGCTGAGGGTCTGGTCTTGTGGCCCGCTGGGCACAGGGGTGGGTGGCTGGGAGGAGCTGGGGTTTGCCTTGTCCTCTTCCATCTCAGAGGTCCTGTAGCACAGAAGGATGGCGGGAGCTGCTTCCTTCTGCGACAGGGGCTCTCAGCGGACTGGGCACTGCCAGGTTCTGCGCCCCTTAGCTACCCTCAGCCAGGGCGGGGCTCTCTGATGTCACAAGGCTCTCTGGGCACCGCCATGTTCCGCATGGCCAAGGGCCCTTTGTGACACCACGCGCCTGGGTCACAAAGGGCCGTAGCCGGCGCCCCTCCAGCAGCCGAGCCTGCTGGAAGTAGCACTGAGCAGGCCCTGGACTTGGGCACTTGTAGCCCTTGGCCTCTGCGAGGCTTTGGCCACGGTCCCACTCACCGGCCCAATCCCCACACTGTAGAGCCCTGGCTTTGGCGGGTGGGCTGCCCAGGGCACGAGCCATTGGCCAGATGGCCGCAGCCAGGGACTTGGGGGCATTGGCTCCATGTGCAGCTGCAGGCCGGGGACCAGGGGTGTCCCTCAGGGCTCTGCCTTGGCCCTGGGGCTCTTCAGTGGCGTCCCCAATGACACAGGCAGGGGCTCGAGCTCCCCCTCAGCACGTTTGCAGGGGACGGGCAGCTGAGCGTGGCAGGGGCACCATGGCAGGATTTGGCCGTGCACAGGGACCTGGGCAAGCTTGAGAAGGGGCACAACGAGAACCTTACGAGGTCTCACAAGGCCAAGTGCCGGGTGCTGCGCCTGGCCCGGGGCGATCCCCGAGTCCCGGATTCGTGCAGGCCGGGAGAGACCTTCATATCCCTCCGTTTGGTGCTGCCTCCCTGGCCGCTCCCAGCACGTCCAGAAGCAGCACTGGCTGGGCCTTGGGCCTTTCCGGTGCCCTTGCCCACTTCCAGCAGGGCTGGCCCGAGGGGAGCACGCCCAGCCCGTGCCTCTGCCCCACAGCCCCTGTGGGCAGCTTCCCTGGGCACGTCCTGCCCTGAGCCTGCCGCGGCTGGGCCAGTGCTGGGCCACTGAGTGCTGCTCCTGGAGGGACAATTCCAGCTGAAATCACACGTAATGAATGAAGCTTTTGACAGATTGGTGCTGGCAGTGGTGACACCAATGCTGAGCTGAATTCTCCCCTGTGTTTGGGTGTGCTTGGCCTCCGTGCCAGAAGCCTCGTGATGCCGAGGGTGCCAGGCTTTGCCCAGGCTTTCCAGGCAGCAGATGCAGGCAGGGCCACTCCTGGCAAAGTGGGCACTGGCTTGGAGAGCCATCAGTGTTCCTGAACACAGACTGGTTTCAGGAATGTGGTGGTGTTGAGGTGAACTTTGAGGTATATAAATATAAGGGGGAGTAATTGCAAGGTGCTGTACTGTATTGCTATTGGTGTTTGAATAAGTAATAAAATGACAGATGGAGCATGATAGGAAAATAACTTGCTGCAGGAAAAAATTCCTCAGGATTGCTGGTTATTCCCAATATGTACCGCTGTAACTGAGTAAGGAGAAAGGGACAACAAGCCGTGTCTGATTAACAAGATGCTGATGTTGTGCTCTCTTCCCCAGTCTGCTCTCAAAAGATGTGGGACTGACAAAGATGAAGGAATCTTAAGAGCTATTTTGGTTCTTTTGGAGAAGGTTTAAAATGGAGAAGGGATTGGGGTGATTAGGAGGCTCTCATTACGCATCATTTTCAGTGCTGCCTTTTGTGGCAGAAGTGATTAAATGTGCCCTGCTGGTGTTGTGTTGGTGTTTAGATTTTCTGAGTCCCGCAGCCCTGAGCTGGGTTCCCATGCCGGTGGAACTGTCCTGCCTGCTGCTTGCAGGATGCCCTGGAACAAAGCCTCTGCCCCATCATGCCCGAGGAGCAGAAGGGCATGAGGACAGTGCTGCGAGGATGGGCAAGGAGGGGCACTTTGCTTAGGGAGAGTGGGGCAGGAGAGGCCTTCAGTGGCCTGGCAGAGATACTCAGAGCTTTTGTTGGTTTCCAGACAACAAAAGGTTTCCCCTTCCCTCAGAGATCCGGAGCGATGCTCTTGGCCGGGTCCTCCTTTCTCTCCTGCCTTCCTTTGCCTGCTCTTTTTCCCTCCCAGTGTCTCCCTTTGCCCAGGGCAGCTCCCAGCCAAAGAGCCTGCCCTGATGGTTTTTTTTTCCCCAATCCAGGAGCTAAAAGAGCCCTGGATGAAGTTACGGAGGCTGGCAGTGAAATGTCACGGTAAGATCTTGCTCCGCTTGGGTTTCAGCCCTTTCAGAGCTTTGCCTTGAAGGGCAGGAAGATCTTTTCCTCGCTGGGAACTGGAACTGCAGCCCATTGCAGTGTGTGCCATGGATGCCAAGAGGGGCATTCCCGAGGCTCCCAGGCTGCTGCTCCTGCCGTGCCTCCCAAGGGAGCTGCGCAGGGCCGGGGGACAAGGTCCAGCAGCTGGGAGGGCTCCCAGAGCAGCCAGCAAAGGCTGCTTTGCTGCACGTTCTCCAGCGGGAAGCAGAGGGAAGGAGGGAAGGGAAGGGAGTCGCTGACAGAATCCCGGCATGCTTGTGGCTGGAAGGGACCCTGCCCGTGGGTTAGGATGCCGAGGGGGAGAGAGAGACGCCTGTGCCGCAGGGAAGGTGCAAGTGAGACCACATGAGGGCAACAAACGGATTTTACTGGACATGCATTTTATTGAACGAGGGATGGCGTTCTAGAGGATGTGTATTTTAATTTGATATTCTTCTTCTGCTTACTACTATTTCCTATTTCTTCTTCTTCATCTAAGTCATCTTCTTCTTTGCCTTCTTTTCAATTACTTCTACTACTCTTGCTTCTTCTTTTCTTCTTTGCTGTCTTTTTAATTACTACTACTACTCTTGCTTCTTCTTTGTCTTACTCTTATTCTTTTTATTCCTATTTTAATTTTTCTTCTTATTCACTACTACTATTTCTTCTTCTTCTTTATCATAGTCTTCTTGTTGTAATTAATCTTCTTCACTTGTTATGCTTATGGTTATTTTTTTCTTTTTCATATTCTTACTGTTTACTACTATTTCTTCTTCCTCTTCTTCTACTTATTCCTATGCTCCTATTATTCTTATTCAACTTAATATTTTTATTATTATTCTATTCCTTTTTCTTCTTCCTCCTGTTTACTACTACTATTTCTTCATCGTCATAATCTTCTTCTTCCTATTCCTATTTGTATTCCTATTCTTTTTTTTTCTCCTGTAGGAGGAGGTTTTTAATTTTTTTTCTTTTTTTTTACTACTACTATTTCTTCATCATCATAATCTTCTTCTTCCTATTCCTCGTCCTAGTCCTATTCTTTTTTTTTCTCCTGGAGGAGGAGGTTTTTAAATTTTTTTTCTTTTTTTTTACTACTACTATTTCTTCATCATCATAATCTTCTTCTTCCTATTCCTATTCCTATTCCTATTCCTATTCTTTTTTTTTTTCTCCTGTATGAGGAGGTTTTTAAATTTTTTTCTCTATTTTTTTACTACTACTCTTTCTTAAAGTCAAGTTCCGTTTGTTGAGTCCAAGTCTTGAAGTCTTGTCCGTAGCCTTTGATGCCACCAGGGGAGGTTCAGATTCAATATCTGAAAGAGCTTTTCCTTGGGAGAGGCGTGAGGCACTGGAAGAAGTTGCCCAGGGCGGTGGTGGAGTCCTTGTCCCCGCAGTGGTCAGGAGCTGTGCAGATGTGGCCCTTGGGGACGTGGTTTCGGGGCGGCGGTGGCGCTGCCAGGGTGCCAGTGGCACCGGGTGCCCGGCAGGGTCTCTTTTGGCACCTCGGTGACTCCCTGGGCTTCCCCGCCGAGCGCGCCGGCACCGAGCGCGCTCCACGGGCGCTGTTTGGGGGCGGCCAGGCCGGTGACTTTGGGCGTCGCGGAGACGGCCCCGGCACGGCCCAAAGCAGCCGGGGCAGCTCAGGCTGCGGGGCCCGTCCAGGCCGAGGCCGCCCCGGGCCGGGCGGGCGCTACTCCAGCGTCCGCGGCGCCAGGCAGCGGCAGCGGAACAGCGCCCGCAGCGCCCGCAGCGCCCGCCTGAGGCGGCCGGGCCGCTTGCTGGGGGCAGCCGAGGGGCCGCGGGGGCTCTGCGGGGCAGGCCCCGGCTCCTGCCAGGCCAGCACAGGAGAAGCTGCGGGTCCCGTGGCGGCTCGGCCTTGCAGGGGGGGAAGCGAGGCACAGAGCGGCTCCCGTGCCGGCCGCTCGGCCCAGGCCTCCCGAGGGACGGGCGGCGGGAGCTCGTCTGCCGCAAGAGCTGCCAGGCTTCGGCGCCTGCCTTCTTCGCCTACCTCGAGCACGCTGACTCCGTCCCAGGCGGCGGCCTTGGGCAGCGAGGGTGGGACCCTGAAGCTGAAGATGCAGGTGTATTCCCAGCTGCTGTGTGCGGCAGGGACCAGGCTCCATGGCCCTGCTGATGGCACCTCCTCACTGGGGGCAGGAGAACACGGCTGGTTCTTCTGGCCGCTCGCACCTCCTTCACCTCGCTGGGACAGCTTTGGGTCGTTCCCTTCTTCTTCCCCGTGGGGCAGCTCCTGGACTTCCACTCTCTGTTGCCACCGGTAGAGCAGTTGCTGTGCCCCATGTCCCCACTCCATGCTCAGGCCCATCTTCCACGGCTTCAGCCCTTGGGGACTCCACATTCTGCACAGGGACACTTCCTGCACTGGCACTGCTGGGACCCACTGGGACAACTCACGGCCTGTCGCCTCTTCGCACAGGCAAAGCTCTTGGGGTCGAGTGTCTCTCCCCTGGCAAGGCTCCTCATCCACGGCAGGTTTCCTCTCCGCCTCCCTGATGACAAAGGGCCCCTGCTCCTCTTCAGTGTCTCTCTGGGGCCTGACTGAGGCACTCTCTGCCCCCACCAAGTGCCAGCTGAGGGTCTGGTCTTGTGGCCCGCTGGGCACAGGGGTGGGTGGCTGGGAGGAGCTGGGGTTTGCCTTGTCCTCTTCCATCTCAGAGGTCCTGTAGCACAGAAGGATGGCGGGAGCTGCTTCCTTCTGCGACAGGGGCTCTCAGCGGACTGGGCACTGCCAGGTTCTGCGCCCCTTAGCTACCCTCAGCCAGGGCGGGGCTCTCTGATGTCACAAGGCTCTCTGGGCACCGCCATGTTCCGCATGGCCAAGGGCCCTTTGTGACACCACGCGCCTGGGTCACAAAGGGCCGTAGCCGGCGCCCCTCCAGCAGCCGAGCCTGCTGGAAGTAGCACTGAGCAGGCCCTGGACTTGGGCACTTGTAGCCCTTGGCCTCTGCGAGGCTTTGGCCACGGTCCCACTCACCGGCCCAATCCCCACACTGTAGAGCCCTGGCTTTGGCGGGTGGGCTGCCCAGGGCACGAGCCATTGGCCAGATGGCCGCAGCCAGGGACTTGGGGGCATTGGCTCCATGTGCAGCTGCAGGCCGGGGACCAGGGGTGTCCCTCAGGGCTCTGCCTTGGCCCTGGGGCTCTTCAGTGGCGTCCCCAATGACACAGGCAGGGGCTCGAGCTCCCCCTCAGCACGTTTGCAGGGGACGGGCAGCTGAGCGTGGCAGGGGCACCATGGCAGGATTTGGCCGTGCACAGGGACCTGGGCAAGCTTGAGAAGGGGCACAACGAGAACCTTACGAGGTCTCACAAGGCCAAGTGCCGGGTGCTGCGCCTGGCCCGGGGCGATCCCCGAGTCCCGGATTCGTGCAGGCCGGGAGAGACCTTCATATCCCTCCGTTTGGTGCTGCCTCCCTGGCCGCTCCCAGCACGTCCAGAAGCAGCACTGGCTGGGCCTTGGGCCTTTCCGGTGCCCTTGCCCACTTCCAGCAGGGCTGGCCCGAGGGGAGCACGCCCAGCCCGTGCCTCTGCCCCACAGCCCCTGTGGGCAGCTTCCCTGGGCACGTCCTGCCCTGAGCCTGCCGCGGCTGGGCCAGTGCTGGGCCACTGAGTGCTGCTCCTGGAGGGACAATTCCAGCTGAAATCACACGTAATGAATGAAGCTTTTGACAGATTGGTGCTGGCAGTGGTGACACCAATGCTGAGCTGAATTCTCCCCTGTGTTTGGGTGTGCTTGGCCTCCGTGCCAGAAGCCTCGTGATGCCGAGGGTGCCAGGCTTTGCCCAGGCTTTCCAGGCAGCAGATGCAGGCAGGGCCACTCCTGGCAAAGTGGGCACTGGCTTGGAGAGCCATCAGTGTTCCTGAACACAGACTGGTTTCAGGAATGTGGTGGTGTTGAGGTGAACTTTGAGGTATATAAATATAAGGGGGAGTAATTGCAAGGTGCTGTACTGTATTGCTATTGGTGTTTGAATAAGTAATAAAATGACAGATGGAGCATGATAGGAAAATAACTTGCTGCAGGAAAAAATTCCTCAGGATTGCTGGTTATTCCCAATATGTACCGCTGTAACTGAGTAAGGAGAAAGGGACAACAAGCCGTGTCTGATTAACAAGATGCTGATGTTGTGCTCTCTTCCCCAGTCTGCTCTCAAAAGATGTGGGACTGACAAAGATGAAGGAATCTTAAGAGCTATTTTGGTTCTTTTGGAGAAGGTTTAAAATGGAGAAGGGATTGGGGTGATTAGGAGGCTCTCATTACGCATCATTTTCAGTGCTGCCTTTTGTGGCAGAAGTGATTAAATGTGCCCTGCTGGTGTTGTGTTGGTGTTTAGATTTTCTGAGTCCCGCAGCCCTGAGCTGGCTTCCCATGCCGGTGGAACTGTCCTGCCTGCTGCTTGCAGGATGCCCTGGAACAAAGCCTCTGCCCCATCATCCCCGAGGAGCAGAAGGGCATGAGGACAGTGCTGCGAGGATGGGCAAGGAGGGGCACTTTGCTTAGGGAGAGTGGGGCAGGAGAGGCCTTCAGTGGCCTGGCAGAGATACTCAGAGCTTTTGTTGGTTTCCAGACAACAAAAGGTTTCCCCTTCCCTCAGAGATCCGGAGCGATGCTCTTGGCCGGGTCCTCCTTTCTCTCCTGCCTTCCTTTGCCTGCTCTTTTTCCCTCCCAGTGTCTCCCTTTGCCCAGGGCAGCTCCCAGCCAAAGAGCCTGCCCTGATGTTTTTTTTTTCCCCAATCCAGGAGCTAAAAGAGCCCTGGATGAAGTTACGGAGGCTGGCAGTGAAATGTCACGGTAAGATCTTGCTCCGCTTGGGTTTCAGCCCTTTCAGAGCTTTGCCTTGAAGGGCAGGAAGATCTTTTCCTCGCTGGGAACTGGAACTGCAGCCCATTGCAGTGTGTGCCATGGATGCCAAGAGGGGCATTCCCGAGGCTCCCAGGCTGCTGCTCCTGCCGTGCCTCCCAAGGGAGCTGCGCAGGGCCTGGGGACAAGGTCCAGCAGCTGGGAGGGCTCCCAGAGCAGCCAGCAAAGGCTGCTTTGCTGCACGTTCTCCAGCGGGAAGCAGAGGGAAGGAGGGAAGGGAAGGGAGTCGCTGACAGAATCCCGGCATGCTTGTGGCTGGAAGGGACCCTGCCCGTGGGTTAGGATGCCGAGGGGGAGAGAGAGACGCCTGTGCCGCAGGGAAGGTGCAAGTGAGACCACATGAGGGCAACAAACGGATTTTACTGGACATGCATTTTATTGAACGAGGGATGGCGTTCTAGAGGATGTGTATTTTAATTTGATATTCTTCTTCTGCTTACTACTATTTCCTATTTCTTCTTCTTCATCTAAGTCATCTTCTTCTTTGCCTTCTTTTCAATTACTTCTACTACTCTTGCTTCTTCTTTTCTTCTTTGCTGTCTTTTTAATTACTACTACTACTCTTGCTTCTTCTTTGTCTTACTCTTATTCTTTTTATTCCTATTTTAATTTTTCTTCTTATTCACTACTACTATTTCTTCTTCTTCTTTATCATAGTCTTCTTGTTGTAATTAATCTTCTTCACTTGTTATGCTTATGGTTATTTTTTTCTTTTTCATATTCTTACTGTTTACTACTATTTCTTCTTCCTCTTCTTCTACTTATTCCTATGCTCCTATTATTCTTATTCAACTTAATATTTTTATTATTATTCTATTCCTTTTTCTTCTTCCTCCTGTTTACTACTACTATTTCTTCATCGTCATAATCTTCTTCTTCCTATTCCTATTTGTATTCCTATTCTTTTTTTTTCTCCTGTAGGAGGAGGTTTTTAATTTTTTTTCTTTTTTTTTACTACTACTATTTCTTCATCATCATAATCTTCTTCTTCCTATTCCTCGTCCTAGTCCTATTCTTTTTTTTTCTCCTGGAGGAGGAGGTTTTTAAATTTTTTTTCTTTTTTTTTACTACTACTATTTCTTCATCATCATAATCTTCTTCTTCCTATTCCTATTCCTATTCCTATTCCTATTCCTATTCCTATTCTTTTTTTTTTTCTCCTGTATGAGGAGGTTTTTAAATTTTTTTTTCTATTTTTTTACTACTACTACTCTTTCTTAAAGTCAAGTTCCGTTTGTTGAGTCCAAGTCTTGAAGTCTTGTCCGTAGCCTTTGATGCCACCAGGGGAGGTTCAGATTCAATATCTGAAAGAGCTTTTCCTTGGGAGAGGCGTGAGGCACTGGAAGAAGTTGCCCAGGGCGGTGGTGGAGTCCTTGTCCCCGCAGTGGTCAGGAGCTGTGCAGATGTGGCCCTTGGGGACGTGGTTTCGGGGCGGCGGTGGCGCTGCCAGGGTGCCAGTGGCACCGGGTGCCCGGCAGGGTCTCTTTTGGCACCTCGGTGACTCCCTGGGCTTCCCCGCCGAGCGCGCCGGCACCGAGCGCGCTCCACGGGCGCTGTTTGGGGGCGGCCAGGCCGGTGACTTTGGGCGTCGCGGAGACGGCCCCGGCACGGCCCAAAGCAGCCGGGGCAGCTCAGGCTGCGGGGCCCGTCCAGGCCGAGGCCGCCCCGGGCCGGGCGGGCGCTACTCCAGCGTCCGCGGCGCCAGGCAGCGGCAGCGGAACAGCGCCCGCAGCGCCCGCAGCGCCCGCCTGAGGCGGCCGGGCCGCTTGCTGGGGGCAGCCGAGGGGCCGCGGGGGCTCTGCGGGGCAGGCCCCGGCTCCTGCCAGGCCAGCACAGGAGAAGCTGCGGGTCCCGTGGCGGCTCGGCCTTGCAGGGGGGGAAGCGAGGCACAGAGCGGCTCCCGTGCCGGCCGCTCGGCCCAGGCCTCCCGAGGGACGGGCGGCGGGAGCTCGTCTGCCGCAAGAGCTGCCAGGCTTCGGCGCCTGCCTTCTTCGCCTACCTCGAGCACGCTGACTCCGTCCCAGGCGGCGGCCTTGGGCAGCGAGGGTGGGACCCTGAAGCTGAAGATGCAGGTGTATTCCCAGCTGCTGTGTGCGGCAGGGACCAGGCTCCATGGCCCTGCTGATGGCACCTCCTCACTGGGGGCAGGAGAACACGGCTGGTTCTTCTGGCCGCTCGCACCTCCTTCACCTCGCTGGGACAGCTTTGGGTCGTTCCCTTCTTCTTCCCCGTGGGGCAGCTCCTGGACTTCCACTCTCTGTTGCCACCGGTAGAGCAGTTGCTGTGCCCCATGTCCCCACTCCATGCTCAGGCCCATCTTCCACGGCTTCAGCCCTTGGGGACTCCACATTCTGCACAGGGACACTTCCTGCACTGGCACTGCTGGGACCCACTGGGACAACTCACGGCCTGTCGCCTCTTCGCACAGGCAAAGCTCTTGGGGTCGAGTGTCTCTCCCCTGGCAAGGCTCCTCATCCACGGCAGGTTTCCTCTCCGCCTCCCTGATGACAAAGGGCCCCTGCTCCTCTTCAGTGTCTCTCTGGGGCCTGACTGAGGCACTCTCTGCCCCCACCAAGTGCCAGCTGAGGGTCTGGTCTTGTGGCCCGCTGGGCACAGGGGTGGGTGGCTGGGAGGAGCTGGGGTTTGCCTTGTCCTCTTCCATCTCAGAGGTCCTGTAGCACAGAAGGATGGCGGGAGCTGCTTCCTTCTGCGACAGGGGCTCTCAGCGGACTGGGCACTGCCAGGTTCTGCGCCCCTTAGCTACCCTCAGCCAGGGCGGGGCTCTCTGATGTCACAAGGCTCTCTGGGCACCGCCATGTTCCGCATGGCCAAGGGCCCTTTGTGACACCACGCGCCTGGGTCACAAAGGGCCGTAGCCGGCGCCCCTCCAGCAGCCGAGCCTGCTGGAAGTAGCACTGAGCAGGCCCTGGACTTGGGCACTTGTAGCCCTTGGCCTCTGCGAGGCTTTGGCCACGGTCCCACTCACCGGCCCAATCCCCACACTGTAGAGCCCTGGCTTTGGCGGGTGGGCTGCCCAGGGCACGAGCCATTGGCCAGATGGCCGCAGCCAGGGACTTGGGGGCATTGGCTCCATGTGCAGCTGCAGGCCGGGGACCAGGGGTGTCCCTCAGGGCTCTGCCTTGGCCCTGGGGCTCTTCAGTGGCGTCCCCAATGACACAGGCAGGGGCTCGAGCTCCCCCTCAGCACGTTTGCAGGGGACGGGCAGCTGAGCGTGGCAGGGGCACCATGGCAGGATTTGGCCGTGCACAGGGACCTGGGCAAGCTTGAGAAGGGGCACAACGAGAACCTTACGAGGTCTCACAAGGCCAAGTGCCGGGTGCTGCGCCTGGCCCGGGGCGATCCCCGAGTCCCGGATTCGTGCAGGCCGGGAGAGACCTTCATATCCCTCCGTTTGGTGCTGCCTCCCTGGCCGCTCCCAGCACGTCCAGAAGCAGCACTGGCTGGGCCTTGGGCCTTTCCGGTGCCCTTGCCCACTTCCAGCAGGGCTGGCCCGAGGGGAGCACGCCCAGCCCGTGCCTCTGCCCCACAGCCCCTGTGGGCAGCTTCCCTGGGCACGTCCTGCCCTGAGCCTGCCGCGGCTGGGCCAGTGCTGGGCCACTGAGTGCTGCTCCTGGAGGGACAATTCCAGCTGAAATCACACGTAATGAATGAAGCTTTTGACAGATTGGTGCTGGCAGTGGTGACACCAATGCTGAGCTGAATTCTCCCCTGTGTTTGGGTGTGCTTGGCCTCCGTGCCAGAAGCCTCGTGATGCCGAGGGTGCCAGGCTTTGCCCAGGCTTTCCAGGCAGCAGATGCAGGCAGGGCCACTCCTGGCAAAGTGGGCACTGGCTTGGAGAGCCATCAGTGTTCCTGAACACAGACTGGTTTCAGGAATGTGGTGGTGTTGAGGTGAACTTTGAGGTATATAAATATAAGGGGGAGTAATTGCAAGGTGCTGTACTGTATTGCTATTGGTGTTTGAATAAGTAATAAAATGACAGATGGAGCATGATAGGAAAATAACTTGCTGCAGGAAAAAATTCCTCAGGATTGCTGGTTATTCCCAATATGTACCGCTGTAACTGAGTAAGGAGAAAGGGACAACAAGCCGTGTCTGATTAACAAGATGCTGATGTTGTGCTCTCTTCCCCAGTCTGCTCTCAAAAGATGTGGGACTGACAAAGATGAAGGAATCTTAAGAGCTATTTTGGTTCTTTTGGAGAAGGTTTAAAATGGAGAAGGGATTGGGGTGATTAGGAGGCTCTCATTACGCATCATTTTCAGTGCTGCCTTTTGTGGCAGAAGTGATTAAATGTGCCCTGCTGGTGTTGTGTTGGTGTTTAGATTTTCTGAGTCCCGCAGCCCTGAGCTGGGTTCCCATGCCGGTGGAACTGTCCTGCCTGCTGCTTGCAGGATGCCCTGGAACAAAGCCTCTGCCCCATCATCCCCGAGGAGCAGAAGGGCATGAGGACAGTGCTGCGAGGATGGGCAAGGAGGGGCACTTTGCTTAGGGAGAGTGGGGCAGGAGAGGCCTTCAGTGGCCTGGCAGAGATACTCAGAGCTTTTGTTGGTTTCCAGACAACAAAAGGTTTCCCCTTCCCTCAGAGATCCGGAGCGATGCTCTTGGCCGGGTCCTCCTTTCTCTCCTGCCTTCCTTTGCCTGCTCTTTTTCCCTCCCAGTGTCTCCCTTTGCCCAGGGCAGCTCCCAGCCAAAGAGCCTGCCCTGATGTTTTTTTTTTCCCCAATCCAGGAGCTAAAAGAGCCCTGGATGAAGTTACGGAGGCTGGCAGTGAAATGTCACGGTAAGATCTTGCTCCGCTTGGGTTTCAGCCCTTTCAGAGCTTTGCCTTGAAGGGCAGGAAGATCTTTTCCTCGCTGGGAACTGGAACTGCAGCCCATTGCAGTGTGTGCCATGGATGCCAAGAGGGGCATTCCCGAGGCTCCCAGGCTGCTGCTCCTGCCGTGCCTCCCAAGGGAGCTGCGCAGGGCCGGGGGACAAGGTCCAGCAGCTGGGAGGGCTCCCAGAGCAGCCAGCAAAGGCTGCTTTGCTGCACGTTCTCCAGCGGGAAGCAGAGGGAAGGAGGGAAGGGAAGGGAGTCGCTGACAGAATCCCGGCATGCTTGTGGCTGGAAGGGACCCTGCCCGTGGGTTAGGATGCCGAGGGGGAGAGAGAGACGCCTGTGCCGCAGGGAAGGTGCAAGTGAGACCACATGAGGGCAACAAACGGATTTTACTGGACATGCATTTTATTGAACGAGGGATGGCGTTCTAGAGGATGTGTATTTTAATTTGATATTCTTCTTCTGCTTACTACTATTTCCTATTTCTTCTTCTTCATCTAAGTCATCTTCTTCTTTGCCTTCTTTTCAATTACTTCTACTACTCTTGCTTCTTCTTTTCTTCTTTGCTGTCTTTTTAATTACTACTACTACTCTTGCTTCTTCTTTGTCTTACTCTTATTCTTTTTATTCCTATTTTAATTTTTCTTCTTATTCACTACTACTATTTCTTCTTCTTCTTTATCATAGTCTTCTTGTTGTAATTAATCTTCTTCACTTGTTATGCTTATGGTTATTTTTTTCTTTTTCATATTCTTACTGTTTACTACTATTTCTTCTTCCTCTTCTTCTACTTATTCCTATGCTCCTATTATTCTTATTCAACTTAATATTTTTATTATTATTCTATTCCTTTTTCTTCTTCCTCCTGTTTACTACTACTATTTCTTCATCGTCATAATCTTCTTCTTCCTATTCCTATTTGTATTCCTATTCTTTTTTTTTCTCCTGTAGGAGGAGGTTTTTAATTTTTTTTCTTTTTTTTTACTACTACTATTTCTTCATCATCATAATCTTCTTCTTCCTATTCCTCGTCCTAGTCCTATTCTTTTTTTTTCTCCTGGAGGAGGAGGTTTTTAAATTTTTTTTCTTTTTTTTTACTACTACTATTTCTTCATCATCATAATCTTCTTCTTCCTATTCCTATTCCTATTCCTATTCCTATTCCTATTCTTTTTTTTTTTCTCCTGTATGAGGAGGTTTTTAAATTTTTTTTTCTATTTTTTTACTACTACTACTCTTTCTTAAAGTCAAGTTCCGTTTGTTGAGTCCAAGTCTTGAAGTCTTGTCCGTAGCCTTTGATGCCACCAGGGGAGGTTCAGATTCAATATCTGAAAGAGCTTTTCCTTGGGAGAGGCGTGAGGCACTGGAAGAAGTTGCCCAGGGCGGTGGTGGAGTCCTTGTCCCCGCAGTGGTCAGGAGCTGTGCAGATGTGGCCCTTGGGGACGTGGTTTCGGGGCGGCGGTGGCGCTGCCAGGGTGCCAGTGGCACCGGGTGCCCGGCAGGGTCTCTTTTGGCACCTCGGTGACTCCCTGGGCTTCCCCGCCGAGCGCGCCGGCACCGAGCGCGCTCCACGGGCGCTGTTTGGGGGCGGCCAGGCCGGTGACTTTGGGCGTCGCGGAGACGGCCCCGGCACGGCCCAAAGCAGCCGGGGCAGCTCAGGCTGCGGGGCCCGTCCAGGCCGAGGCCGCCCCGGGCCGGGCGGGCGCTACTCCAGCGTCCGCGGCGCCAGGCAGCGGCAGCGGAACAGCGCCCGCAGCGCCCGCAGCGCCCGCCTGAGGCGGCCGGGCCGCTTGCTGGGGGCAGCCGAGGGGCCGCGGGGGCTCTGCGGGGCAGGCCCCGGCTCCTGCCAGGCCAGCACAGGAGAAGCTGCGGGTCCCGTGGCGGCTCGGCCTTGCAGGGGGGGAAGCGAGGCACAGAGCGGCTCCCGTGCCGGCCGCTCGGCCCAGGCCTCCCGAGGGACGGGCGGCGGGAGCTCGTCTGCCGCAAGAGCTGCCAGGCTTCGGCGCCTGCCTTCTTCGCCTACCTCGAGCACGCTGACTCCGTCCCAGGCGGCGGCCTTGGGCAGCGAGGGTGGGACCCTGAAGCTGAAGATGCAGGTGTATTCCCAGCTGCTGTGTGCGGCAGGGACCAGGCTCCATGGCCCTGCTGATGGCACCTCCTCACTGGGGGCAGGAGAACACGGCTGGTTCTTCTGGCCGCTCGCACCTCCTTCACCTCGCTGGGACAGCTTTGGGTCGTTCCCTTCTTCTTCCCCGTGGGGCAGCTCCTGGACTTCCACTCTCTGTTGCCACCGGTAGAGCAGTTGCTGTGCCCCATGTCCCCACTCCATGCTCAGGCCCATCTTCCACGGCTTCAGCCCTTGGGGACTCCACATTCTGCACAGGGACACTTCCTGCACTGGCACTGCTGGGACCCACTGGGACAACTCACGGCCTGTCGCCTCTTCGCACAGGCAAAGCTCTTGGGGTCGAGTGTCTCTCCCCTGGCAAGGCTCCTCATCCACGGCAGGTTTCCTCTCCGCCTCCCTGATGACAAAGGGCCCCTGCTCCTCTTCAGTGTCTCTCTGGGGCCTGACTGAGGCACTCTCTGCCCCCACCAAGTGCCAGCTGAGGGTCTGGTCTTGTGGCCCGCTGGGCACAGGGGTGGGTGGCTGGGAGGAGCTGGGGTTTGCCTTGTCCTCTTCCATCTCAGAGGTCCTGTAGCACAGAAGGATGGCGGGAGCTGCTTCCTTCTGCGACAGGGGCTCTCAGCGGACTGGGCACTGCCAGGTTCTGCGCCCCTTAGCTACCCTCAGCCAGGGCGGGGCTCTCTGATGTCACAAGGCTCTCTGGGCACCGCCATGTTCCGCATGGCCAAGGGCCCTTTGTGACACCACGCGCCTGGGTCACAAAGGGCCGTAGCCGGCGCCCCTCCAGCAGCCGAGCCTGCTGGAAGTAGCACTGAGCAGGCCCTGGACTTGGGCACTTGTAGCCCTTGGCCTCTGCGAGGCTTTGGCCACGGTCCCACTCACCGGCCCAATCCCCACACTGTAGAGCCCTGGCTTTGGCGGGTGGGCTGCCCAGGGCACGAGCCATTGGCCAGATGGCCGCAGCCAGGGACTTGGGGGCATTGGCTCCATGTGCAGCTGCAGGCCGGGGACCAGGGGTGTCCCTCAGGGCTCTGCCTTGGCCCTGGGGCTCTTCAGTGGCGTCCCCAATGACACAGGCAGGGGCTCGAGCTCCCCCTCAGCACGTTTGCAGGGGACGGGCAGCTGAGCGTGGCAGGGGCACCATGGCAGGATTTGGCCGTGCACAGGGACCTGGGCAAGCTTGAGAAGGGGCACAACGAGAACCTTACGAGGTCTCACAAGGCCAAGTGCCGGGTGCTGCGCCTGGCCCGGGGCGATCCCCGAGTCCCGGATTCGTGCAGGCCGGGAGAGACCTTCATATCCCTCCGTTTGGTGCTGCCTCCCTGGCCGCTCCCAGCACGTCCAGAAGCAGCACTGGCTGGGCCTTGGGCCTTTCCGGTGCCCTTGCCCACTTCCAGCAGGGCTGGCCCGAGGGGAGCACGCCCAGCCCGTGCCTCTGCCCCACAGCCCCTGTGGGCAGCTTCCCTGGGCACGTCCTGCCCTGAGCCTGCCGCGGCTGGGCCAGTGCTGGGCCACTGAGTGCTGCTCCTGGAGGGACAATTCCAGCTGAAATCACACGTAATGAATGAAGCTTTTGACAGATTGGTGCTGGCAGTGGTGACACCAATGCTGAGCTGAATTCTCCCCTGTGTTTGGGTGTGCTTGGCCTCCGTGCCAGAAGCCTCGTGATGCCGAGGGTGCCAGGCTTTGCCCAGGCTTTCCAGGCAGCAGATGCAGGCAGGGCCACTCCTGGCAAAGTGGGCACTGGCTTGGAGAGCCATCAGTGTTCCTGAACACAGACTGGTTTCAGGAATGTGGTGGTGTTGAGGTGAACTTTGAGGTATATAAATATAAGGGGGAGTAATTGCAAGGTGCTGTACTGTATTGCTATTGGTGTTTGAATAAGTAATAAAATGACAGATGGAGCATGATAGGAAAATAACTTGCTGCAGGAAAAAATTCCTCAGGATTGCTGGTTATTCCCAATATGTACCGCTGTAACTGAGTAAGGAGAAAGGGACAACAAGCCGTGTCTGATTAACAAGATGCTGATGTTGTGCTCTCTTCCCCAGTCTGCTCTCAAAAGATGTGGGACTGACAAAGATGAAGGAATCTTAAGAGCTATTTTGGTTCTTTTGGAGAAGGTTTAAAATGGAGAAGGGATTGGGGTGATTAGGAGGCTCTCATTACGCATCATTTTCAGTGCTGCCTTTTGTGGCAGAAGTGATTAAATGTGCCCTGCTGGTGTTGTGTTGGTGTTTAGATTTTCTGAGTCCCGCAGCCCTGAGCTGGCTTCCCATGCCGGTGGAACTGTCCTGCC
The DNA here is from genome assembly GCF_965178545.1 of Coloeus monedula. Taxonomy (NCBI): domain Eukaryota; kingdom Metazoa; phylum Chordata; class Aves; order Passeriformes; family Corvidae; genus Coloeus; species Coloeus monedula. The sequence continues at coordinate 14,194,772 of NC_138798.1, read as the reverse complement.
TGCTGCTTGCAGGATGCCCTGGAACAAAGCCTCTGCCCCATCATGCCCGAGGAGCAGAAGGGCATGAGGACAGTGCTGCGAGGATGGGCAAGGAGGGGCACTTTGCTTAGGGAGAGTGGGGCAGGAGAGGCCTTCAGTGGCCTGGCAGAGATACTCAGAGCTTTTGTTGGTTTCCAGACAACAAAAGGTTTCCCCTTCCCTCAGAGATCCGGAGCGATGCTCTTGGCCGGGTCCTCCTTTCTCTCCTGCCTTCCTTTGCCTGCTCTTTTTCCCTCCCAGTGTCTCCCTTTGCCCAGGGCAGCTCCCAGCCAAAGAGCCTGCCCTGATGGTTTTTTTTTCCCCAATCCAGGAGCTAAAAGAGCCCTGGATGAAGTTACGGAGGCTGGCAGTGAAATGTCACGGTAAGATCTTGCTCCGCTTGGGTTTCAGCCCTTTCAGAGCTTTGCCTTGAAGGGCAGGAAGATCTTTTCCTCGCTGGGAACTGGAACTGCAGCCCATTGCAGTGTGTGCCATGGATGCCAAGAGGGGCATTCCCGAGGCTCCCAGGCTGCTGCTCCTGCCGTGCCTCCCAAGGGAGCTGCGCAGGGCCGGGGGACAAGGTCCAGCAGCTGGGAGGGCTCCCAGAGCAGCCAGCAAAGGCTGCTTTGCTGCACGTTCTCCAGCGGGAAGCAGAGGGAAGGAGGGAAGGGAAGGGAGTCGCTGACAGAATCCCGGCATGCTTGTGGCTGGAAGGGACCCTGCCCGTGGGTTAGGATGCCGAGGGGGAGAGAGAGACGCCTGTGCCGCAGGGAAGGTGCAAGTGAGACCACATGAGGGCAACAAACGGATTTTACTGGACATGCATTTTATTGAACGAGGGATGGCGTTCTAGAGGATGTGTATTTTAATTTGATATTCTTCTTCTGCTTACTACTATTTCCTATTTCTTCTTCTTCATCTAAGTCATCTTCTTCTTTGCCTTCTTTTCAATTACTTCTACTACTCTTGCTTCTTCTTTTCTTCTTTGCTGTCTTTTTAATTACTACTACTACTCTTGCTTCTTCTTTGTCTTACTCTTATTCTTTTTATTCCTATTTTAATTTTTCTTCTTATTCACTACTACTATTTCTTCTTCTTCTTTATCATAGTCTTCTTGTTGTAATTAATCTTCTTCACTTGTTATGCTTATGGTTATTTTTTTCTTTTTCATATTCTTACTGTTTACTACTATTTCTTCTTCCTCTTCTTCTACTTATTCCTATGCTCCTATTATTCTTATTCAACTTAATATTTTTATTATTATTCTATTCCTTTTTCTTCTTCCTCCTGTTTACTACTACTATTTCTTCATCGTCATAATCTTCTTCTTCCTATTCCTATTTGTATTCCTATTCTTTTTTTTTCTCCTGTAGGAGGAGGTTTTTAATTTTTTTTCTTTTTTTTTACTACTACTATTTCTTCATCATCATAATCTTCTTCTTCCTATTCCTCGTCCTAGTCCTATTCTTTTTTTTTCTCCTGGAGGAGGAGGTTTTTAAATTTTTTTTCTTTTTTTTTACTACTACTATTTCTTCATCATCATAATCTTCTTCTTCCTATTCCTATTCCTATTCCTATTCCTATTCTTTTTTTTTTTCTCCTGTATGAGGAGGTTTTTAAATTTTTTTCTCTATTTTTTTACTACTACTCTTTCTTAAAGTCAAGTTCCGTTTGTTGAGTCCAAGTCTTGAAGTCTTGTCCGTAGCCTTTGATGCCACCAGGGGAGGTTCAGATTCAATATCTGAAAGAGCTTTTCCTTGGGAGAGGCGTGAGGCACTGGAAGAAGTTGCCCAGGGCGGTGGTGGAGTCCTTGTCCCCGCAGTGGTCAGGAGCTGTGCAGATGTGGCCCTTGGGGACGTGGTTTCGGGGCGGCGGTGGCGCTGCCAGGGTGCCAGTGGCACCGGGTGCCCGGCAGGGTCTCTTTTGGCACCTCGGTGACTCCCTGGGCTTCCCCGCCGAGCGCGCCGGCACCGAGCGCGCTCCACGGGCGCTGTTTGGGGGCGGCCAGGCCGGTGACTTTGGGCGTCGCGGAGACGGCCCCGGCACGGCCCAAAGCAGCCGGGGCAGCTCAGGCTGCGGGGCCCGTCCAGGCCGAGGCCGCCCCGGGCCGGGCGGGTGCTACTCCAGCGTCCGCGGCGCCAGGCAGCGGCAGCGGAACAGCGCCCGCAGCGCCCGCAGCGCCCGCCTGAGGCGGCCGGGCCGCTTGCTGGGGGCAGCCGAGGGGCCGCGGGGGCTCTGCGGGGCAGGCCCCGGCTCCTGCCAGGCCAGCACAGGAGAAGCTGCGGGTCCCGTGGCGGCTCGGCCTTGCAGGGGGGGAAGCGAGGCACAGAGCGGCTCCCGTGCCGGCCGCTCGGCCCAGGCCTCCCGAGGGACGGGCGGCGGGAGCTCGTCTGCCGCAAGAGCTGCCAGGCTTCGGCGCCTGCCTTCTTCGCCTACCTCGAGCACGCTGACTCCGTCCCAGGCGGCGGCCTTGGGCAGCGAGGGTGGGACCCTGAAGCTGAAGATGCAGGTGTATTCCCAGCTGCTGTGTGCGGCAGGGACCAGGCTCCATGGCCCTGCTGATGGCACCTCCTCACTGGGGGCAGGAGAACACGGCTGGTTCTTCTGGCCGCTCGCACCTCCTTCACCTCGCTGGGACAGCTTTGGGTCGTTCCCTTCTTCTTCCCCGTGGGGCAGCTCCTGGACTTCCACTCTCTGTTGCCACCGGTAGAGCAGTTGCTGTGCCCCATGTCCCCACTCCATGCTCAGGCCCATCTTCCACGGCTTCAGCCCTTGGGGACTCCACATTCTGCACAGGGACACTTCCTGCACTGGCACTGCTGGGACCCACTGGGACAACTCACGGCCTGTCGCCTCTTCGCACAGGCAAAGCTCTTGGGGTCGAGTGTCTCTCCCCTGGCAAGGCTCCTCATCCACGGCAGGTTTCCTCTCCGCCTCCCTGATGACAAAGGGCCCCTGCTCCTCTTCAGTGTCTCTCTGGGGCCTGACTGAGGCACTCTCTGCCCCCACCAAGTGCCAGCTGAGGGTCTGGTCTTGTGGCCCGCTGGGCACAGGGGTGGGTGGCTGGGAGGAGCTGGGGTTTGCCTTGTCCTCTTCCATCTCAGAGGTCCTGTAGCACAGAAGGATGGCGGGAGCTGCTTCCTTCTGCGACAGGGGCTCTCAGCGGACTGGGCACTGCCAGGTTCTGCGCCCCTTAGCTACCCTCAGCCAGGGCGGGGCTCTCTGATGTCACAAGGCTCTCTGGGCACCGCCATGTTCCGCATGGCCAAGGGCCCTTTGTGACACCACGCGCCTGGGTCACAAAGGGCCGTAGCCGGCGCCCCTCCAGCAGCCGAGCCTGCTGGAAGTAGCACTGAGCAGGCCCTGGACTTGGGCACTTGTAGCCCTTGGCCTCTGCGAGGCTTTGGCCACGGTCCCACTCACCGGCCCAATCCCCACACTGTAGAGCCCTGGCTTTGGCGGGTGGGCTGCCCAGGGCACGAGCCATTGGCCAGATGGCCGCAGCCAGGGACTTGGGGGCATTGGCTCCATGTGCAGCTGCAGGCCGGGGACCAGGGGTGTCCCTCAGGGCTCTGCCTTGGCCCTGGGGCTCTTCAGTGGCGTCCCCAATGACACAGGCAGGGGCTCGAGCTCCCCCTCAGCACGTTTGCAGGGGACGGGCAGCTGAGCGTGGCAGGGGCACCATGGCAGGATTTGGCCGTGCACAGGGACCTGGGCAAGCTTGAGAAGGGGCACAACGAGAACCTTACGAGGTCTCACAAGGCCAAGTGCCGGGTGCTGCGCCTGGCCCGGGGCGATCCCCGAGTCCCGGATTCGTGCAGGCCGGGAGAGACCTTCATATCCCTCCGTTTGGTGCTGCCTCCCTGGCCGCTCCCAGCACGTCCAGAAGCAGCACTGGCTGGGCCTTGGGCCTTTCCGGTGCCCTTGCCCACTTCCAGCAGGGCTGGCCCGAGGGGAGCACGCCCAGCCCGTGCCTCTGCCCCACAGCCCCTGTGGGCAGCTTCCCTGGGCACGTCCTGCCCTGAGCCTGCCGCGGCTGGGCCAGTGCTGGGCCACTGAGTGCTGCTCCTGGAGGGACAATTCCAGCTGAAATCACACGTAATGAATGAAGCTTTTGACAGATTGGTGCTGGCAGTGGTGACACCAATGCTGAGCTGAATTCTCCCCTGTGTTTGGGTGTGCTTGGCCTCCGTGCCAGAAGCCTCGTGATGCCGAGGGTGCCAGGCTTTGCCCAGGCTTTCCAGGCAGCAGATGCAGGCAGGGCCACTCCTGGCAAAGTGGGCACTGGCTTGGAGAGCCATCAGTGTTCCTGAACACAGACTGGTTTCAGGAATGTGGTGGTGTTGAGGTGAACTTTGAGGTATATAAATATAAGGGGGAGTAATTGCAAGGTGCTGTACTGTATTGCTATTGGTGTTTGAATAAGTAATAAAATGACAGATGGAGCATGATAGGAAAATAACTTGCTGCAGGAAAAAATTCCTCAGGATTGCTGGTTATTCCCAATATGTACCGCTGTAACTGAGTAAGGAGAAAGGGACAACAAGCCGTGTCTGATTAACAAGATGCTGATGTTGTGCTCTCTTCCCCAGTCTGCTCTCAAAAGATGTGGGACTGACAAAGATGAAGGAATCTTAAGAGCTATTTTGGTTCTTTTGGAGAAGGTTTAAAATGGAGAAGGGATTGGGGTGATTAGGAGGCTCTCATTACGCATCATTTTCAGTGCTGCCTTTTGTGGCAGAAGTGATTAAATGTGCCCTGCTGGTGTTGTGTTGGTGTTTAGATTTTCTGAGTCCCGCAGCCCTGAGCTGGGTTCCCATGCCGGTGGAACTGTCCTGCCTGCTGCTTGCAGGATGCCCTGGAACAAAGCCTCTGCCCCATCATCCCCGAGGAGCAGAAGGGCATGAGGACAGTGCTGCGAGGATGGGCAAGGAGGGGCACTTTGCTTAGGGAGAGTGGGGCAGGAGAGGCCTTCAGTGGCCTGGCAGAGATACTCAGAGCTTTTGTTGGTTTCCAGACAACAAAAGGTTTCCCCTTCCCTCAGAGATCCGGAGCGATGCTCTTGGCCGGGTCCTCCTTTCTCTCCTGCCTTCCTTTGCCTGCTCTTTTTCCCTCCCAGTGTCTCCCTTTGCCCAGGGCAGCTCCCAGCCAAAGAGCCTGCCCTGATGGTTTTTTTTTCCCCAATCCAGGAGCTAAAAGAGCCCTGGATGAAGTTACGGAGGCTGGCAGTGAAATGTCACGGTAAGATCTTGCTCCGCTTGGGTTTCAGCCCTTTCAGAGCTTTGCCTTGAAGGGCAGGAAGATCTTTTCCTCGCTGGGAACTGGAACTGCAGCCCATTGCAGTGTGTGCCATGGATGCCAAGAGGGGCATTCCCGAGGCTCCCAGGCTGCTGCTCCTGCCGTGCCTCCCAAGGGAGCTGCGCAGGGCCGGGGGACAAGGTCCAGCAGCTGGGAGGGCTCCCAGAGCAGCCAGCAAAGGCTGCTTTGCTGCACGTTCTCCAGCGGGAAGCAGAGGGAAGGAGGGAAGGGAAGGGAGTCGCTGACAGAATCCCGGCATGCTTGTGGCTGGAAGGGACCCTGCCCGTGGGTTAGGATGCCGAGGGGGAGAGAGAGACGCCTGTGCCGCAGGGAAGGTGCAAGTGAGACCACATGAGGGCAACAAACGGATTTTACTGGACATGCATTTTATTGAACGAGGGATGGCGTTCTAGAGGATGTGTATTTTAATTTGATATTCTTCTTCTGCTTACTACTATTTCCTATTTCTTCTTCTTCATCTAAGTCATCTTCTTCTTTGCCTTCTTTTCAATTACTTCTACTACTCTTGCTTCTTCTTTTCTTCTTTGCTGTCTTTTTAATTACTACTACTACTCTTGCTTCTTCTTTGTCTTACTCTTATTCTTTTTATTCCTATTTTAATTTTTCTTCTTATTCACTACTACTATTTCTTCTTCTTCTTTATCATAGTCTTCTTGTTGTAATTAATCTTCTTCACTTGTTATGCTTATGGTTATTTTTTTCTTTTTCATATTCTTACTGTTTACTACTATTTCTTCTTCCTCTTCTTCTACTTATTCCTATGCTCCTATTATTCTTATTCAACTTAATATTTTTATTATTATTCTATTCCTTTTTCTTCTTCCTCCTGTTTACTACTACTATTTCTTCATCGTCATAATCTTCTTCTTCCTATTCCTATTTGTATTCCTATTCTTTTTTTTTCTCCTGTAGGAGGAGGTTTTTAATTTTTTTTCTTTTTTTTTACTACTACTATTTCTTCATCATCATAATCTTCTTCTTCCTATTCCTCGTCCTAGTCCTATTCTTTTTTTTTCTCCTGGAGGAGGAGGTTTTTAAATTTTTTTTCTTTTTTTTTACTACTACTATTTCTTCATCATCATAATCTTCTTCTTCCTATTCCTATTCCTATTCCTATTCCTATTCCTATTCTTTTTTTTTTTCTCCTGTATGAGGAGGTTTTTAAATTTTTTTCTCTATTTTTTTACTACTACTCTTTCTTAAAGTCAAGTTCCGTTTGTTGAGTCCAAGTCTTGAAGTCTTGTCCGTAGCCTTTGATGCCACCAGGGGAGGTTCAGATTCAATATCTGAAAGAGCTTTTCCTTGGGAGAGGCGTGAGGCACTGGAAGAAGTTGCCCAGGGCGGTGGTGGAGTCCTTGTCCCCGCAGTGGTCAGGAGCTGTGCAGATGTGGCCCTTGGGGACGTGGTTTCGGGGCGGCGGTGGCGCTGCCAGGGTGCCAGTGGCACCGGGTGCCCGGCAGGGTCTCTTTTGGCACCTCGGTGACTCCCTGGGCTTCCCCGCCGAGCGCGCCGGCACCGAGCGCGCTCCACGGGCGCTGTTTGGGGGCGGCCAGGCCGGTGACTTTGGGCGTCGCGGAGACGGCCCCGGCACGGCCCAAAGCAGCCGGGGCAGCTCAGGCTGCGGGGCCCGTCCAGGCCGAGGCCGCCCCGGGCCGGGCGGGCGCTACTCCAGCGTCCGCGGCGCCAGGCAGCGGCAGCGGAACAGCGCCCGCAGCGCCCGCAGCGCCCGCCTGAGGCGGCCGGGCCGCTTGCTGGGGGCAGCCGAGGGGCCGCGGGGGCTCTGCGGGGCAGGCCCCGGCTCCTGCCAGGCCAGCACAGGAGAAGCTGCGGGTCCCGTGGCGGCTCGGCCTTGCAGGGGGGGAAGCGAGGCACAGAGCGGCTCCCGTGCCGGCCGCTCGGCCCAGGCCTCCCGAGGGACGGGCGGCGGGAGCTCGTCTGCCGCAAGAGCTGCCAGGCTTCGGCGCCTGCCTTCTTCGCCTACCTCGAGCACGCTGACTCCGTCCCAGGCGGCGGCCTTGGGCAGCGAGGGTGGGACCCTGAAGCTGAAGATGCAGGTGTATTCCCAGCTGCTGTGTGCGGCAGGGACCAGGCTCCATGGCCCTGCTGATGGCACCTCCTCACTGGGGGCAGGAGAACACGGCTGGTTCTTCTGGCCGCTCGCACCTCCTTCACCTCGCTGGGACAGCTTTGGGTCGTTCCCTTCTTCTTCCCCGTGGGGCAGCTCCTGGACTTCCACTCTCTGTTGCCACCGGTAGAGCAGTTGCTGTGCCCCATGTCCCCACTCCATGCTCAGGCCCATCTTCCACGGCTTCAGCCCTTGGGGACTCCACATTCTGCACAGGGACACTTCCTGCACTGGCACTGCTGGGACCCACTGGGACAACTCACGGCCTGTCGCCTCTTCGCACAGGCAAAGCTCTTGGGGTCGAGTGTCTCTCCCCTGGCAAGGCTCCTCATCCACGGCAGGTTTCCTCTCCGCCTCCCTGATGACAAAGGGCCCCTGCTCCTCTTCAGTGTCTCTCTGGGGCCTGACTGAGGCACTCTCTGCCCCCACCAAGTGCCAGCTGAGGGTCTGGTCTTGTGGCCCGCTGGGCACAGGGGTGGGTGGCTGGGAGGAGCTGGGGTTTGCCTTGTCCTCTTCCATCTCAGAGGTCCTGTAGCACAGAAGGATGGCGGGAGCTGCTTCCTTCTGCGACAGGGGCTCTCAGCGGACTGGGCACTGCCAGGTTCTGCGCCCCTTAGCTACCCTCAGCCAGGGCGGGGCTCTCTGATGTCACAAGGCTCTCTGGGCACCGCCATGTTCCGCATGGCCAAGGGCCCTTTGTGACACCACGCGCCTGGGTCACAAAGGGCCGTAGCCGGCGCCCCTCCAGCAGCCGAGCCTGCTGGAAGTAGCACTGAGCAGGCCCTGGACTTGGGCACTTGTAGCCCTTGGCCTCTGCGAGGCTTTGGCCACGGTCCCACTCACCGGCCCAATCCCCACACTGTAGAGCCCTGGCTTTGGCGGGTGGGCTGCCCAGGGCACGAGCCATTGGCCAGATGGCCGCAGCCAGGGACTTGGGGGCATTGGCTCCATGTGCAGCTGCAGGCCGGGGACCAGGGGTGTCCCTCAGGGCTCTGCCTTGGCCCTGGGGCTCTTCAGTGGCGTCCCCAATGACACAGGCAGGGGCTCGAGCTCCCCCTCAGCACGTTTGCAGGGGACGGGCAGCTGAGCGTGGCAGGGGCACCATGGCAGGATTTGGCCGTGCACAGGGACCTGGGCAAGCTTGAGAAGGGGCACAACGAGAACCTTACGAGGTCTCACAAGGCCAAGTGCCGGGTGCTGCGCCTGGCCCGGGGCGATCCCCGAGTCCCGGATTCGTGCAGGCCGGGAGAGACCTTCATATCCCTCCGTTTGGTGCTGCCTCCCTGGCCGCTCCCAGCACGTCCAGAAGCAGCACTGGCTGGGCCTTGGGCCTTTCCGGTGCCCTTGCCCACTTCCAGCAGGGCTGGCCCGAGGGGAGCACGCCCAGCCCGTGCCTCTGCCCCACAGCCCCTGTGGGCAGCTTCCCTGGGCACGTCCTGCCCTGAGCCTGCCGCGGCTGGGCCAGTGCTGGGCCACTGAGTGCTGCTCCTGGAGGGACAATTCCAGCTGAAATCACACGTAATGAATGAAGCTTTTGACAGATTGGTGCTGGCAGTGGTGACACCAATGCTGAGCTGAATTCTCCCCTGTGTTTGGGTGTGCTTGGCCTCCGTGCCAGAAGCCTCGTGATGCCGAGGGTGCCAGGCTTTGCCCAGGCTTTCCAGGCAGCAGATGCAGGCAGGGCCACTCCTGGCAAAGTGGGCACTGGCTTGGAGAGCCATCAGTGTTCCTGAACACAGACTGGTTTCAGGAATGTGGTGGTGTTGAGGTGAACTTTGAGGTATATAAATATAAGGGGGAGTAATTGCAAGGTGCTGTACTGTATTGCTATTGGTGTTTGAATAAGTAATAAAATGACAGATGGAGCATGATAGGAAAATAACTTGCTGCAGGAAAAAATTCCTCAGGATTGCTGGTTATTCCCAATATGTACCGCTGTAACTGAGTAAGGAGAAAGGGACAACAAGCCGTGTCTGATTAACAAGATGCTGATGTTGTGCTCTCTTCCCCAGTCTGCTCTCAAAAGATGTGGGACTGACAAAGATGAAGGAATCTTAAGAGCTATTTTGGTTCTTTTGGAGAAGGTTTAAAATGGAGAAGGGATTGGGGTGATTAGGAGGCTCTCATTACGCATCATTTTCAGTGCTGCCTTTTGTGGCAGAAGTGATTAAATGTGCCCTGCTGGTGTTGTGTTGGTGTTTAGATTTTCTGAGTCCCGCAGCCCTGAGCTGGCTTCCCATGCCGGTGGAACTGTCCTGCCTGCTGCTTGCAGGATGCCCTGGAACAAAGCCTCTGCCCCATCATCCCCGAGGAGCAGAAGGGCATGAGGACAGTGCTGCGAGGATGGGCAAGGAGGGGCACTTTGCTTAGGGAGAGTGGGGCAGGAGAGGCCTTCAGTGGCCTGGCAGAGATACTCAGAGCTTTTGTTGGTTTCCAGACAACAAAAGGTTTCCCCTTCCCTCAGAGATCCGGAGCGATGCTCTTGGCCGGGTCCTCCTTTCTCTCCTGCCTTCCTTTGCCTGCTCTTTTTCCCTCCCAGTGTCTCCCTTTGCCCAGGGCAGCTCCCAGCCAAAGAGCCTGCCCTGATGGTTTTTTTTTCCCCAATCCAGGAGCTAAAAGAGCCCTGGATGAAGTTACGGAGGCTGGCAGTGAAATGTCACGGTAAGATCTTGCTCCGCTTGGGTTTCAGCCCTTTCAGAGCTTTGCCTTGAAGGGCAGGAAGATCTTTTCCTCGCTGGGAACTGGAACTGCAGCCCATTGCAGTGTGTGCCATGGATGCCAAGAGGGGCATTCCCGAGGCTCCCAGGCTGCTGCTCCTGCCGTGCCTCCCAAGGGAGCTGCGCAGGGCCGGGGGACAAGGTCCAGCAGCTGGGAGGGCTCCCAGAGCAGCCAGCAAAGGCTGCTTTGCTGCACGTTCTCCAGCGGGAAGCAGAGGGAAGGAGGGAAGGGAAGGGAGTCGCTGACAGAATCCCGGCATGCTTGTGGCTGGAAGGGACCCTGCCCGTGGGTTAGGATGCCGAGGGGGAGAGAGAGACGCCTGTGCCGCAGGGAAGGTGCAAGTGAGACCACATGAGGGCAACAAACGGATTTTACTGGACATGCATTTTATTGAACGAGGGATGGCGTTCTAGAGGATGTGTATTTTAATTTGATATTCTTCTTCTGCTTACTACTATTTCCTATTTCTTCTTCTTCATCTAAGTCATCTTCTTCTTTGCCTTCTTTTCAATTACTTCTACTACTCTTGCTTCTTCTTTTCTTCTTTGCTGTCTTTTTAATTACTACTACTACTCTTGCTTCTTCTTTGTCTTACTCTTATTCTTTTTATTCCTATTTTAATTTTTCTTCTTATTCACTACTACTATTTCTTCTTCTTCTTTATCATAGTCTTCTTGTTGTAATTAATCTTCTTCACTTGTTATGCTTATGGTTATTTTTTTCTTTTTCATATTCTTACTGTTTACTACTATTTCTTCTTCCTCTTCTTCTACTTATTCCTATGCTCCTATTATTCTTATTCAACTTAATATTTTTATTATTATTCTATTCCTTTTTCTTCTTCCTCCTGTTTACTACTACTATTTCTTCATCGTCATAATCTTCTTCTTCCTATTCCTATTTGTATTCCTATTCTTTTTTTTTCTCCTGTAGGAGGAGGTTTTTAATTTTTTTTCTTTTTTTTTACTACTACTATTTCTTCATCATCATAATCTTCTTCTTCCTATTCCTCGTCCTAGTCCTATTCTTTTTTTTTCTCCTGGAGGAGGAGGTTTTTAAATTTTTTTTCTTTTTTTTTACTACTACTATTTCTTCATCATCATAATCTTCTTCTTCCTATTCCTATTCCTATTCCTATTCCTATTCTTTTTTTTTTTTCTCCTGTATGAGGAGGTTTTTAAATTTTTTTCTCTATTTTTTTACTACTACTCTTTCTTAAAGTCAAGTTCCGTTTGTTGAGTCCAAGTCTTGAAGTCTTGTCCGTAGCCTTTGATGCCACCAGGGGAGGTTCAGATTCAATATCTGAAAGAGCTTTTCCTTGGGAGAGGCGTGAGGCACTGGAAGAAGTTGCCCAGGGCGGTGGTGGAGTCCTTGTCCCCGCAGTGGTCAGGAGCTGTGCAGATGTGGCCCTTGGGGACGTGGTTTCGGGGCGGCGGTGGCGCTGCCAGGGTGCCAGTGGCACCGGGTGCCCGGCAGGGTCTCTTTTGGCACCTCGGTGACTCCCTGGGCTTCCCCGCCGAGCGCGCCGGCACCGAGCGCGCTCCACGGGCGCTGTTTGGGGGCGGCCAGGCCGGTGACTTTGGGCGTCGCGGAGACGGCCCCGGCACGGCCCAAAGCAGCCGGGGCAGCTCAGGCTGCGGGGCCCGTCCAGGCCGAGGCCGCCCCGGGCCGGGCGGGCGCTACTCCAGCGTCCGCGGCGCCAGGCAGCGGCAGCGGAACAGCGCCCGCAGCGCCCGCAGCGCCCGCCTGAGGCGGCCGGGCCGCTTGCTGGGGGCAGCCGAGGGGCCGCGGGGGCTCTGCGGGGCAGGCCCCGGCTCCTGCCAGGCCAGCACAGGAGAAGCTGCGGGTCCCGTGGCGGCTCGGCCTTGCAGGGGGGGAAGCGAGGCACAGAGCGGCTCCCGTGCCGGCCGCTCGGCCCAGGCCTCCCGAGGGACGGGCGGCGGGAGCTCGTCTGCCGCAAGAGCTGCCAGGCTTCGGCGCCTGCCTTCTTCGCCTACCTCGAGCACGCTGACTCCGTCCCAGGCGGCGGCCTTGGGCAGCGAGGGCGGGACCCTGAAGCTGAAGATGCAGGTGTATTCCCAGCTGCTGTGTGCGGCAGGGACCAGGCTCCATGGCCCTGCTGATGGCACCTCCTCACTGGGGGCAGGAGAACACGGCTGGTTCTTCTGGCCGCTCGCACCTCCTTCACCTCGCTGGGACAGCTTTGGGTCGTTCCCTTCTTCTTCCCCGTGGGGCAGCTCCTGGACTTCCACTCTCTGTTGCCACCGGTAGAGCAGTTGCTGTGCCCCATGTCCCCACTCCATGCTCAGGCCCATCTTCCACGGCTTCAGCCCTTGGGGACTCCACATTCTGCACAGGGACACTTCCTGCACTGGCACTGCTGGGACCCACTGGGACAACTCACGGCCTGTCGCCTCTTCGCACAGGCAAAGCTCTTGGGGTCGAGTGTCTCTCCCCTGGCAAGGCTCCTCATCCACGGCAGGTTTCCTCTCCGCCTCCCTGATGACAAAGGGCCCCTGCTCCTCTTCAGTGTCTCTCTGGGGCCTGACTGAGGCACTCTCTGCCCCCACCAAGTGCCAGCTGAGGGTCTGGTCTTGTGGCCCGCTGGGCACAGGGGTGGGTGGCTGGGAGGAGCTGGGGTTTGCCTTGTCCTCTTCCATCTCAGAGGTCCTGTAGCACAGAAGGATGGCGGGAGCTGCTTCCTTCTGCGACAGGGGCTCTCAGCGGACTGGGCACTGCCAGGTTCTGCGCCCCTTAGCTACCCTCAGCCAGGGCGGGGCTCTCTGATGTCACAAGGCTCTCTGGGCACCGCCATGTTCCGCATGGCCAAGGGCCCTTTGTGACACCACGCGCCTGGGTCACAAAGGGCCGTAGCCGGCGCCCCTCCAGCAGCCGAGCCTGCTGGAAGTAGCACTGAGCAGGCCCTGGACTTGGGCACTTGTAGCCCTTGGCCTCTGCGAGGCTTTGGCCACGGTCCCACTCACCGGCCCAATCCCCACACTGTAGAGCCCTGGCTTTGGCGGGTGGGCTGCCCAGGGCACGAGCCATTGGCCAGATGGCCGCAGCCAGGGACTTGGGGGCATTGGCTCCATGTGCAGCTGCAGGCCGGGGACCAGGGGTGTCCCTCAGGGCTCTGCCTTGGCCCTGGGGCTCTTCAGTGGCGTCCCCAATGACACAGGCAGGGGCTCGAGCTCCCCCTCAGCACGTTTGCAGGGGACAGGCAGCTGAGCGTGGCAGGGGCACCATGGCAGGATTTGGCCGTGCACAGGGACCTGGGCAAGCTTGAGAAGGGGCACAACGAGAACCTTACGAGGTCTCACAAGGCCAAGTGCCGGGTGCTGCGCCTGGCCCGGGGCGATCCCCGAGTCCCGGATTCGTGCAGGCCGGGAGAGACCTTCATATCCCTCCGTTTGGTGCTGCCTCCCTGGCCGCTCCCAGCACGTCCAGAAGCAGCACTGGCTGGGCCTTGGGCCTTTCCGGTGCCCTTGCCCACTTCCAGCAGGGCTGGCCCGAGGGGAGCACGCCCAGCCCGTGCCTCTGCCCCACAGCCCCTGTGGGCAGCTTCCCTGGGCACGTCCTGCCCTGAGCCTGCCGCGGCTGGGCCAGTGCTGGGCCACTGAGTGCTGCTCCTGGAGGGACAATTCCAGCTGAAATCACACGTAATGAATGAAGCTTTTGACAGATTGGTGCTGGCAGTGGTGACACCAATGCTGAGCTGAATTCTCCCCTGTGTTTGGGTGTGCTTGGCCTCCGTGCCAGAAGCCTCGTGATGCCGAGGGTGCCAGGCTTTGCCCAGGCTTTCCAGGCAGCAGATGCAGGCAGGGCCACTCCTGGCAAAGTGGGCACTGGCTTGGAGAGCCATCAGTGTTCCTGAACACAGACTGGTTTCAGGAATGTGGTGGTGTTGAGGTGAACTTTGAGGTATATAAATATAAGGGGGAGTAATTGCAAGGTGCTGTACTGTATTGCTATTGGTGTTTGAATAAGTAATAAAATGACAGATGGAGCATGATAGGAAAATAACTTGCTGCAGGAAAAAATTCCTCAGGATTGCTGGTTATTCCCAATATGTACCGCTGTAACTGAGTAAGGAGAAAGGGACAACAAGCCGTGTCTGATTAACAAGATGCTGATGTTGTGCTCTCTTCCCCAGTCTGCTCTCAAAAGATGTGGGACTGACAAAGATGAAGGAATCTTAAGAGCTATTTTGGTTCTTTTGGAGAAGGTTTAAAATGGAGAAGGGATTGGGGTGATTAGGAGGCTCTCATTACGCATCATTTTCAGTGCTGCCTTTTGTGGCAGAAGTGATTAAATGTGCCCTGCTGGTGTTGTGTTGGTGTTTAGATTTTCTGAGTCCCGCAGCCCTGAGCTGGGTTCCCATGCCGGTGGAACTGTCCTGCCTGCTGCTTGCAGGATGCCCTGGAACAAAGCCTCTGCCCCATCATCCCCGAGGAGCAGAAGGGCATGAGGACAGTGCTGCGAGGATGGGCAAGGAGGGGCACTTTGCTTAGGGAGAGTGGGGCAGGAGAGGCCTTCAGTGGCCTGGCAGAGATACTCAGAGCTTTTGTTGGTTTCCAGACAACAAAAGGTTTCCCCTTCCCTCAGAGATCCGGAGCGATGCTCTTGGCCGGGTCCTCCTTTCTCTCCTGCCTTCCTTTGCCTGCTCTTTTTCCCTCCCAGTGTCTCCCTTTGCCCAGGGCAGCTCCCAGCCAAAGAGCCTGCCCTGATGGTTTTTTTTTCCCCAATCCAGGAGCTAAAAGAGCCCTGGATGAAGTTACGGAGGCTGGCAGTGAAATGTCACGGTAAGATCTTGCTCCGCTTGGGTTTCAGCCCTTTCAGAGCTTTGCCTTGAAGGGCAGGAAGATCTTTTCCTCGCTGGGAACTGGAACTGCAGCCCATTGCAGTGTGTGCCATGGATGCCAAGAGGGGCATTCCCGAGGCTCCCAGGCTGCTGCTCCTGCCGTGCCTCCCAAGGGAGCTGCGCAGGGCCGGGGGACAAGGTCCAGCAGCTGGGAGGGCTCCCAGAGCAGCCAGCAAAGGCTGCTTTGCTGCACGTTCTCCAGCGGGAAGCAGAGGGAAGGAGGGAAGGGAAGGGAGTCGCTGACAGAATCCCGGCATGCTTGTGGCTGGAAGGGACCCTGCCCGTGGGTTAGGATGCCGAGGGGGAGAGAGAGACGCCTGTGCCGCAGGGAAGGTGCAAGTGAGACCACATGAGGGCAACAAACGGATTTTACTGGACATGCATTTTATTGAACGAGGGATGGCGTTCTAGAGGATGTGTATTTTAATTTGATATTCTTCTTCTGCTTACTACTATTTCCTATTTCTTCTTCTTCATCTAAGTCATCTTCTTCTTTGCCTTCTTTTCAATTACTTCTACTACTCTTGCTTCTTCTTTTCTTCTTTGCTGTCTTTTTAATTACTACTACTACTCTTGCTTCTTCTTTGTCTTACTCTTATTCTTTTTATTCCTATTTTAATTTTTCTTCTTATTCACTACTACTATTTCTTCTTCTTCTTTATCATAGTCTTCTTGTTGTAATTAATCTTCTTCACTTGTTATGCTTATGGTTATTTTTTTCTTTTTCATATTCTTACTGTTTACTACTATTTCTTCTTCCTCTTCTTCTACTTATTCCTATGCTCCTATTATTCTTATTCAACTTAATATTTTTATTATTATTCTATTCCTTTTTCTTCTTCCTCCTGTTTACTACTACTATTTCTTCATCGTCATAATCTTCTTCTTCCTATTCCTATTTGTATTCCTATTCTTTTTTTTTCTCCTGTAGGAGGAGGTTTTTAATTTTTTTTCTTTTTTTTTACTACTACTATTTCTTCATCATCATAATCTTCTTCTTCCTATTCCTCGTCCTAGTCCTATTCTTTTTTTTTCTCCTGGAGGAGGAGGTTTTTAAATTTTTTTTCTTTTTTTTTACTACTACTATTTCTTCATCATCATAATCTTCTTCTTCCTATTCCTATTCCTATTCCTATTCCTATTCTTTTTTTTTTTCTCCTGTATGAGGAGGTTTTTAAATTTTTTTCTCTATTTTTTTACTACTACTCTTTCTTAAAGTCAAGTTCCGTTTGTTGAGTCCAAGTCTTGAAGTCTTGTCCGTAGCCTTTGATGCCACCAGGGGAGGTTCAGATTCAATATCTGAAAGAGCTTTTCCTTGGGAGAGGCGTGAGGCACTGGAAGAAGTTGCCCAGGGCGGTGGTGGAGTCCTTGTCCCCGCAGTGGTCAGGAGCTGTGCAGATGTGGCCCTTGGGGACGTGGTTTCGGGGCGGCGGTGGCGCTGCCAGGGTGCCAGTGGCACCGGGTGCCCGGCAGGGTCTCTTTTGGCACCTCGGTGACTCCCTGGGCTTCCCCGCCGAGCGCGCCGGCACCGAGCGCGCTCCACGGGCGCTGTTTGGGGGCGGCCAGGCCGGTGACTTTGGGCGTCGCGGAGACGGCCCCGGCACGGCCCAAAGCAGCCGGGGCAGCTCAGGCTGCGGGGCCCGTCCAGGCCGAGGCCGCCCCGGGCCGGGCGGGCGCTACTCCAGCGTCCGCGGCGCCAGGCAGCGGCAGCGGAACAGCGCCCGCAGCGCCCGCAGCGCCCGCCTGAGGCGGCCGGGCCGCTTGCTGGGGGCAGCCGAGGGGCCGCGGGGGCTCTGCGGGGCAGGCCCCGGCTCCTGCCAGGCCAGCACAGGAGAAGCTGCGGGTCCCGTGGCGGCTCGGCCTTGCAGGGGGGGAAGCGAGGCACAGAGCGGCTCCCGTGCCGGCCGCTCGGCCCAGGCCTCCCGAGGGACGGGCGGCGGGAGCTCGTCTGCCGCAAGAGCTGCCAGGCTTCGGCGCCTGCCTTCTTCGCCTACCTCGAGCACGCTGACTCCGTCCCAGGCGGCGGCCTTGGGCAGCGAGGGTGGGACCCTGAAGCTGAAGATGCAGGTGTATTCCCAGCTGCTGTGTGCGGCAGGGACCAGGCTCCATGGCCCTGCTGATGGCACCTCCTCACTGGGGGCAGGAGAACACGGCTGGTTCTTCTGGCCGCTCGCACCTCCTTCACCTCGCTGGGACAGCTTTGGGTCGTTCCCTTCTTCTTCCCCGTGGGGCAGCTCCTGGACTTCCACTCTCTGTTGCCACCGGTAGAGCAGTTGCTGTGCCCCATGTCCCCACTCCATGCTCAGGCCCATCTTCCACGGCTTCAGCCCTTGGGGACTCCACATTCTGCACAGGGACACTTCCTGCACTGGCACTGCTGGGACCCACTGGGACAACTCACGGCCTGTCGCCTCTTCGCACAGGCAAAGCTCTTGGGGTCGAGTGTCTCTCCCCTGGCAAGGCTCCTCATCCACGGCAGGTTTCCTCTCCGCCTCCCTGATGACAAAGGGCCCCTGCTCCTCTTCAGTGTCTCTCTGGGGCCTGACTGAGGCACTCTCTGCCCCCACCAAGTGCCAGCTGAGGGTCTGGTCTTGTGGCCCGCTGGGCACAGGGGTGGGTGGCTGGGAGGAGCTGGGGTTTGCCTTGTCCTCTTCCATCTCAGAGGTCCTGTAGCACAGAAGGATGGCGGGAGCTGCTTCCTTCTGCGACAGGGGCTCTCAGCGGACTGGGCACTGCCAGGTTCTGCGCCCCTTAGCTACCCTCAGCCAGGGCGGGGCTCTCTGATGTCACAAGGCTCTCTGGGCACCGCCATGTTCCGCATGGCCAAGGGCCCTTTGTGACACCACGCGCCTGGGTCACAAAGGGCCGTAGCCGGCGCCCCTCCAGCAGCCGAGCCTGCTGGAAGTAGCACTGAGCAGGCCCTGGACTTGGGCACTTGTAGCCCTTGGCCTCTGCGAGGCTTTGGCCACGGTCCCACTCACCGGCCCAATCCCCACACTGTAGAGCCCTGGCTTTGGCGGGTGGGCTGCCCAGGGCACGAGCCATTGGCCAGATGGCCGCAGCCAGGGACTTGGGGGCATTGGCTCCATGTGCAGCTGCAGGCCGGGGACCAGGGGTGTCCCTCAGGGCTCTGCCTTGGCCCTGGGGCTCTTCAGTGGCGTCCCCAATGACACAGGCAGGGGCTCGAGCTCCCCCTCAGCACGTTTGCAGGGGACGGGCAGCTGAGCGTGGCAGGGGCACCATGGCAGGATTTGGCCGTGCACAGGGACCTGGGCAAGCTTGAGAAGGGGCACAACGAGAACCTTACGAGGTCTCACAAGGCCAAGTGCCGGGTGCTGCGCCTGGCCCGGGGCGATCCCCGAGTCCCGGATTCGTGCAGGCCGGGAGAGACCTTCATATCCCTCCGTTTGGTGCTGCCTCCCTGGCCGCTCCCAGCACGTCCAGAAGCAGCACTGGCTGGGCCTTGGGCCTTTCCGGTGCCCTTGCCCACTTCCAGCAGGGCTGGCCCGAGGGGAGCACGCCCAGCCCGTGCCTCTGCCCCACAGCCCCTGTGGGCAGCTTCCCTGGGCACGTCCTGCCCTGAGCCTGCCGCGGCTGGGCCAGTGCTGGGCCACTGAGTGCTGCTCCTGGAGGGACAATTCCAGCTGAAATCACACGTAATGAATGAAGCTTTTGACAGATTGGTGCTGGCAGTGGTGACACCAATGCTGAGCTGAATTCTCCCCTGTGTTTGGGTGTGCTTGGCCTCCGTGCCAGAAGCCTCGTGATGCCGAGGGTGCCAGGCTTTGCCCAGGCTTTCCAGGCAGCAGATGCAGGCAGGGCCACTCCTGGCAAAGTGGGCACTGGCTTGGAGAGCCATCAGTGTTCCTGAACACAGACTGGTTTCAGGAATGTGGTGGTGTTGAGGTGAACTTTGAGGTATATAAATATAAGGGGGAGTAATTGCAAGGTGCTGTACTGTATTGCTATTGGTGTTTGAATAAGTAATAAAATGACAGATGGAGCATGATAGGAAAATAACTTGCTGCAGGAAAAAATTCCTCAGGATTGCTGGTTATTCCCAATATGTACCGCTGTAACTGAGTAAGGAGAAAGGGACAACAAGCCGTGTCTGATTAACAAGATGCTGATGTTGTGCTCTCTTCCCCAGTCTGCTCTCAAAAGATGTGGGACTGACAAAGATGAAGGAATCTTAAGAGCTATTTTGGTTCTTTTGGAGAAGGTTTAAAATGGAGAAGGGATTGGGGTGATTAGGAGGCTCTCATTACGCATCATTTTCAGTGCTGCCTTTTGTGGCAGAAGTGATTAAATGTGCCCTGCTGGTGTTGTGTTGGTGTTTAGATTTTCTGAGTCCCGCAGCCCTGAGCTGGGTTCCCATGCCGGTGGAACTGTCCTGCCTGCTGCTTGCAGGATGCCCTGGAACAAAGCCTCTGCCCCATCATCCCCGAGGAGCAGAAGGGCATGAGGACAGTGCTGCGAGGATGGGCAAGGAGGGGCACTTTGCTTAGGGAGAGTGGGGCAGGAGAGGCCTTCAGTGGCCTGGCAGAGATACTCAGAGCTTTTGTTGGTTTCCAGACAACAAAAGGTTTCCCCTTCCCTCAGAGATCCGGAGCGATGCTCTTGGCCGGGTCCTCCTTTCTCTCCTGCCTTCCTTTGCCTGCTCTTTTTCCCTCCCAGTGTCTCCCTTTGCCCAGGGCAGCTCCCAGCCAAAGAGCCTGCCCTGATGGTTTTTTTTTCCCCAATCCAGGAGCTAAAAGAGCCCTGGATGAAGTTACGGAGGCTGGCAGTGAAATGTCACGGTAAGATCTTGCTCCGCTTGGGTTTCAGCCCTTTCAGAGCTTTGCCTTGAAGGGCAGGAAGATCTTTTCCTCGCTGGGAACTGGAACTGCAGCCCATTGCAGTGTGTGCCATGGATGCCAAGAGGGGCATTCCCGAGGCTCCCAGGCTGCTGCTCCTGCCGTGCCTCCCAAGGGAGCTGCGCAGGGCCGGGGGACAAGGTCCAGCAGCTGGGAGGGCTCCCAGAGCAGCCAGCAAAGGCTGCTTTGCTGCACGTTCTCCAGCGGGAAGCAGAGGGAAGGAGGGAAGGGAAGGGAGTCGCTGACAGAATCCCGGCATGCTTGTGGCTGGAAGGGACCCTGCCCGTGGGTTAGGATGCCGAGGGGGAGAGAGAGACGCCTGTGCCGCAGGGAAGGTGCAAGTGAGACCACATGAGGGCAACAAACGGATTTTACTGGACATGCATTTTATTGAACGAGGGATGGCGTTCTAGAGGATGTGTATTTTAATTTGATATTCTTCTTCTGCTTACTACTATTTCCTATTTCTTCTTCTTCATCTAAGTCATCTTCTTCTTTGCCTTCTTTTCAATTACTTCTACTACTCTTGCTTCTTCTTTTCTTCTTTGCTGTCTTTTTAATTACTACTACTACTCTTGCTTCTTCTTTGTCTTACTCTTATTCTTTTTATTCCTATTTTAATTTTTCTTCTTATTCACTACTACTATTTCTTCTTCTTCTTTATCATAGTCTTCTTGTTGTAATTAATCTTCTTCACTTGTTATGCTTATGGTTATTTTTTTCTTTTTCATATTCTTACTGTTTACTACTATTTCTTCTTCCTCTTCTTCTACTTATTCCTATGCTCCTATTATTCTTATTCAACTTAATATTTTTATTATTATTCTATTCCTTTTTCTTCTTCCTCCTGTTTACTACTACTATTTCTTCATCGTCATAATCTTCTTCTTCCTATTCCTATTTGTATTCCTATTCTTTTTTTTTCTCCTGTAGGAGGAGGTTTTTAATTTTTTTTCTTTTTTTTTACTACTACTATTTCTTCATCATCATAATCTTCTTCTTCCTATTCCTCGTCCTAGTCCTATTCTTTTTTTTTCTCCTGGAGGAGGAGGTTTTTAAATTTTTTTTCTTTTTTTTTACTACTACTATTTCTTCATCATCATAATCTTCTTCTTCCTATTCCTATTCCTATTCCTATTCCTATTCCTATTCTTTTTTTTTTTCTCCTGTATGAGGAGGTTTTTAAATTTTTTTCTCTATTTTTTTACTACTACTCTTTCTTAAAGTCAAGTTCCGTTTGTTGAGTCCAAGTCTTGAAGTCTTGTCCGTAGCCTTTGATGCCACCAGGGGAGGTTCAGATTCAATATCTGAAAGAGCTTTTCCTTGGGAGAGGCGTGAGGCACTGGAAGAAGTTGCCCAGGGCGGTGGTGGAGTCCTTGTCCCCGCAGTGGTCAGGAGCTGTGCAGATGTGGCCCTTGGGGACGTGGTTTCGGGGCGGCGGTGGCGCTGCCAGGGTGCCAGTGGCACCGGGTGCCCGGCAGGGTCTCTTTTGGCACCTCGGTGACTCCCTGGGCTTCCCCGCCGAGCGCGCCGGCACCGAGCGCGCTCCACGGGCGCTGTTTGGGGGCGGCCAGGCCGGTGACTTTGGGCGTCGCGGAGACGGCCCCGGCACGGCCCAAAGCAGCCGGGGCAGCTCAGGCTGCGGGGCCCGTCCAGGCCGAGGCCGCCCCGGGCCGGGCGGGCGCTACTCCAGCGTCCGCGGCGCCAGGCAGCGGCAGCGGAACAGCGCCCGCAGCGCCCGCAGCGCCCGCCTGAGGCGGCCGGGCCGCTTGCTGGGGGCAGCCGAGGGGCCGCGGGGGCTCTGCGGGGCAGGCCCCGGCTCCTGCCAGGCCAGCACAGGAGAAGCTGCGGGTCCCGTGGCGGCTCGGCCTTGCAGGGGGGGAAGCGAGGCACAGAGCGGCTCCCGTGCCGGCCGCTCGGCCCAGGCCTCCCGAGGGACGGGCGGCGGGAGCTCGTCTGCCGCAAGAGCTGCCAGGCTTCGGCGCCTGCCTTCTTCGCCTACCTCGAGCACGCTGACTCCGTCCCAGGCGGCGGCCTTGGGCAGCGAGGGTGGGACCCTGAAGCTGAAGATGCAGGTGTATTCCCAGCTGCTGTGTGCGGCAGGGACCAGGCTCCATGGCCCTGCTGATGGCACCTCCTCACTGGGGGCAGGAGAACACGGCTGGTTCTTCTGGCCGCTCGCACCTCCTTCACCTCGCTGGGACAGCTTTGGGTCGTTCCCTTCTTCTTCCCCGTGGGGCAGCTCCTGGACTTCCACTCTCTGTTGCCACCGGTAGAGCAGTTGCTGTGCCCCATGTCCCCACTCCATGCTCAGGCCCATCTTCCACGGCTTCAGCCCTTGGGGACTCCACATTCTGCACAGGGACACTTCCTGCACTGGCACTGCTGGGACCCACTGGGACAACTCACGGCCTGTCGCCTCTTCGCACAGGCAAAGCTCTTGGGGTCGAGTGTCTCTCCCCTGGCAAGGCTCCTCATCCACGGCAGGTTTCCTCTCCGCCTCCCTGATGACAAAGGGCCCCTGCTCCTCTTCAGTGTCTCTCTGGGGCCTGACTGAGGCACTCTCTGCCCCCACCAAGTGCCAGCTGAGGGTCTGGTCTTGTGGCCCGCTGGGCACAGGGGTGGGTGGCTGGGAGGAGCTGGGGTTTGCCTTGTCCTCTTCCATCTCAGAGGTCCTGTAGCACAGAAGGATGGCGGGAGCTGCTTCCTTCTGCGACAGGGGCTCTCAGCGGACTGGGCACTGCCAGGTTCTGCGCCCCTTAGCTACCCTCAGCCAGGGCGGGGCTCTCTGATGTCACAAGGCTCTCTGGGCACCGCCATGTTCCGCATGGCCAAGGGCCCTTTGTGACACCACGCGCCTGGGTCACAAAGGGCCGTAGCCGGCGCCCCTCCAGCAGCCGAGCCTGCTGGAAGTAGCACTGAGCAGGCCCTGGACTTGGGCACTTGTAGCCCTTGGCCTCTGCGAGGCTTTGGCCACGGTCCCACTCACCGGCCCAATCCCCACACTGTAGAGCCCTGGCTTTGGCGGGTGGGCTGCCCAGGGCACGAGCCATTGGCCAGATGGCCGCAGCCAGGGACTTGGGGGCATTGGCTCCATGTGCAGCTGCAGGCCGGGGACCAGGGGTGTCCCTCAGGGCTCTGCCTTGGCCCTGGGGCTCTTCAGTGGCGTCCCCAATGACACAGGCAGGGGCTCGAGCTCCCCCTCAGCACGTTTGCAGGGGACGGGCAGCTGAGCGTGGCAGGGGCACCATGGCAGGATTTGGCCGTGCACAGGGACCTGGGCAAGCTTGAGAAGGGGCACAACGAGAACCTTACGAGGTCTCACAAGGCCAAGTGCCGGGTGCTGCGCCTGGCCCGGGGCGATCCCCGAGTCCCGGATTCGTGCAGGCCGGGAGAGACCTTCATATCCCTCCGTTTGGTGCTGCCTCCCTGGCCGCTCCCAGCACGTCCAGAAGCAGCACTGGCTGGGCCTTGGGCCTTTCCGGTGCCCTTGCCCACTTCCAGCAGGGCTGGCCCGAGGGGAGCACGCCCAGCCCGTGCCTCTGCCCCACAGCCCCTGTGGGCAGCTTCCCTGGGCACGTCCTGCCCTGAGCCTGCCGCGGCTGGGCCAGTGCTGGGCCACTGAGTGCTGCTCCTGGAGGGACAATTCCAGCTGAAATCACACGTAATGAATGAAGCTTTTGACAGATTGGTGCTGGCAGTGGTGACACCAATGCTGAGCTGAATTCTCCCCTGTGTTTGGGTGTGCTTGGCCTCCGTGCCAGAAGCCTCGTGATGCCGAGGGTGCCAGGCTTTGCCCAGGCTTTCCAGGCAGCAGATGCAGGCAGGGCCACTCCTGGCAAAGTGGGCACTGGCTTGGAGAGCCATCAGTGTTCCTGAACACAGACTGGTTTCAGGAATGTGGTGGTGTTGAGGTGAACTTTGAGGTATATAAATATAAGGGGGAGTAATTGCAAGGTGCTGTACTGTATTGCTATTGGTGTTTGAATAAGTAATAAAATGACAGATGGAGCATGATAGGAAAATAACTTGCTGCAGGAAAAAATTCCTCAGGATTGCTGGTTATTCCCAATATGTACCGCTGTAACTGAGTAAGGAGAAAGGGACAACAAGCCGTGTCTGATTAACAAGATGCTGATGTTGTGCTCTCTTCCCCAGTCTGCTCTCAAAAGATGTGGGACTGACAAAGATGAAGGAATCTTAAGAGCTATTTTGGTTCTTTTGGAGAAGGTTTAAAATGGAGAAGGGATTGGGGTGATTAGGAGGCTCTCATTACGCATCATTTTCAGTGCTGCCTTTTGTGGCAGAAGTGATTAAATGTGCCCTGCTGGTGTTGTGTTGGTGTTTAGATTTTCTGAGTCCCGCAGCCCTGAGCTGGGTTCCCATGCCGGTGGAACTGTCCTGCCTGCTGCTTGCAGGATGCCCTGGAACAAAGCCTCTGCCCCATCATCCCCGAGGAGCAGAAGGGCATGAGGACAGTGCTGCGAGGATGGGCAAGGAGGGGCACTTTGCTTAGGGAGAGTGGGGCAGGAGAGGCCTTCAGTGGCCTGGCAGAGATACTCAGAGCTTTTGTTGGTTTCCAGACAACAAAAGGTTTCCCCTTCCCTCAGAGATCCGGAGCGATGCTCTTGGCCGGGTCCTCCTTTCTCTCCTGCCTTCCTTTGCCTGCTCTTTTTCCCTCCCAGTGTCTCCCTTTGCCCAGGGCAGCTCCCAGCCAAAGAGCCTGCCCTGATGGTTTTTTTTTCCCCAATCCAGGAGCTAAAAGAGCCCTGGATGAAGTTACGGAGGCTGGCAGTGAAATGTCACGGTAAGATCTTGCTCCGCTTGGGTTTCAGCCCTTTCAGAGCTTTGCCTTGAAGGGCAGGAAGATCTTTTCCTCGCTGGGAACTGGAACTGCAGCCCATTGCAGTGTGTGCCATGGATGCCAAGAGGGGCATTCCCGAGGCTCCCAGGCTGCTGCTCCTGCCGTGCCTCCCAAGGGAGCTGCGCAGGGCCGGGGGACAAGGTCCAGCAGCTGGGAGGGCTCCCAGAGCAGCCAGCAAAGGCTGCTTTGCTGCACGTTCTCCAGCGGGAAGCAGAGGGAAGGAGGGAAGGGAAGGGAGTCGCTGACAGAATCCCGGCATGCTTGTGGCTGGAAGGGACCCTGCCCGTGGGTTAGGATGCCGAGGGGGAGAGAGAGACGCCTGTGCCGCAGGGAAGGTGCAAGTGAGACCACATGAGGGCAACAAACGGATTTTACTGGACATGCATTTTATTGAACGAGGGATGGCGTTCTAGAGGATGTGTATTTTAATTTGATATTCTTCTTCTGCTTACTACTATTTCCTATTTCTTCTTCTTCATCTAAGTCATCTTCTTCTTTGCCTTCTTTTCAATTACTTCTACTACTCTTGCTTCTTCTTTTCTTCTTTGCTGTCTTTTTAATTACTACTACTACTCTTGCTTCTTCTTTGTCTTACTCTTATTCTTTTTATTCCTATTTTAATTTTTCTTCTTATTCACTACTACTATTTCTTCTTCTTCTTTATCATAGTCTTCTTGTTGTAATTAATCTTCTTCACTTGTTATGCTTATGGTTATTTTTTTCTTTTTCATATTCTTACTGTTTACTACTATTTCTTCTTCCTCTTCTTCTACTTATTCCTATGCTCCTATTATTCTTATTCAACTTAATATTTTTATTATTATTCTATTCCTTTTTCTTCTTCCTCCTGTTTACTACTACTATTTCTTCATCGTCATAATCTTCTTCTTCCTATTCCTATTTGTATTCCTATTCTTTTTTTTTCTCCTGTAGGAGGAGGTTTTTAATTTTTTTTCTTTTTTTTTACTACTACTATTTCTTCATCATCATAATCTTCTTCTTCCTATTCCTCGTCCTAGTCCTATTCTTTTTTTTTCTCCTGGAGGAGGAGGTTTTTAAATTTTTTTTCTTTTTTTTTACTACTACTATTTCTTCATCATCATAATCTTCTTCTTCCTATTCCTATTCCTATTCCTATTCCTATTCCTATTCTTTTTTTTTTTCTCCTGTATGAGGAGGTTTTTAAATTTTTTTCTCTATTTTTTTACTACTACTCTTTCTTAAAGTCAAGTTCCGTTTGTTGAGTCCAAGTCTTGAAGTCTTGTCCGTAGCCTTTGATGCCACCAGGGGAGGTTCAGATTCAATATCTGAAAGAGCTTTTCCTTGGGAGAGGCGTGAGGCACTGGAAGAAGTTGCCCAGGGCGGTGGTGGAGTCCTTGTCCCCGCAGTGGTCAGGAGCTGTGCAGATGTGGCCCTTGGGGACGTGGTTTCGGGGCGGCGGTGGCGCTGCCAGGGTGCCAGTGGCACCGGGTGCCCGGCAGGGTCTCTTTTGGCACCTCGGTGACTCCCTGGGCTTCCCCGCCGAGCGCGCCGGCACCGAGCGCGCTCCACGGGCGCTGTTTGGGGGCGGCCAGGCCGGTGACTTTGGGCGTCGCGGAGACGGCCCCGGCACGGCCCAAAGCAGCCGGGGCAGCTCAGGCTGCGGGGCCCGTCCAGGCCGAGGCCGCCCCGGGCCGGGCGGGCGCTACTCCAGCGTCCGCGGCGCCAGGCAGCGGCAGCGGAACAGCGCCCGCAGCGCCCGCAGCGCCCGCCTGAGGCGGCCGGGCCGCTTGCTGGGGGCAGCCGAGGGGCCGCGGGGGCTCTGCGGGGCAGGCCCCGGCTCCTGCCAGGCCAGCACAGGAGAAGCTGCGGGTCCCGTGGCGGCTCGGCCTTGCAGGGGGGGAAGCGAGGCACAGAGCGGCTCCCGTGCCGGCCGCTCGGCCCAGGCCTCCCGAGGGACGGGCGGCGGGAGCTCGTCTGCCGCAAGAGCTGCCAGGCTTCGGCGCCTGCCTTCTTCGCCTACCTCGAGCACGCTGACTCCGTCCCAGGCGGCGGCCTTGGGCAGCGAGGGTGGGACCCTGAAGCTGAAGATGCAGGTGTATTCCCAGCTGCTGTGTGCGGCAGGGACCAGGCTCCATGGCCCTGCTGATGGCACCTCCTCACTGGGGGCAGGAGAACACGGCTGGTTCTTCTGGCCGCTCGCACCTCCTTCACCTCGCTGGGACAGCTTTGGGTCGTTCCCTTCTTCTTCCCCGTGGGGCAGCTCCTGGACTTCCACTCTCTGTTGCCACCGGTAGAGCAGTTGCTGTGCCCCATGTCCCC
>NC_138798.1:13846275-14167510 GCF_965178545.1 Coloeus monedula | reverse complement strand
TATCGCTTTCTGGGCGCTGACAACTCTATGGTTTTCAACAGGGCAGCCATGCCGACCTGTTGAGCTTGCTCCAGGACGCTAGAGGACAAGTTACCCTGTAGGCTGGGATCAGAGAAGGGACCAGTCCCCATCAAAGCATCCATTCCTGCTGTCTGTCTAGGATAGGCAGCAGGGAGCTGCATATTCACTAATGCAGCCTTGTCAGCCGGCTTTCTCTAGGTTTTCTCAAAAACTGTAACCTGTACAGGTTGGAATAGAATTTGACCTAAGTGTCAGATATCAAATGGAGAAAGCAAATCTGTATTTATCACCCTTATTATCTGCATAACCTCAGCAGAACCTAGCCCATATTGTGCCACCTTGGATTGGAGGTCCTGG
This sequence comes from Coloeus monedula, assembly GCF_965178545.1. Classification (NCBI taxonomy): domain Eukaryota; kingdom Metazoa; phylum Chordata; class Aves; order Passeriformes; family Corvidae; genus Coloeus; species Coloeus monedula. Next base: position 14,167,132 of record NC_138798.1, on the reverse strand, counting down.
GCAACTTTCCAAGCAATTACCTCATGCTTGTCATGCTCCCCTGAATCTGGGAGAGCCTTATACACTGGGAAAGCTTGGATCTCTTTTGGGGAACCACTACCATCCTAAACTTCTGGCACAGCCAGCGGATGGAGTGTAACAGCTCCCCGATTACCCCCAGAATCCTCAGATCTATTTGGCATTCCAAGGGTTTCCAATAACCTCCAGTCACCCTCCTCCAATGCTCGCATCTTAACTGACTCTAAGAAGCGACTGTAATGGGTCAGACGCACTGTTACCGTGCAGTCCTGAAAGGTCCAGGGGTGAGACCGGCACAGCCTTTTTCTTCACCGTGCGGCTACAGCCGCCTGACGACCTGGGGCCAGAACCTCATCTGCCTCACTGCCTGACGAGGAATCAGGCAAAGGCAACTCTGAGGTGCTGGGAGTGAACAGAAACGGACAGAGGGGAGGGGCACTTTGGCTAAATTCGCTAGAGCCAGAACAGACAGCACAGATAGCAGTTAGCTGTGCTGCAGTTTGAACAGCAGCTTCTTTACGGGATGCTGTCTCAGCCAGTTCTGACCGAACCAGTACTGGAGCTGCTGCCGCCATCTCTGGGGCTATGGCCGTGCTCGGCGCCGCGCTTGCCTCTTGCACCGTGGCTGTGTTCAGCGCGGTCGCCGCTTCCACTGCTGTTTCTCGCTCCCCGGCCGCACTCGGCGCCGCTGCCCCCGCGGCTGTTTCGCACTCCCCGGCCGCGTCTCCGCAGCCGTCACCGCTTCCAGGTTTTCCCGTGGCAGCGCTGCTTCCGGGTTCGCCGCCGGCCGCACCGTTTCCTCGCCCGGAGCCGCGTCTCCCGCAGGCGGTGCGGGCGGCACGGGCTCGGCGCGCCCCGCACGGCAGGGTGCCTCAGGCATCCACTGCTCTAACAGGCTGAGCAGGTCCTCCAGCCTTTGGGATAGGTTCGGTAACTCTGTCAGCAAAGGCAGATGCTGTATTAAAAGGTCAATGGCTCGGTTCTGCGACTGCGCAGAACAGTCCAGTGCCAAGGAGGGCAGCGGACCACACCCAGGCAGTCTCGGTTCAGTCTCGCCTGGCGCTACGCTGGCTAAGAAGTTAGATCCAGGTGCATATGCAACCAAGCTAGGAGCTGCTCTGGGGGTCCAGTTCGCTAAGCCGCTAATTCACGGCCCTGGATAAGCCGTGGCCGCCACCGAGCTGAGCGGCAAGGCAGGCTGTGCGCCCTCCTGCTGCCCCGACACCCCTACCTCTGCCGGTGTGGGGTCCCTGGGGGCTGCAGAGTCCTGCGACTGTGCAGGGTGAGGCAGTGCAGGCTCTGCCTGTGGAGCCGGGGGGGTTTTTCCGAATCCACCATCATTTGCACCGGAAGCCCGGTCAGCGGGGCCCCCCTCGGACATTCCTCCGTCACTCATCACTGAAATAGGCGATCCAGCCCTGCTGTCACAGTCAAGGGCTTTCAGCAGGATAAATAACGAATGCCAGGTTTGATATAATTCTAACGCTGCTGGGTCCCCAGACGGGAGCTTGTGTCGGACAGCACAGCCGAGTTCCTGCCATAAGGCAAAGTCCAGGGCAGTATCTCTGTCCATGGAAATCCCTTTTAAGGTAGCCCAATCTAATAATTCCAGAACTGAGTTTTCAGGAATGGAGGTGTGCATTATACTAAACACACCTTTCCAGACCAGTACCACAGCGTCGTTCTGTGAGCCGCTGTTTGCCATTTCTCAGTCCTGTCGGACCTCCCGGTCCCGGGGGGGGAAGGGGAACAGCGTACCTCTAGAGAAATTCGGCTTGGCTCGCAGTACGCAGGACACCTCAGAGAGTGCAGATCACATCGGGCAGCACCAAATATTACTGCAGGCCTGGTTCCTACGGTATATCACCGTGTCCTGCAGCCATAGGGAGGAGGAGGACAGAAGATCCAGCAGGCAGGAATTGTGCAGCAAGATTGATTTATTTAATTATTTTAAAAACTCTTTTATAGACTTTTTTCTTCATAGTCTAATTGGACAAAGGATCAGCCACCCCTTGGGGTGATTGGCTAAAATCCTAAAACATCCATTGTCAAAATATTTTTCTACTATACCATAAACAAGACTTTTCAAGGTTGCAGGTGGCTTGGGTGTTTACATAACTCTGCTAACTCTTCTGTGAGAGAGAAAAGTCTCTCACAGACTTAGAAAATGGCAAGAAAATCCTTGCTAGCAGCATTTTTGTATCTACATAAATACAGTACAGCACCTTGCAATTACTCCCCCTTATATTTATATACCTAAAAGTCTTCCAGGTCTTAACAACCTGTAGGAAAAATCCTGTGTGGTCACCCTTTTGCAGATGAACATATTGAGGGTTTGGACACATCCTCGGCAGGACTAAATAGGAAAACAGCTGAAGTTCCAGCAGATCCTTAATAAACTTTTGCCTTCTGGGTATCAGGAATAAAACTGCGTTATTTCAGTGTCTTGAGTTTTTATGAATTATCTATTAATTCCTTCTCTCTTTTTGACTTTTCAAAAGCTGATGTTGCACAAAATAGTGAGCTGTGGAAACCTGAAGCAAGCCGGGCAATGAGGGCTGAACTGCTGCTCGGAGCTCTGCAGTAAATTCCTGCCATCAGGCAGCCGGGAGATAAGGGCTGGGAAAAGAAAAAAGAACACAAACACAACACACCCCAAAGCCCCACTGGCCACATCTCCTGAGAGTCAGAGACCTTGTAAAACGTCACCTTTGTCTTCCCTGATGCCCAGCTCCTGACAGGAGGTTCAGAACAAGGCACGGGGGGTGTGGAAAGAAGAATTTAACAAACCTCAACCACAAAACTTGTCTCGCACTTCGTTTTTTGAGCGTTTTGCAGTTTTGCTCTCAGAAAGCCATGCAAGTTTCATGAAACTTCCATGGAATTTAAATCAAAGATTAAAGCTGTAATTTTTAGCCCTCTCCCTGAACGCTGACTGGTACCTGCACTTATGTGCACACACTAAAATAGATCATTTCTGTCAAACTCTGCTCCACAACACCAAGAACGGGAACAAAGCACATCCACGTGCATCTGACAATGACAGAACGCACAGACCCACCTGGGGATTCCGCTGGCAGCCCTTACGCTCTGCAAAAACCCTTCTGCCCTTTTCAGACTTCAGTATTAAACACTGAGCAAAAGAAACTGTTGCAGGTACTGCAAAGGCCATCTCCTGCAATTTCTGTTTGGCAGAAGTTTGTGCAGGTCCTTCATCCTGGTGCAGGGGAGGCTGTTGCTGAGTAATCTTCCTCCTGAAGCCCTCAAGTGACAGGAATTCCATTTCAGATCACAGCTATTCACAGCCACCGAATCAGCTGCCACAGACCTGGCAAGGTATTAGGGCAGGACACAGCAAGTTTTACACAAAAGGCATTAAAATCTCACAACAGAAGAAGCCACAGATGGACAAGGAGACACGTTTGCTTTATGGCATTTGCAAAGAAAATTCAGATTTAAGCACTGTAAAGTCAGCTTTAAAATCACAAGGCTTCAACAGATGCTCATTTAATGAAATAACAGCAAACTGAACCCCTTTTGCATCTTCAAGTGTTTGATCATAACACAGGTTCATCCTCACCATCATCCCCCCAGACGACCACAGACATACTGCAGCTCCCTGGAAATGGCATCCAATCACTTCCTCCGCAATTCCAATTCATTTCCCACAGCTGGGCACGAGGAAGCTGTGGCTGCTGCTTTGTTTCCTGAAGTTCAGGTGAATCCAGCTCTGCCCACAGCTACAGGTGTTGTTCATCCCTGAATTTCAGAATCATGCACTGGGTTGGGGGGACCTTAAAGCCCATCCAGTGCCACCCCTGCCCTGGGCAGGGACACCTCCCACTACCCCAGGCTGCTCCCAGCCCCACCCAGCCTGGCCTTGGACACTGCCAGGGATCCAGGGGCAGCCACAGCTGCTCTGGACAAAGCATAAGAAAAGTGCTTGTGCTCCTCCACAGATCTGAGTCAGCCACAGTGGCAATAAAACCCTGGGCTTAAGGATGTACTTTAAAACATCAGAGATGGTCCCTGTGCTTTTATAGGTAAAAGAGATCGAATGTTACATGAAAACAGTCAGGACTTCAATGCGCTCAGAAAGGCCTTTCATGAACGTCAGGCAAGAGGACAGAAATTAGAAAACACCTTCAGCCAAGTAAAACTGGCTTCATTCACTGAAACTATAGTAACCACCTGCTTTTTGTTGCCTCTGTGCTCTTACAATACTGTCCAGAATTACCATGTTCAGAGAAAGTTAACACAGAGGGGAGGGGGGAAAAGAATTATTTACAGCAGTTCTACAGCCCTCCTTTTACTTCGATGCTCTATTTAAATATTCTGGCTGTTTCAAGGGCTTGGTAAAACTGGCTTTTGTAGACTGAACACAGAAAACAAACAGCAGAAAAATGCAGCATTTCCCCCCTCAGCCAGAACGCAGTAAGAGCGCAGTGGTTAAGCAAAGGCAGAGTAAGCTAATTACCAAGTACACAGCTGCTCCTACCTGGCAGAAAGCAAAGGGAAAAAAAAAATCCTATGAGTCATCAAATGCAGTTCCTAAATCTGGAAAAGCCTTACAAAAATAAATTTCTACAAAGAAGGGACCAGCTTCAGAGAAAAAAAGCGATGCAGATAAAAAGATCATTATTTCAGAACAAAACACTATTTCCAGTTTGAAAGGGAAAAGTTTTTTTGGCAAAACAACTACTAAATATGTCATCTAGTTAAAAACAGCTTCTCTTCTTGTGGTTTGCTGGGGCAGAATGAGCAAAGAGATCTTCTACCAGATTCCTTTTTTATATCAAATGCTGAAAGGGGGTGGGAAGGAGTCATTTCTATCCCCATTTGGAACATCTTTATTCCTCTCCATGATCATCAGCACTTCTTGCATCCACCTTCAACACACACAGAGCTCCAGCTATTCACTAAGAATTCAGGGTAAGTTTTATGTCCCACTTTAAACAGGAAAGATAATCCTGACTTCCTGGTTTTTGCAGACACACAGGGATACAAATACACAACCTTTTATGCTTTGGCAGAACCTCTGTTCTGCAAAGCCCTTACTTGTGTAATTTCTCATCTATTTCAGAAAACAGCAAATGACACTCTAAATTATTAGTAGCAGAACAAGAGAATTTGTAGTAAAAACATTGCCTGAATTTTTAGTTTTCAGTTTTTTCACAAACTTTAGAGCTTCCCTGAGTTCTTTTGGGAGTCTTTTTTTGCACTCATGCACGGTTAGTGCTGAAATTATATTACACTGACCATTACATTTGAAGATACTTAAATTCAAAAATTAAATTTAAAAAGGGGGAGCTGCAAACTTCAAACCAAGTGTGAGTTGTTGTGGGGAGAAGGGTGTTTGCTGCTGGGGTTGTGAGCTTTCTGTGGGTAGGGTTTTTAACCGGGCGTCAGAGGAGGCGAGTTCTGACCCACCTGCACTCACACACCAAATGAGCACTGACTGACACAAGAGCTACTGCTGCCCACACAGCCCCTCACCAAACTCAGGAAGCCAACACTGCATTTCCTTCCGTTTTCCAAATAGATTTTTTGATCCAAAGTTCAAACGTTTTAATTAAAACTGTTTCTGAGGAGAAATGCATCAGCTTCACAACCTGATCCCATGAGCTGCTCCATTATAAGCTGCAAAATACCCTGATCTTAAAAGTCTTTTCCAACCTAAATGATTGTGTGACACCATGAAACACATTTAACATAAAGCTATGGAGTATTCTGAAACAAAATCCAGTTTCAATTATCCTCCAAAATGTGTTAGAAGAAATGCCAGAGCAAAGTCTCCTTTCTGCCCAAATCACCAGATCCCCTTTCAACTACCCCAAGTTTCAGCTACTTTATACCCCCACCTCTCTTTCCTTCTCATAACAGTTACCAGAATTTTGCTTCAGGTTCATTTTAGAAGGAAATAATTAGATTTACAATTAACATTCCAAAGAATTTCTTGTGTTACATTTTCCCATTGCTAATCATTTACCCAGTGGCAAGGCACAGGATTCCACACAGGGTGAGTGTGCAAGGACAAACAGCCAGGGGCTCTCAAAATGCAGCATTTAAAGTGAAAAGGGCCATGCTTTACAGGGAGAACAACAATTTTCCAACGTCTTTTCAGACTGGCCTTTAATTTCCAAATCTTGCATTTCCAAACAAAATTGGTTGACCTCTAATAAGTTTCCTTTTGATATCTTCTTCCCTTGATGTCTGCATGGATTATCTGCAGAAAACAAGTTCCTTTTTTCCTTACTCAAAAAGCATTTGACTGCACAGCATCTCCCCAGAACAGAATTCCCAGAAAAGACAGCAGGAGACTGACACAGAACAAAAACACAAACCCAAGAAAACAAGCAAAGAAGAAAATAAATATAATCACACCCACCATTAATGCCATTTGATAAAAATAATTATTTATGCTCAATTGCAGTGTAATTCTTCCCTCACCTCTCCTGCATTTCATGAGGTTTTCTTAGCAGGTTTAATCAAATTTTCCAGAATCTTGTTGGATATTTAAATAATGACATGCCCGCTTAATTTGCACAACAGAAAAGGCCTGGATTAAGGTTTGCTTTGATTCATTGGTTAAGCATTAAGTAATTAGATTTGCCTTGTTGTTAAGGAGAGGATAAACACGTTGCTCAGTTATGATCTAAACCCAAAGCTGTCCCCCTACACGTTTTACCCTCCAAAAAGCTTCTTCCAAGTGGACGGAGAGAACCTAAATGAAACAAGGGCCTGGAGTGCCAGGACACAGGGAACAGCTTCCCACTGCCAGAGGGCAGGGATAGATGGGATACTGGGAAGGAATTTTAAAGAGATAAATAAGTCAAATTAACATGTTGTGCTCCTCTTCCAACACAGCTCAGAAATCATCATCCCTGACTCTAAACCAGTTATCATAACTAAAAAAATAGAACTTGGCTCCAAAATGATCTTTTTTCCATCCTCTTCTTAGTACGTACTACCACACAGAAAGAAAAAAACCAAAGATGGCATCACCTCCTCAACTGTGTACACACAGACAGCTGGAAAAAAGGAGTTTATACACTGCAGGATCAAGTAAGGAATGGTGAGACAGCCTAGAATTGAGAATACACCCATCACCCTGTACAATAAAAACAAAATTTGATGCCGATTATAAGTTAATACCCACCAGATTGTTCACAAAATACAGTGTCTAGACTGCATTTAATATTGAAAAAAAGCCACAGAAAATAAATCTAAAAGCCTCCTATCTCTATCCTGTAAGCCTACTCCCAGGGCAGAGCTGTAGAGAACAGCTGTACAGGGTTTGAGCTCGGGAAGGTTTCCACACTCACCCTGCTTCACACTTCCTGAAAATGTTTATTTTAGTTGCTATTTTCCATTACTGTTGTGACTCCTGTCACTTGAAACACCACAGAAACAGCCACAAAGTGTCAGTACAAAGCCAGAAAAACAACAAGACAAAGCCCAGAAAGAACAAAGCCTATTTTGAAATTTGAAGACACCTGCACAAATACTTTGTTTTGAAGAAAAATAACCCAAAACTTTTTCAAGTGAAAAATAACCTCTCCAAAAACATATAAATTCAAGTGAAACAGTCGAGATAAAAACAAGGAAGTTCAAATGCACTTACACTGGATAATAAAAGAATTGGTTTGTTTGCTATCTACAGTGATTTTTCCTAAGAAAACATTCACCAGAGACAAATATTTAATATTACTCAAAAGCAACAGTCCCTGTTTAAAGCTGTTCTGTAAGACCAACAACTCTGTTGAGCAGGCAGTGTTTATAACAAAAACGTGCTTTTTATATCAGACCGTTTGTGCTAACTCGGCAACATTTCCAGCTCAGTACACTCTGTACCGGCGGGGCTTGCCAGAAACTCGGCTCTCCACCAGCATTTTCCTATTTGTTAACTATTTCTTCCAAAAGAAAGGAACTAATCACAGTGTTTCGAAATCCTCTTCCCAGCCATTTAACAAGGAATTCATTTGCCTAACAAATACACAAGGCAATACTAATGTAAATAGAATAATAGCAAAATAATTTCAGCTATGTAAACCAGAGGATCCGGTGGTTTGGTTTTAAACCAGAACAACGTGAAGCCAAGCACTACCACGTTTCCTACAAGGCTAAACCAGAGAGGAATCCAAGAGGCACTACAAGCTTCTTATCTTTTCCCAACTCTATTCCAGATAACAGCCAAAAAAGCCCCTTTACCTTTTGATTCTGTAGTGGTGGCCGTTTTTTATTTAATAAATATGGATGAAATGTTAAAATAGTTATTAACTCGGAGAGAGAAGGGTGGTTGATGTTCCAGCTTAATGGAAGGGCTGGGAGCACCGGCACCCCCTCACACAACCACTGCTGTTCAGAGTAGAAAATCCATGGAATCACGAAGGAAATGTGCAACCACAGTCAAAACCTATCCACCTCCAGTGGCTGCATCTCTTCAGACCTCAAAGCTGTGCTGGAACACGGGGACTCTCGGCATTTGGGGTGGTTTGCAGCCATTTGGCAGCTGCCCCCGAGCCTGCAGGAGAGGAACTCAGCTCAGCCACACGTGCTGAACACGTTTGCTGTGCTTGCACACCGAGGTCAGGGTGCAGCACACCCCTCACACACCCAAACCAGGGCGTGTGACACAAGTACCTGTTGTCACAACAAACGGTGTCTCCTGAGGGGAAAAGGCACCAGGACCTAATGCCGCCCACGCAATGCACCCACTGCAGCTGAGGGACAAACCCAATTATCTCACTGGTACTGAGGAACAATAAATGCTGGGCAAGCACCAATTCTCATCACTCTGCCACTTCTGATATGTACAAAACAGCGTTTTCTGGCAGCAATGAAACACTGGCCTCTGGAAAACTCAATCCACTTCCACAAAAATCTGATCATGTGATTTCAGGTTATGATTGCTGTGCCTGCCACTTCCTTTGTGTCTCACCCTCTTGGACACTGCACGGCACAGTCAATTCTTTGCAAAGCTCCCATTAAATAAACTATCATTACATAAACAGCCCCATTTTCACAGCACATATGGTTTTGAAAACTCCCTTTATCCACTGGGCAGCTGCAACGCTGAACAGAAGCCACGGCCAGAGTTATGGTACATGGCAGAAAGTTCTGTGAATCCCAAGTTTCTGTGTGTTTTTATTTGGTTGCAAAATATCATATTTCTGACATATGATGGGGATTTACATCTGCAAATGCTCAACATGTCACAGTGACAGACTGGGGCCGTGCTGACTGTGTGTTTTGTTAACGTTGACAACAACCACAGCCAATAAAACTCTGGGAGTCTTTGTACTCCAAATGCACTCTGTATTCTTTTCTAATATATTTGTACAAAATATCTTAGCTTCTTCCATTTTCCTCAAGCACTGTATATTCAAAGGCTTTAAAAAGTTACAGTTCATGGGAATTCAGGGTTGTATTTTCTTTTGTTCTTTTTCCTTTTTGTTTATTTATTTATAATCTCATCCCAGATGTGGCATCAAATGCACACAGCGGGATATCCTTAAGCATTACTTTGTAGAGTTCTTTGTGTCACCATCCAACATTCTTAATCACGTGAGGATTAGCAGGAAGACTTAGCTGGGAGTAGTGTGAGGAGCGAGAGGGGAAAATGGGTATCTGCTGGTTTCAAACATTTCCACAGCAGCCCTCTCTCCTTTTCCCAATTTCCCCAGCTCCTAGAACACGGAGACAAGGTGGAGCAGTAACCAGCCTTCCCTTCCATTCACCATTTGCATTGCCTGCTTGTTCAGCACAAGCACTTAAAAGCAATCCTGGACCAAGACTCCCTCCTCCTCCTCCATCCCACATCCTGGACACACATCCTGGATCACTTCACAGCTTAGAGCGGGTGGCCGGGGGGAAATGCTGATCACAGAAGCTTTGGCTGAGGCAGCTCCCAGTTCCTGGTTCCAGTCGGATCCGCAGCTCCAGATCCCAAAGCAAGAGCAGCCAGGTTTGGAAACCACTGCAAACAGCCAGGTGAGGGAGGGTATAATGACCTGAGAGCTCAGCATTCCTACAGAACCTGTCCACTGCACGAGGAAACCGGGACACCAACAACTCCATGTGTATGACAGGCAAACAAGGGGCCTGGACTCATTATTGCCCCTCACCGGCATTGAGAAGTTGTGCCTTTCCATCACAGGTCACTGTTCTTCAACCAAGACCACTTAACATGTGCAAAGTAACCACAGAAAGCCTCTGACAAACTGTACAGGTGACAAGAGAAATCATTTTTAGGATGCAGGAATTCATCGCTCATCCTAACAGGTTAATTTAAATGGCTACCTGGGATTCAGTGGCCACAAGCCCAAAAATTCAGAAACTGCATTGTTAAGTGTAACAGGGAAACTCCAGAAAAGAAGTGGATCTGCTGACAACACAACTTCAAGCCAGAAGAGGAATGACAAATTTTGCCTCTGACACATACGGACTAACAGGAAAACAAATTAACAGCAGCTTGTTCTCACATGAAATTATGAGACAGCACAATAGTGTAAAAGTCATCTTATATGCAGAGCTCTTAAAACTGAATTCATAGAGGACTATTGCGTAGTTATTGCTGGTTATAATTTGGAATGCATTAAAACCTCTACTTCCCCGGACCAATATTTAAAATAAACAAGAAGCAGTGAGCAGGCACAGCCACTTCATTAAAGTGATTACATAAACCCTCGAACCAAGACTTAATTTGAATTAACAGTAAAGATAAAAATGAATGCATAAACACGCCATGCAGAAAGAATGAAGTTCTAAAAAGAATTAAGTGGGTTGATGATATCACATAGCAAACACCTGATGAATTCATTAAACACAAAGGGTTGCAGATGCCATGATACACCATGAGCAGTTCCTACTTGAAAAATCAGATGGATGTCAAACTTATAAAAAACTAGTGAGTCTTAACAGCTGCAGGACACAGGCAGAGGGTTTGCAAAGCAGCAGCAAAATCTGTATTTGAATCCACGACTGATACATCCAAAGTATCAATACCAGACATGATTAGTTCCAATGAAGTTATTTCAGTGCTGGGGAGAACAGCTTCTATTTCTGCTCGGAAGTGCCAGGGATTGCTCCCTTAAAACTGCCCTGTGGCTGAGATCCACTTTCCCCCAGGCACATTCCCAAGGGGAGACCCTCAGCCCATCAGTTACATAAACTGCTCTCTAGTCTTACTCACCTTAGTAGGGCAGCTATAGATATGCACCAAGATGTAAAAATCTGCAGAGCCATCAAAGCACTTCTGCTTGGAACACAAGAGCCAACAATTTATGGGCTCTTCAGTTGTGCCTGCTTTTATCAGGCTGGTTAGTTGAAAGAAAATGCACACATAATTACTTAATCCCATTAAAACAAAGACAAATGACAGGACAGAACTCCTGAGCTCAGCAGTTTGAGCACTGGAAGATTCTGAACTCGCACAGAAATGAATCACGGAGCCTTCTCCGTGGGCAGCTCCTTCCACAGCCCCTCTTATTTAGGCTACATCAGCATCACAGCTCTGATATCCTGCTATTTCAGCGAGCTCCAGAAAATGGCATCTTGGACAATGAACAGCTTCCAGATTTCCCAATGCACCAGTAATCCAAGGTCTCCACTTTTTCAGTGTACCTGTCAATTAAACAAAGCAAGTAAATTCACCAGAAACTACTAAAAAAACTCAGTTGCTTCTCCCAGTGTTTCAGGAGCACAAGCAGGAATCCTAAGAAGGCAGCAAGTGGCAATTTGGACTCAAATTTTAACATTTTGAGTTTCAGAAACTCCTGTTCAGTGCATTAATGACAAAATGTAAACTGTAGTCAGTACCTGAAGAGGGAAAATAAAGCAAATTAACATTTCCCTAGGGGATTTATAACACAGGTTTGCTGGCGTGTTTACTACTCAGGAATAAACAAATAAATGTGTGAAATAATTGCAAAAACTCACTGAAAAACTGAAAACTGAACTTATGTAAATTCACCTTAAACTCAAAAGTCACTTCAGACAGCAATTCTTCTCCTAAATACAAAGATTTATTTAGTCTACCCTTAAGCAGCAGGATCTTTTGTCTCTGCTCTTCCCACACAATAATCTGAGCCCTTGAATGTGAGCAGTGTCTCGCCCCCAGGCTCAGCCATCCTACAGCAGCTGTCTGGGGCAGGACAAGCAAACAGTGCTGAGTGTAACATTTGCTCACCAATTACCCTTTGTGGGCTCACTGAGAACCTCCCAGGACAAGGCCAGGCAGGAACCCCTATCCCAAAAGGGAGGGATTAGGAATTTCAGTACCAGAGTGCATTTCTTTTGAGATTGAGCAGTAACAGTCTTGCAGGCAAAACATTTTTCTTCACACTTTCCAGGCCTTAACTGTGGTTTACAGCAATAGAAATCGTAATAAAATAATGCTTCCTCCAGTCTGGTTTAGTTTAGGAAAAAGGCAGAGAGGCACTGAGCCGTAATTCCACATACAGCTGGGCCAGGGGATATCTGTCTGGAAGTTTTGCACTTCCAAGGACAACTTCTCCAGGTACAAAGGCTCTTGGGACAGATCTCTCAAACCCACTGTTCTTTATTACTCTCAGCTCCTGAAAACAGTTTCCCAAAGAATGGGAATAAATGAGTGGGAACTCCTCCATTTGGACTGCAAAACCCTTCTGGGTATAAATTCCATGGGTTTGTACAGAAGACCAGAGGGCCTTACTGAAGCTGGAAGCACCAACACCAGCAGAGAAGCAGCAGCAACAATGGTGACACCACTTCCAGACACGCCAGCTTTAGTGAAGTATTTAATTTATTTTAGTATGCTGCAGCAATGGAAATCTCACTTTGCTTTGTATAGAAAGTCCAAATTAGACTCCCAGCTCAGGGCTGTTAGGGATAGTGAGAGAATTCTTAAGTTACTTGTAAGGTATTCAAACTGTAAGTTAGTACAAAATAAAAATAAAATGCTATCTTTCAATAAGCCAATTACACATTAAAGAAAACTTATAAGGCTTTTGACAGGAATGCAGATTCCTCTTGACTGGCAGCCATTTAAAGTGGCAGAATTCTCAGGAATATCTCTGGAAAGGGCAGGATTGTCAGTTAAGCCCTTCCCCATCCTATCCCAGCACAGTCCACCATCACCTCCATCCCTTGATCAGAGCAGAGGACATCACTCAAATACAGAAGCCAAACTTGCTTTACAGTCACACTGCTCATCAGCATGATACCAGAAATCACATCCTTTTCATACAGAAGAGACAAAAATAATGACAGGGGAGACAAACCCCACACACTTCCCCTTCACCTGCCTTAGAGAAGATTCCAGGGAATTTTGTTGACATATGTAGCAAGTCTTGCATAGAATCAGTTTTATCAAACTCCAAAGGGACAAGAGATTTTCCTTCCAGCTCCCCAGAACCACAAACCCATCAGCCTCCAGGCCTGCTGTACCCCTGTGGGCACAGTAACACTGTCCATACCTCCCACCTCTTTAGAGAGCTTTAAAGAATAAATACGAAATTCTTAAAGCCATTCCAGTAAAAAAAATCCTGTACAATGATCCTTTCATCACCTGTGACTGGAAGTTTCCCTTGGTGGGAAAGGTGTTCTATTACTTGCGTTTCAGAAGCAACAAGAATGTCATGGAACAACTACAACATAGAAATGGCTTATTGAAAATCTGATCTTTATTTCCTGTCTAGAAACTGCCATACCTGCCACCTGTTCTTCCTTCTAAAACCAAGTTTATCAATATAAGCGCTTTAACAGAGGAAATTCACACTTCAGTTTCTCCAGGAATTTGAGGTGCTGCCTTTGCCTGGTGATTTGTAGGATCCACCCATCAATTTGTTACAGAAATTTGAAGCATTTCAGCTTGGCCCCTCTGGCTCACTGACTATTCCAAAGCAATGAATGACCCATGATTTTGTGCAAACACTGGCACGCACTGCCCAGGAGGAGCAGAGGGATCAGGGCTGTGAGGGTTGAGCAGGAAAGGCTGCTGGGACAGCCAGGGAACACCGGAGTGGCTGTGCCAGGGCCCAGCCCAGCACTGGGCTCGTGCCAAGGCAGAGTCAGGGCTGGGAAGAGGCAGAGGCAGCTCAGGGAGCTCCCGGGCCTCAGCACTGGAACAGAAACTGAAACTGTGCCTGAGCCAGCAGCCCTGAGCTAAGGGAGCACAGGGACAGCTGCAGGGCCTTTGTGGGACCAAAGCAGCACCGCAGCCTCTCCTGCTCTGAGCCAGGCTGAGCTCCCGGGCCCGGGCTGCAGCTCCTGCTGGCTCTGCTCAGCTCCACGGGAACATTTAAGTGTGGTTTACATAAGAAGGAGGCAAAAGCATTTCAGCTGTGCCCGTCCTGCAGTGAGCCTTTCCTCTGGCTTGTACCCTTCCTCCTAACTACTGAGCATTTCAGCCTTGGAAAATCAATTTTACACCATTCCACTCAAAGTTCTACTTACCATCATATGAGTGACTGCCACAAGTGGGTGCTTGGTTCTTTTTAACCAAAAGACTGATACTCAACTAACAGCACAACTCCAGCCTTTTCTTTTCCTTTTGAAACCCCCACTTCCCGTGGGCAAAGAGCAAAGGTAAGAATCCACCCTCATTCTTAACCTATCCCATGTACTACAGCCCAGTTGTTTTGCACTTGCTCCTCCTCTTCATTCCACGCAGGACTATGGTTATGTTTGCTTCTTTGGAAAAGCCATATTCCAGCTTCAGGGCCCTGGGGTTTTAATGAACATCAGGAACAGACTTCACATTTCCAAAGCTGCCTCCCCCAGGTTTTCCTGGCTGATCACTGACACCCCGAGCCACGGATCACATCTGGGAATTGCCACATGGACATGCTGCCAGGTATCCAAGGTACTTGTCCTACAGATTACAGTCAAGTCCCAGGATAAGTAAGTGCAGGTGTATAATGAAGTCCACTTAAAATGAGACTGGTCTCAGGTTTGGAGCAGAAGAATTCTGTAGTAAGATTTACGACCTTTAATAGGAACTTTAGAATAAAGAAAGTAACGTTTATGTAATGAAAACCATCTCTCTCTGAAGAGCAATGATGTGTTAACATCAGCAGAGCTGTGTTTCAGTGTTTTCTGTTTGCAATCCAGCACCCTGATTGTCACTTAAAGTTCATTAATTATTCTAAAAATGCCATTAACAAAATGCAATTGTATGCAATTTTTTAATCATTTTGTTCTGAAGGTGGCATTTCATCTATTTTTAAAGCCTACATTTTCCAGTAGAGCTTACCCTGTGTTCTTAGAATTACTCAATACATGAAAATACAAACATCAGTAATGAGCCCTATTAATGCAGATTTCACTTCAAGCTAACTTAGATTTACTTCACACAGTTAAGTGAGTTCATTTCATTGGAAAAAGAGATTCCCTAAAGGAAAAAACATCAACTGCTGTGGCTGATATTGCCCAATACATTGCTGAAAAATAAATTCTACTGATTGGATTTTTTCATTTCTCTCGCCCCCCCACGCCCCCCCCCCCAAGCAGCACTTTTTAAAATACAGTCTTTTAATGATTGTTTAATTTTCATATAACTAGAATATAAATCCTTTACATACTGCTTTGCTGCAGCACAATGTCTCCTTTTTCATGGGAAAAAAACCTAATTACGTGGTTGACCGAATTGCCTGTGGTAACACATCAATTTTATTTACATTCAGAAGTTGGACTTGAGTTTGTTCTCAACACTCCAGTTAATTCCAAGCCCATTTTACACAATAGTTCTCCTGGATTCATTAGTAACACCTCACGCTGCTGGTATTGGGAGGGATTCCCAGCTATTGGAACCTTGCTTTGGATTTCCAGCGCTTTCCAGGCAGTTCCACTTCCACAGCACCAGTTCTATCCCACCTTAAATATCCTGGATTTGCTCTAAGTCTGGCCTTGCTGAAACAGTCCTGCCAAGGACCATTAAGTGTCCCTCCAGAAGGCAGCTGTTAATGTTGCCTCAGGAATACCAACTCCTTTTCCCACAAGAGCACCAGAGAAAAACAAGAACTGTTGTGTGCCCAATAAAACCTAAAGGTTAATTATTCAAAATTTCAACTATTTCAATTGAGCTGAGCTTACATTTGGAAAGCAGAAAGATTATGAGGAAGCACATGGATTCAGCAGTAGAGAATTTCTTGGCTTTGCCCTCCATCAGTGTCTTTCCTTCAAACTGTTTTCACAAGGTAATTTGTTGCAATCAACAGGAAAAGCTCCAAATTCCCAGACATGAACAAAATCAAGATGCTAATTCTTGAGTGATACAAATAAAATAACAGAAAGCATCAGGCTTTCTTACATATGGCCCTTTGGTAGATTGCAGATTTTTTTATAACTTTTTAGCCTTACATATTTCCAGCTGTATAAAGAGGGAAAATGCACTGTGAGAATGATCCATGGAATATCCTGAGCTGGAAGGGACACACAAGATCAGTGAAGTCCATTTCTTGACTAGAATTGGTAATGAATTCACAAATGCTACATGTACTCACTGGATCCTGCTCTGAACACTGAGGTTCCCTGTTCATGGGGAGACAAAACCACTGAAGGAAAGAGGATTTAAGGCAAAGGTAACTGCAGTCAGAATTCCAAACAGTTTTAATTTTTTTTTAAAACTACTCCCATAAACCAACTTCCAAGTAAAAGGAGTTGAAGTGGTGGGAAGAACATTTATTTTTAAAAGAAAACAAAACAAAATGAAGACATCTCACCCAGACACAATAAGGCTCTTGTCAACTTCATGTGTATAAAAGGAGTTGGCATTTTCCCATGAAGCAATTCCTTAATCCCAAATGATGGCATAATAACCTCATTTAATATGCCTCCTTAAAAGAAAAAGTTTATTTTGTCTAAGCTGAACTTCAACTGGCAATCACTGGACACCAATTACCGGTGTCAGATATAAGGGTCACGGAACAATTCTGCGAGCTGAGAAAGTAGGAATTCACTTTTCAAGCCCATCTTCTTGCCAAAACAATGGAAAAGTTGAACTTTGTTTTCATGTCTTTGGGAATAATCTATGCTAGGCAATTAAGAATATGCAAATTACTTATCTTATTGAAAATAATCAAGCCAGAAACAGACTTTTCAGTAACTTAATATTCCAATAAAGTCTTCTGTCATAGGAACCTACTTGTTAATTCCACTCCGCGCTCAAGAACCGGCAATTAACCATTTTCAGATTTCACTCAAATTATTAATAAGTGGTACTCAGCTGCTTGATATTCATTGCTGCTTTTTAGATGGAAAGCCTTCCAAAAGCCTTGCATTTCAGCTCCTTTATTCCGTGCTCGTGAGCTGCTTTTCCATGCCCTGGCTGCTCTCCTTCCCAGTACCACTGGGCATGGCAAGAGCTCTGGGCTTTATGGAGTTACTCAGGGTGCATAAAATTGTTGTAGTGCACATCCCATGCTTTCACCTAAGCCCAGGGATCCCAGGAGTAACCTTTGGGTAAACCCAAGGAAGTCTCCAATCCAGCTGTAATGCAATTCCAGCAGCGACTCTCTCCCTTCCCATAATCTCATCCTAGAATGAAGACTGAGGAGCACTCTCGTTTGAACGCCCATTTCATGGCAAGGGGGCTCAGTCTTCATTTCATGCATTGCTTCACACACTTAAAATATGTTTGAACAGACAGGAACATCTTCTCATTCAATAATTAACGTATCTCACTACACAGAGCTTACAACACACTGTAATTCCTGACAGAGCTCCCAATTGCAGAAATAACACAGTACCCTGAAAGAACCTTAACTAGACTCAGACTGAAATGGAAAGTAGATTTTTCACTGCTTTATTCTCTTTTACCTTAGCAGAACCAAAAAATATCATTTTTCCCACGTTTTCCATTATTTTTCTTTTAATCCCTAATAAATGCTGACAGACACCAACTACTAAACATTTACAGGTTAAACATTGACTTAATTTAGAAGACTTGACTGATAAATGCAAGTCTGAAATCTGGCAGTTCATAAGGGAGCATCAGGAACCCTTCCTTCCCAACAGGAATAAAACCACCTAAGTTGAGTTCTGGGGCAAGTTGTTCTCCTCGAGACAAATCCTTTAAAACAGAGCTGGCCTGTTCTGCTTTCCTGTAGGCAAAAAATCAGCAAACTCCAGGTAGAGAAACCATAG
Organism: Coloeus monedula; assembly: GCF_965178545.1. NCBI lineage: Eukaryota > Metazoa > Chordata > Aves > Passeriformes > Corvidae > Coloeus > Coloeus monedula. Next base: position 14,148,988 of record NC_138798.1, on the reverse strand, counting down.
CAGAAATTCATTTGGGAGTACAACCACGTGGGTTAATGTGGGTGCCTTGCACACAGCCCTTCCTACAGGCAGCATTTTTCCCTCCTCGCTTTTATCAGCGCCGGGGGATTACGGCTGCGCCAGCCCGATATGCCAAGAATTCATAAACAGGAACGAGCCAAAGCTCCGGGTTCTTCCTGTCACAGCTCAAATTTCAGCTACATTTTTAAACTCACCAAGCTGCAAAGATCATGTACAATAACCTTTCAGGAAAGACTCACCTAATTAATTCAAGATAATCTATTCTTCATAAGCGTTTCCACCCAAAGTCTTACATTCTACATAGCAGAAAGTGGATTAGTGTCTCTTTTCTGGGGAAGCAGCTCCAGAAATTAATGGATCAAGGGCAATATATCAGATGGAAATCCCAAATACCTACCAGAATCAGTGAGTTCAGGCACACAAGCTACTAAACTGATAGAAGGATGCAGTTTTACTTAAAGAACTATCAAACACCCAGAATTTATTCATTTTCAAGCTCCTGTCTCACATCCTGCCAGCTTTCCAGAGTCCACCTCCAGTGCTGTGCTTACAGTCACCAAGCTGTGTTCTCAGTAGCAGTACACATCATTATCCCTGCATTATCCCTGAGAATTCCAATATTCTGTATCACAGATGCAGCAGACAAACCTGAATATATCCATAAATCCAGTACAGAGATTACAAATTTACAGACAAAACTGCCAGAGAATCACAGAATACTCTGAGTTGAAAGGAACCCACAAGATCATCAAGTCCAACTCCTGGAGTTGTGTAAAATGTCAGAGCAAAGTGCTCTTTGCAAAAGCAAAGGGGGGAACTGAGGAACAGATGTCCCTTCCCTATAACCCGTGTGGGACCCAGAGGGTCCAGGGCAGGGGTGGGAGAAGAGAGAAAACCCAAGAGTTGAGTCTAAATTCTCTCTGATGCTCCAGATGGTATTTGGTCACCAAATGCAAATGAGAGCTCTACAACTTGCAAATCCACAACTTTCCTGTCAAAAACGCTGCCAACAGTCAGACACTCCCTCCTCTCCTTCCACTTCTTCTGTCGGATGTACAAGAAAACGGATTTATGGGAAAAGGTACCGTGGCTGGAACAGTTGCCAAACCTCTCCAGGCAGTATCACTGAGCAGCATTTATCCTCCAGAAAACAAAACTTCAACAAACTAAAGCACACTGAACTTTTTCAGACTTACAGAATCACTCCGGTTTTTCCTCACTCACTGACCCCACACCAATTAGCTTCTTCCACCCAGGACCAAATAAAGATCTTCAACCCCTCTTCCAGTTTTAAATGCCACCACGATAGAAACCAGAGAACCCCAGTTAAGGCTGGCAGGAAGAAGAAATGTAGGAGAATGTGCAAGAGACGCCTCTGAAGTTCCCAGCTGCCTGGCTAATCCAACCACTCCACTGATCTACAACTGCTCTGCAAATAATTGTCTTTACTTAATCTCCCGTGACAGCATTTAATTATCCACAGTTTTGGAAAGCTACTACATAAACAACTCTCCTCGTACCTCCTGTTTACAACCACTAAGTTGTTTTCCCTAGGACTACTTGAAATTCTTTTATTAAAGGCAGATTTGTTGTTTACCAAATCTTGAATGTTATAAAGGAACGCTTAGAGTTCATGAGCAAAAGTTTTTGAAGTGCTTCTGAAAGCAAAGCCTCAGTTTGGACTTTTCACCTGTTTATGAAAGCAGTATATATCATACAGCACGGGTGGAGTGACTCTGTTATCCAGAAAAATTCATCATTATAATTTAGACTTGAATTAATAAAACATAATATTTAAAAATTAAATTCTTTAAAATTTAGTGATTTAAGAATCACCAAATTATTTCACTTTCAAAGCACAAGTCCTAGGCAGGAAAAGAGAAATCCAAAACTTCATTCTTGATAAGAATTCATGATTTCATTAACAGCCATTACTCCTTAAAGTTCCTATCTCTCAGAAGAAATGATATGTTTTGGATAGTTTTGGACAATGTTTTGGATAGACTCTAGTCTTCCACTTGGATTTGCAGCATCACATCCTTGTGCCTCCTGAACATGTGAATACAACACAACAACAAAGCTCTGCTCAAGGAACTCTTAAGTCACAGTGACAATCCAACCTGCAGAACAGCATCTGAAGCCAAAGCAGCTCACTTCCTGAGCAGGTTATCCCAAAAAAAGCATCATGTTATCCTGGCCCAGCTGAGAGGCAAGGAAAACTCTGCTTCAGTAACTTTCCTATTTTCTGTTTGTATGCCCACATGGAAAAATCCTTTATATTTTCAGGAAGCTCGTTTCAACTATCAAATACTTCAGTATTGTGGCCTGTTTATACAATAAAAAGCAGAATAAACTTGTTCCTTTTGCCTTGGGGCTGCACAAAACAGTGAACACAAACTGTGTCCTTTATCCTATCTCAGGGAATCAATGGATATAAATGCCTTGGGCTGGCAGAATTTGAGGCTCAATATTTTGTCAATACTGATGTTTGAACTCTAAAATGTACTGAACAGAGCACGACAGCCCTATCAGCAGGAAAATGTACAACACTTACACAATTTACATCACTTTGAACTGTATCTGATAAGTCACTACAAGTGTTTCAATGTGCTTTTAATATAGAACAAGGAAATCTATCCTTGTAGGATTTACACACATGACAACAGACAAGTTTCAGATTTAATTCCACTTAAAGTTACTGCTTGGAAGGCTCCAGCCTGGATGCTGGAACACCTTGAGTGCTGTGTCCAGTTCTGAGCCCCTCAGTTCAAGAAGGACATGGAAGGGGCTGGAGCCCCAGGAGCGGCTGAGGGAGCTGGGAAAGGGGCTCAGCCTGGAGCAAAGGAGGCTCAGGGGGGACCTTGTGGCTCTGCACAAGTCCCTGACAGGAGGGGGCAGCCGGGGGGGTCGGGCTCTGCTCCCAGGGAACAGGGACAGGAGGAGAGGGAACGGCCTCAGGCTGGGCTGGGGAGGCTCAGGCTGGACAGCAGCAGGAACTTCTGCATGGAAAGGGTTGTGAAACACTGGAAGGGGCTGCCCAGGGAGGTTTGGAATCCCATCCCTAGAGGTGTCCAAGGAACACCTGGACGTGGCACTCCGTGCTCTGGCTGGGGGGTCAGGCACAGGTTGGACTCAATGACCTTGGAAGTCATTTCCAAACTAAATAATTCCATGATTCCACAGAATTTTGAACCAGGCAAATAATGTGTGACAGTGATGCTCCTCTCTTTGCTACACCCTGCCCCACACTGCACCCAAGCACGTTCAGCTGTCCATACATTTAAGTGGATTTCCATAGCAGCACCACTGGAAGCAGCATCACATTGTTGTAACCAAGATGTCAGATATAAACAAGCTCCATCAATTTACAACAGGAACAGAAGCATCACCTGCAACTCCCCTCAAATAAAAAGACACTTAAGTCCCATCTCCTGCATTTGAAATATTAAATAAACTATATTTCACTAAGAGAAAAGCATATATTATTAAAGCTTTGCTGGGTAAGTAGAAATATTACCCATGCCCTCATTCAAAACAGGTGCCTCATAAAAGATGAATGTCAGTGGAATGGCTCAGTGCAGCACTTGTGAGCCTTCTCTTTAATTATACATGATCACAGGGCTACCTGCGTGGAACACACCCCAAGGTACTCAGGGCTCCGTATCTGTGATTTCACAGGCTCTGGTGCCAAATAAACAATCTGGCAGCCATCAGAGCAGGAACTTTGGAACAGTGCTTGCAACAGAAAAACAAATGAAGAGAAATGAATATACCATCACCCAGGACCAAACAGTGCAGGGTACAAGTGGGAGATAAGGGACAACTCAAGCACACCTGATGAACAAAATATTCTGTGTACTTGAAACGCATTTTATCACCAAGTCACCAGAAGGTCTAAAGGTCACGAGGATAAAAAAATCACTGCAAGAAACCAAGAAACTAGAACCTGATCCTTATGATTGGCTTGGATTTTTTCTTTTAACTACTGTTATTATTCCAGAACTGGTGAACTTCAGTTCTTTTCTTGCAAGACACAAAGTGAAAATGGAGGTAAAATTCATACAGCCTAATAAAACACCTTTTAGTTCAGACAAACTAAGTCTTGTCATAGCAACAATACACCACTGAAAAGAAAATAATATATAGTGGATATGGTCAAACCCAAACAGGATCACAACAGACAGAAGAAGCTTTATCATGTTAAGGCTCCACATTCTGCAGACTCTGAGGACAATCCCAGTTGCATAAAGCCCATAGTCACCAACTTATCCCCATCACCTTTGACCCACCTGCTCCTTCCTGCCTCTGATTCCACCCACTTGTTGCAACTTGCCTCGGATTATGTTCAAATCCTGCAGCACAACCAAGGAGCAAGTCCTGACCTCACGGATTTACCTGGGGTGCCGTGGAGTTCACCTGACTCTACAGGAGAGGTGATTTATTTCATCAGCTACTGCCTTATGCCAGAGCTGGGATTTTATTATTATTATTATTATTATTATCATCATCCTTTGAACTAGAATTTACTCAATTTTTAGAGGTTCCACAAAAATCCAAGTCATGACTACAGGTCATGAACTCCTGAGTTCAAGTTTCCCTTCACATTTTATCTGCCGCATCACTCACGGCAAAAAAAGTTAAATTTACAGCATTTTTGTTTTCCTGTAGGTCTTAAACCACAAATTACAACAAAATCACATATGATAGCACGTTGAAGATTTAAATAAAGCTTCTTTTTCATTGGAAAAAATAGAACCAGTTGAGAACCTTTGAAAAGAAAAGAGTGACTTACTGTGCAGCTCGCGGTGGATGACATCGACCAGGTTGGGCTCGTCCCCCCACCAGAATATCCAGAGCTCCTTGCAGTCGGGTTTGACGTCCCGGCGCCACACGCACAGCAGGTTGGCCTGCAGGCAGCGGATGAAGCTGAGCAGGATGGGATCATCCTGGGCTGGAGCCGAAATGATGGGCCCACAGTCCCCATGGCCTTCAAAATTGTACCTACGCCATTTGATGCCTGTGAGTTCAGCCTGTGGGAAACACAAAAGGAAGAAAAGAGTCAGTGGATCCCTCCATAATTTAGTTATATTCATAGTTTATTTCATTTTCATAGTTAGTTCCTCAATTCAAGTTCAAAAACCCTCCTATTCATGTATTTTCCTTTATTCCCCTTCAAGGAAAAAATTTAGAAACAGCGCTGAATAAACCTGGCTTACACCTGCATTTAGGTTTTCACCACAGCCTGATTCACTTCTATTCATTTCTATTCTATTCATTTCCAGCAGCTTCATTCAATTTCTAACCTTATTGTTATCTTACTGTCATCTTACAAGTTAGAAAGGAAAAAAACCAAACAGGGAGAGGGAACCAGGCTCATTCCCTACAGGCTGCTTGGTGGCCACGTGAGCTCAGTGTCAGCCCAGAAGTTGGCCACTTGAAAGTCACAAACAAAGCACCACAGGACATAAGAAAACCAGTGACTTGATGGAAAAGGTGAAACAATTTCACATTGTGATGTTACAAGTTTAGCAAATGGGCTTTTTCTTTTTATTTTGCCCAAATGAACAAAAGCAGAATAAAGAAAGTTGCCATTTACTGTCTCTCAATCAGACAGAATTCTCCTATTAACCATCAAGGAAGAACAAAAAGAACAGATTTGCTATCCTGTTCGCCAGTCCTAAATGCACCCAGATATTTGGGAAAGGTTTTCTTTGGGCACTGCCCAGGCTCCCCAGGGAATGGGCACAGCCCTGAGGCTGCCAGAGCTCCAGGAGCGTTTGGACACCGTTCCCAGGGATGCCCAGGGTGGGACTCTTGGGGTGTCTGTGCAGGGCCAGGAGCTGGATTCAATGATCCTGGTGGGTCCCTTCCAACTCAGGGTGTTGTGTGATTTTGTGGTTTTCCTCCACTCCCAGTTTGCCCCACCCCTGTTGTAGCCTCCCCTTTCTCTCTGCCGCCCAGCACAGGACAGGGAATACCCCCAGGACAGTCTGGCTGTTACCAAACACAACTGGTGTGTGTATACCCTGCTCACACAGAGGGCTTGTACTCTACTTTCCAACCCGTTACCACATTCCTGCTGCTGCTATTCCCTCCACTGCTTCTTTTCCAAGGTTCACACCTTCCCTTGGCTGCCCAGAAGCAGCTGGTGCTCGGCCCCCAGGTGCTCCTGCAGGAGCAGCCAGCTGGTCTGCAGCAAGGAGTGCAAACACTGCAGGGCAGCAGCTGCACCTCTGACAAGAGAGGGCACTGCCAGGGACACGGGAAAGACCCAGTGGAAACACTGACTGTAGGGATGAATTTGTACTCCAAAATAAGACCAAAGACTTGCAGTTCATGTATTCCTCTCATTTTCATCACCTGTGTAACAATATTCAACCACTCCTCCAAAACCCAAATTCCCCATCACACACAGAAGAATTTCCCTTTTCCAGTCCACAAACTTAGTCCATTTACAAGTTTAAACTCTAAAATTTACTTTTGTCCACCAAAGTACTCGGAAGGAACTGCCACTGGTTCAGAAGCTGGCTAGTTAACTGCTGAGGAGCTGAAGGTGATGCTCATCATACCAACAACAGAAGCAAAGAACCACAAGTATTTCTTGGATCTTGTAAATACATCCTCTGAAACAGTTCCACCTCATTCCTGGATCCTGCCTGGCACAGCAGGGCTCTGGCCCATGGCTACAGTTCCTGGGACTCTGCCTCAAGGACTATTTCCCCAAACACTGATTAAATTAAATATTGCCTATTTAATTGTCCTCTGAAGAGGCCTCACCAGGCACATGGCAATACAGCACTGCACTGGGATGGGGAAAAACCTATGGAACACTGAACAGCACGGAAATTGGGTTTATTGTTTGCAGGCCCCTAAATCACCAGGCACCTTCAGCTCCACAGGGCAGAAGGGACACTGCCATCCTGTATCCTGCCAGCAGGACACCGCTCCTGGATTGTCCCAGCTGGAGGTTTCCTACAGCCAGCACTGAGCTCTTGCATGCAGACAGAAATGCTGATCAGCCATCTAAAGGGTTGGGGGACTATGGAAAAGGAAATGGGAAAAGATAGTCCAGGCTGGCCAAGATGCACAGCCACGTGCCACCTTCCTGGCACAACAAGGACAAGGGAATGCAGGAGGAAGAGGCAAAATGGAAGGAGAAAAGTTATTTTTTGCACAGTAGGGTGCTGGAATACCTCACACACTAAATAACTGTCCAAGAGAAAGGGCTCCTCCTAAACATCTACATCTATTCTACATGGGTCCCCAGCTATTGCTTGGAAAAGGAACGGACAGAGTTTCTGAAACAGGATAATGAATACAACTATGAACTACAAAACACCAAAAATTAGTGCCAGTACAGGCAACCTGTGAAAAAAATGATGTTAAATATTTGTGCCATAACCAGCTAAGAACATATGCTAAGTCACAAAGAGCATGGAACAGGAAGATGACAGAAACCAAAACCAAAAAAACCCAACTGAACAAAGGACTTCACCCAACTGCAGCACTCGCTTGAACCACACAGCAAAAGCCAGAGCTCAGCTGTTCCAAAGAGCAGAGAGGCTCCTGTGGCCTCCTGCCAGCTCAGAGGCATCACACCAACATCCCACCCAGAGCAGGGATGAAACAGTCAAGGAAAGCACAGCAAAACCAGCAGGGCTGCACCCAACTTAATTCTGCGCTAACTCCTGGAGCCTGTAATTCTGTGGACTGTGAGGAATGATAAACTGCTAACCTGGATCACACCGGTGCCCATCCACACAGAGGGAGACTCCTGAAAAAAGGGAGAGACAAGTCCTGGGGGGTTGGAGTCAGCAGCAGCATTAAATGAGCTCTCACACATCGTTTCCCAGTCCAGGTTGCAGAGATGTGGTTCAGCACATGTACTTGGATATGTCTGTTTCTGTTTAAATTTTTAATAGGTAAGCACCAATACTAATCCCTCAGAACTTCAGGATTGTGTCCTCATGGTAATTAAAACTGAATTCAAAAGGAGATTTGAATCCTGAAGGGATACACAAGAGCAGACTACACCCAAAACACACACATTCTACGCCTCTACTGATGTTCTGTGTAAAGTGTTTCACACACTAGAGGGAGAAGATCTGCATCCACAGGGGGGGTTATTTACATTAATTGCTTTAAACAAGCCAACAGCCCTGGTTTGAAGAGGCCTCCATCTGTAGCAGAGTTTGTACAGACAAGACAAGCAGTGGCCTGTGGTTCTGGGAAGTGCTCTGAAGAGCCAAATGTGGTTTCGCTTGTGCTTCATCGGCAGTGAGCACAGGCTGACCCAACACAGCCTCCTCCTCAGCCCCAGACACGCATCTCCATGTCCCAGTCTGGATCTACTGGTCATGGAATCGCTGGGTGAATGGGATCACTTCACCGATTTAAACAAGGGAAACAAAGAGAAAGACAAACATTTCCAGGCTCAGCACCCTGACAGCTCATCCTGCAGCCAGGGAATCACCGAGCAGCCAGGAGGGGGAGTGGAGGGGGATCTCCGCTGCCAGGGACAGCTCCAGTCAGATCAAACACAGCCCTACAGTGCACCCAGACTGCAGCTCATGTACACCTCAACTGACAGGAGCAAGCACCGGTGCCAGAGCAGGCCTGGCCTGGCTGCCTTCCCTGCAGCACTCAGCTGCTGCTCAGACATTCACACTGAGCTGGGCTGACTCAAACCCAGAAGGGTTGGATTAAACGACTTTTTCCTCTACTCAGATCAGTCCCCACACCTGATTCATTAAGCAGCCACAGAGATGCTTGTACCGGGAAGTCTGAGGACAGCAAAGCAGGTCAGCGAGGGCAGAGCTGCTCTGATTAGTAAAACTGCTGGTTTGAAAGCAGCCTGAAACACTGAGACAGAAACCAAAATTGCCAACCTGAGGACAAAACTGTGAACATGCTGTTTAACTCACAGCTGGCTAGAGATGAATGCAGAACAAAGCAGAACTCTTGCCAGGTGATGTAATCTACTGTGTTTCTTGCATCTCTTCCCATATGCACAGTCTTGGCTTATTGCAGTTGCTACAATGTTTTTAAAACTAAAAAGCCTGACAAAAAAAAGGAACTTACAAATACTTATTATTATCCAACACTGTTAGCAAATCATGCATTAAATGAGATTTTTGCTTTGGTTTATAAAGGAACATGTGTCATGGAGGACTGTGCTGTGAAGAGTTCAACTGCTCAGATAAGAGGGGCTGTTTTGAAATGAAGTTTTTTTCTAAATTCAGCTAACTGCAGTTGGACACAGAACATTTGTGAGACGCCAGTTCTAAATGCACGGGGCCAAGCATGTAGGGAAACAGAGAAATTGGATCACTAACAGTAATACCCAGACCCTTCACTAGCATCCAACTTCTTGCAGAGCAATTCCCAAGACACAAAAAGATCTGTTTCTGATGTTTTCAAAAGCAGCTGTCAGGGTAGAAGAGGTTGTTCAAATTCCATACAGGCATCCAAAACCACCCAAAACATCCCCAAGAAATAGGCACTAATGAAAACAGTGCATTGCTGACGTCTTTATTCAGATGCACGGCCTTAGAGAGAACATCACAGAGTGCCTTGGAAAGGGACACAAACTCAGGTTTCAGTGACCATCATCACACCCTGCAGAGTGAAACAGCCTCAAAAGAGATGAGCTGAGAGTGTTCAAACCTCTGATCCCCCCTGCACATACAGAGACAAGCAGAGAGACACAGAGAGCAAATTAGCACTTTCTTTCACACCCTGCTGCCCTAAATACAGACACCTCCACATGTACCTGCCACAGCTCAGGGCTCCAGGACACCATCCACCACTGTGAATTCCTAGGAGACAGAAAACCTAAGCTTTCATTCTTTTCCCCCCTTCAGGCTTAAATCAGAATAATAGGCAGCCTGGGAGGGTCTTCTGCTGATCTCATCGTGCTCCACTCCGATTGGTAGAGTTTAGGCTGCTAAAAATCACAATTCCCCAGTAACATTTCACAGTGCACGACTTGGTGCTGGTGTGCTCCCAGCAACCCTGAAGATATAATTAGTGCTGGGTAGCCTCTGTGACTGTTTTCCTCTTCTGCAGCCCTTGCAGATGGAACACAAACAAACCCATCTTCCACTTCCTCTTTTATTTCCCATCTCCACCAAATGCTTTTTGGCCTCTGTTTTATGGGAAATGGACAAGCCAACTCTAAATTAACTTCTCCAGATTGCCTGAGTAATTCCACCCATTTTAATACACAAAGCTCCCTTGGAGAGATTATTCAATAATATAGACACAGCAGAAGGAGAAAGAGGGAGAGCATCAGAAGTTTGAGAACTTTTGTATTTGGCCGAACCAAACGTAAAGCAGGGTTATTTCTGTACTGCTTTGTGCTTCTCTACATTAAAAACAATGACTAAAACTAGATAAATGTGTTATTTTTCCTGCTTCATATGGTACAGAAAAGTAAGAAAAGCTAAGACAGAGTCAGGCTGCAGAGTGTAGAAAATCATCACTCTGGTACTTTCAAAATAGGAAGGATATATTTGAAAGGAGGCAAGATCATACTGTGAGTAAAAGAAGCAGGTATCCATCACACAGGCCCTCAGCTCCAACCCTGATTTCTCAAAGACTTTCAACATGGCAGCCCTCAGGTCATTTTATTTTCCACACTTCTCCAATTTGAAACAAAACAAAAACCAAGTATAAAAGTACTTCCCAACTGCCTGCCCAAAAGATGCCACTCAGACAAATTCAGGTCTGCCCAGTGCTTCAAACATAACCTTCTTTAATGGTCTTAAAAAAAGATGCAAGTAATGTAAAAAACCAAACCACACTGTCATCACTTCCACAAATACATTTCAGTTAAAGGGAATATAAAAGCTTTCACCACATGTCCTTCTAACCAAGAAGAAAATGTTGAGCTGCCCAGGGTACCTTAAAACATTGTATTTACCAGCCTCTGAAGTTAGGCTCAGTCTAAACAATTTCTCTAATCTAGAATTTTGTTTGCTTCTACGTAGGAGAGTAGTTGCTAAGTATCTTTAGTCTACGATTTATGCTTCAAATTGGAACATAAAGCATGCAAATGCCATATATATGTTTGCCAGTTTTATTAGAGTCTCATCTTGAGAGCTTCATTCAAGTAAGTAGCTATTCTGAAGCCACCAGAGACTCATACTAAGGACTACTCACGAGTGAAAATCTGCATAAGAAAGCCCTTAGTTCAAAGTCCAAGAATTTAAACTGTAGTTAAAGGTGCCATGGGAATTACACCACCATTTTAATTAAATGCTGTAAGATCTTGCAGACAGACTCAAGATTAGCACCATCTGTTTTGGTTACAGCGTCTCATTTCACTACATCATCCTCACACAGCAACGAAATACCATTGCACACTCCACTCCAGCCATTTAAATACCAGATAAGATTTATGTCATGTTGATACACTTCACCAGGAAGGAAGGACAAAAGGACGAGGACAGTGGGACTGAAAACTACTCTGTAACAACGTGTTGCTTGTGGGGGATGCAAACACCACCCCGTCTCGCAGTGAAATGAAGTATTTAGTAACATCTGCCTAAGTCCCTGTCAAGTGAATGGAAAGAACAGAGGAGATTGCTTAACTAAAACATTCGCTTTCTTCACTGCTTTACAGTTTGTACACCCTGAGAGAGGCTCCTATTCCCACAGCACAACTGAGCAGTGCCAGCACCTGTCCCCAGACATTCCCCCTCTTTTCTCCTTTGACTAGAGCTCTCTGGGGTTTGAAAACCCACAACAAACTGACCACCTCAGCCCTGTGGAGTCTCCTGAAATCAGATCATTCCCTCAACTACATATTAACATTCTCCTCTTTACGCTTTCCATTTTAAAAAAAGCAGGGAATGGTTTGTGTTCCCTTCCCTCAGGGCTTATCCCTTCTGCCCCTGGAAGAGGGAGGGATCACATGGCAGTGCAGAGGCCTTGCATGCACTGAATGAGCTCCAAAAGGACATTTCTGTGAGGCCAAGTATTGCAATAACTGCACAAAGTCCTCCAAACTTGCTCTGAAATCAAGAAGAGACAAGAAATAACACTTTACAAAATAGCTGATTCTGAAATGGGCATCCCATGGCCAACAAAAACACTGTGCCATGGTCTGTGCTTCAGAGCCCAGCGCTCAGCCCCAGCCCTCTTAGTATGCAACTGAGCAGCAGCAGAATGACATGTTTGACTTTAATCCTCTCCCTGCATAAGCACACAGTCAAGTGGCTGGAAAAAAGGGATAAAGGGCAGCCACTAACAAGCTTTTTTAAATGAAGGATGAAAAAAATCACCTTTTTTTTGGTTGTTATTCCTTTGCTCTTAAAACCAACGTGAAAGTGAGCACGCCAGTGCATGCAGCACATGTGCCTGGAAGAGTTTTGTGTTGGATAAATCCCTGCACTCCACGCTGCCTCCTTCCCTCATGCTCCCTGGAACAGATTATTGAAATGCTCCTACTCCAGAGCTGTTTGTGACAAGCAACAGCGTCAGGGCGTTTGTGTGTCATCTTTTACCTTTGCCAAGTCTCAGTGAAGGATTTAGCTGTAACCAAAATCCTATTATCAGATATCTCCCGGATGGACTTCTGTACCTGGGAACATCTGAGATCCCATATCACAGTACTGAGGACCAGAAAACCAAGGCATTTCTAAAATAATACAGTCCACATTACTAAAAGCCACAAACTAACAGTATGAGCTGTTATGCCTAAAAAGTAAACAGCACTGACAGAAATGAGGTATTTTTTCTCTTTCTCCCCAATACCAGGGTGATTCTGCCCATGTGGGAGAGGAGGCAGCCAGGAAGATTAATTGCTTCTTTTCAAAGAAACAAAAGTCAGACCTGTCTCAAAAAGAATTTGAGGTGGCAACCAAGTACCACCTTTCCCAGTGGAAAATATAAAAGCACTCCAATACTAATGCTTAAATTTCAGCAGCTCTGGCAGATGCAGGAGTTACCAACAAAGGCTTTTTGAGTGGCAAGCACAAAAGAAAGAGCAATCTGGTAAAAGGGCCCAAATTACTGATATGGATCCAAACTCTCACAGAAATTCAAGGTTAAATACTAAAGTAGATGACTACAATCAAACACAGCAGAAGGAAAATGAGCACACACTGACACACTGAAAGGGAAAAAGTATCTTCCTCCAGTCCACGGCAAAAACAGGTTGGCAAAACAAAACCAAATGTGAGAAATGCTTATGAAAGAAACAGAAGGTGACACAGAAATTGAGGCCATTATAATTCACCTGGAGCTCTGCACCTTCATCACAACTGCAGCTCTTGTTTCACAACATCAAAACCAGAATAATTACAGGAATGGTCAAAAAATATATATTCCATACAGTAAAAAAATCATCCAAGGATTAAGTCTGGTTGGTTTACAAGAGGGAAACTGAGGTTCTCTAGAGAACAGCCACTGGTTTTCTTCCAGAGATCAAATTAAATTAGCAGAACACAGATTCAAACCAAAACAAGGTGGCTGAAATTTTTGTATCAGGACAAAAACTTGTAGACAATTTCGTAAGTACATAAGTACATAAAACATCTACCTGCTTCAAGAAACCTCTCAACCAAATACACAGAGAGCCTGGGAGATTATTCAAGGGAAGTGCAACTACATCCACTTCAGCAAATCCAGCAGGCCAGACAAACACTGGCCACCACTGAACAGGACACTTGTGCAATTATGATTCCACAAAGCTGTTCCATGCCCTGCCATTTAGCCAGGCACCAAGAGGTACCTTGGAAATCTCATCAGCACACAGAGAGCAGTCAATGCTCACCCTCAGAGCTGCCATCCTCAGCCAGGACCCAATGCCCCCAGAAAGCAGCAGCAGCCATTCAGGACTAACTGCACAAACTCTAAAAAAAATCATTATAAAACAAAAAAGAATTAAAGAGGAAAGTTTTAAGAAAAGACTTTTGAGTTAGATCAACATCTTTCACCTTCAGTGAAGGCTTTGGTTAGCAAATCTCCAGCCCTCAACCAATCCAGCTAATTCAGAACACGTTCCACACTGGTGCCTGGCTCGGCAGCTCCCCTCCACTGTCAGGGCTGTAACCCAGTCCATCAGAGGTGGGAAAGGATAATGTGATAACCGTGGCTGGAAGCCAAAGGGCTGAGACTCTGCCATCACTTGAAAAGATACCTTCAAGCCCAAATTATTCAGGACACAACCATAAGGAAACTGAAGGATGACAGCAGCACTGACCGCGGTCAGCGTGGGAGTGAGACTTAGCCAGGCACTTCCACACACACGTCCTGCTGGCTCTTGCACCAACACAGCCACACAGAATGGGAAGCTGCTGTGCCAGAATCCCATCACCAGGAGTGAGAAAGGGAAATGGGAAAGCCAATCTGCACAACAAAACAGAATAGGCAGGAATCTGGGGTTCAGAGGATGCACAAAACCTACCCATGTCCAAACATCTACCCAGCAAAGCCACGGCAGCCAACAGTATTTAACAAGGCATGACTGGGCTTGATTTGGTTTGGGTTATTATCAGGACAAAGGGAAGAAGCGGACTTGATCTTGGAGCCCTTTTCCAGCCTTAATGATTCTACATGGAATGAGGCTTACCCATGGCAGAGCTGAACATTTGCCCCTGCAGGCTGCATGGAAGCACACAATGCCTGGAAGCAAAATGCCATCTCCAAGATGAAAGACAGGAGGAATTGAAGAAATTCTTTTCATATTACCAAACCCTGGGTTTAGGTAGTGACCCACCCCGCAGGTCAGGTCACAGACACTATTTTACAGAAAGGCAACTCTTGAGTTCTCCATCACTTTCAGTCTCTTCACAAAAGGGAATCAAGTATATTTTAACTTCTGAGTAGACGGTTGAGAACAGATAATAAAATGAAAACTACCACTGCAAACTTCAATAGCACACAAAAAAAAGCAAATAAAGATGCAACTTGCCAGCAGCCTAAGTATCCCGCCCTTGTTTTCAGACAGGGTGAATGATGAGGTTTGCAAGTCCCCTTCAGGAAGAATCAGAACTGGCTGCCTATTTTCCAAATTTAAAAGTCCCCTTTCAGAGAAAGCTGGACTACAGAAAAGCAGTCCAACACATGAAAAAAAAAAATGACAAAAGCAAATCTGCAAGCAAACAAAGGAATCTTCTCTATTCTTCCCAACTTTAACTTTCTTTTCTAGTTTTTTTTTTTAACTGAAGGAGGAAGGAAATGTCAAACATCAGAGTCATACAATAGACTATCAGATGTTTCCCAAACCAAGTAATCTGACATATGGGCAGAAAGAAACGGGGGGGAGGGTGGGCTGGAGGAAGTAACAACCCAAGCAGAGTAAACTTTGGCGCAGTGAGTTAAAGGATGCAGTTCCCTTTCTTCCATTACACAAAAAGCTGCACCGAGGACTTGGAACATTCCCATGCCCCACATATGAGCAGCACAGCAGCCCTCATGGGTTTACAGCTGTGTCTGCCCCTGCCCTGCCCAGCAAAGCTCGGTTTTACCCCCGTGTCCATCCCTGCCCAGCCCAGCAAAGCTCGGTTTTACCCCCGTGTCCATCCCTGCCCTGCCCAGCAAAGCTCGGTTTTACCCCTGTGTCCATCCCTGCCCTGCCCAGCAAAGCTCGGTTTTACCCCCGTGTCCATCCCTGCCCTGCCCAGCAAAGCTCGGTTTTACCCCCGTGTCCATCCCTGCCCTGCCCAGCAAAGCTCGGTTTTACCCCCGTGTCCATCCCTGCCCACCTCGCTCCCTTCCCAAAGGGGCCCATCCCAGGCTCCTGCTCTGGGACAGGGGGGCAGGGACAGCACAGGAAGCCCATCCCCCAGCCCCGGTTCCTCATGCCTGTCCTCACCACTGACACCCAGTAGTGCCCAGCTTGTCAGGAGCAGCCAAAATCCCTCAGCCCTTCAAAACCCACCACCTGCAGCATCCTGGCATATGAGTCTTCTGTAACATGGAAAGTAGTAAATAAAGCCACTACATGACTGGTCACGTAGATTCACTTTGCCAGCTCTCTCACTGTCATTCCTGCAAAGAGAAGAATCCAGCACCTCCTGCCAGAAGGGAATTACAGAAATTCACAGAGAGCTCCAGTCGAAATTTTATTAAAATACACATGGAAAATTAAATAACCAGGAACTCTGGGCCAAAAGCTGAAAGCAGCTCTTTCAGAATAAAGTAATTTAACCAATTAACCTTCTTTCTCAGCAAAGAAATTTTTTTTTTATAGAAATACTTGACATGACCACTAGAAGATATTCATGGAATTAATTTTGTGTCTCACCAGAGCCACCTACAAATTCAGTAACATTGTAGACACACATGAAGTGAGACTCATAAAAGTCCAACACTAAGAGACTGCAGATATATTAAACTAGGTTTGAAAACTTCTTAGTAAACCAGAGACTCCTATAAGTAAAAAGTCACGAGTCTATAATGTAAAAAACCAACACATTTTGAAACTTTTGTCTCATAGCTGTGAATGCATCGTTATCAAAAACTGGAAGTTTGCCAATGCCTGGTCAATAGGTAAAGAAGAGTTTTCCTTTAAATTTTGCTTTCAATCCTCTGTTCTCACAAAATATTGTATTTTATGGGCAAATATGGAGTCATAAGAACAGGCAACCACAAGGCCCTGACCACAGCATAGCTCTTTTAAAGCTAAGAGATGAATGAAATAAAGTTTTACTGAACAAGCTTTAAATTTCCTTCTCTAAGACATGGATTGTGGTTACAAAGCCACTTTGATCTCCGTTCAATCCACACCACTGCCAAAACGTGGTGGGGAGAGAGGAATGAGGGGAACAGAGCTGCCTTGGGAGAGAGAAGGGGGAAAAGATTTTCACTAGGTCAGTTCCACACGCCAGGCTTAAACATGAATTTATGAACCTTTCTGGAATCACCAAGGCATGGAAGAAGAGTGAAGGGGGAGGGAAATAAATGAAAGAGGGGGAAAAACCCCAAACTTTTTCCTCTGTAATTATAATTTTCATAAACAAGAATACACAAAGCTGCAACACTGGCTGATTAAAGAAAGCTGAGGCAAGTCCCTCACGAGAAGTGATACAGAAATACATGTGTCATATCCGATTACTTTTGTAATTTTAGAAGCCTGCCCATTTTTCTCCATTATCACAAGCTCATTAAATACTTTCCTTAATATAGGGACAAGGTCACTGTGTACGTTTGAGCTCATCTGTGTTAGTCACATAAATGTAAATATTGCCTCAGGGCACCTTATACAACAGCACCACAATAAAATTCCCCATCTCAAAGAAACAAAAGCGAGGATGCCACTAAAAGCTCCAGCCACATTTCCACATGCACTGCTGCAATGCTGCTCATGGATTAAACCACACATGACTCAAGGAGAAATAACGTATTTTTACAGATTGAAGTAGAAAGTGAGAGTCAGAATTCATCAAAATTAATCAAAATTCACAGCACAAGCCAAAGGAAAGACTGCTTAAATCTTTTACATTTGTGAGTAAAGCAGCTCCTTACTACGTGAGGAAATGCTGAGAACTCTCCTCTCCCGCTGTGAAGAGCTGAACTTCCTCCTGCTATCAGAGCGGGTTCTGCCCAGCCCTCGTTATCCCGTTGCAGTGTTGGGATCACACCAAGGCACAGCTCTGTAACGAGCAGGGCCACAGCAGGAAACACCACAAGCTGGCACTGCCAGTACCCCGGGCCCCGTATCCCTGCGCTGTGCGCTCGCTCCGCTACCGCGTGCACAGGGAGCCCAACACCGGCTTTTAGTCACACGCTGAGGTCTGCAGAGCAGAATATTTTTATTAGCTGGTTTCTCTTTAAAACTACCAGTGGATGTCAGGGAACTCAAGGAAAGAGGATCTATTTTTAAAGCAATACTTCGAGCTCAAAATGAAAGCAGGGGAACAGCCTGGTCTGAGGAACAAAGATGCCCCCATGTAAACACACACTCCTTATAAGCAAATCTTCTGGATTTGGGTTGGGATCTTCTGTTGGAAACACTTGTGCACTTTTAAAACTGGCAAGTTAATACTAAAACAAGCATGTTTTCAGTCAGAGCAGTACTTTTGCTTATTATTTGTGTTACTATGGCACCAACAAGATGCAAATGCCACCATGCCAGACTCTAGACAACAAAGTGCACGACTCACCCACAGAACAGTAAATGAACACACACAGACTCCAAAGTTTTGTGTAAACTACACTTGTCAGCCTTAACAACAGTGGGAACAGCCCAAGCATCTATCCAGTGCTACTGGGTTGTCTAGAGGATCCCGCACAAGCTCAGGAAAAGGGGTTTTAGAGGTCTGTGGACATCAACTGTCACCTTCCACAGCTACGATGGAACACACAGAAAAAAACAAAGGACATAAATTTATAATGAGGTGATCCTGGCGTACACTGGAGCCAGCACTCAAGGAAAAATGAAAGGCAGAGAGGGAGCAGGTGTAACAGCAGGGAGACAATGAAGGAATGTGCCAGCCATTCCAGTCACAGGATGCGACAAAAAATTTGTAGGCACATTCCTGCTTTGATCAGAGCAAAACCCAAATGCTGATGAAAGGGATCTGCCACAACTAAGGATGTAAAACTGGACTGGGCCAGATGAGGACGTGGGTGCAATTCCATAGAGAGGTCAAGCAAAGTGATGACAACAGGCTTATTCTCACCCAGTGAACAGGAAGCTTTGAATCAGCCCAGGTGTTCACCCCATCACAAAGTGCAACAGCCCCCTAACGCTGATGGGGCTTGGTATTTAAAAGCAGTGCATCTGCATACACACAGATCCTTTCATGTAATGCTTCTGAGAACAAGAGAGATTAAAAAATTAAAACAAAATCCATAAAGATTCTTTCTTCATCAAATGACCGTTACTCAAGTTAACACACTCAGCAGATATATCTCAAATGCACCACGCTTATTTTTTCCACCAAAGATCAAAAACCTCCAGTTCCTTTAGATTTTCTTCAAAAGATTGCATTGTCCAGAAGGAAAATAATAGAAGAAAGAACTTTTAATCCTATCTGTAGATCTTCCTTTACTCTTTCATATGAAGAAGTGCTCTCAGAAGAAGGCGAAAAAATTCAAGATCAAATGAGTCAGGGCAGGGAGGGTATTTGAGAACTGGGGTTATGATGTCAATTCTGTATTAAAAATGTAGAAAAATAGGAAAATTTATTTCCAGATAGTATTACAGTAAATTAAAATTATTGTTCCTAAGGTGCAGTTACCTAGGACTTTTTTGAATACATCAGGCTAACATTTGAGTATTTTCTTTATTATGTTGATATCTGGCATACCACCAGACTCACAGTGCCACCAGAATCAGGACACAGTCTCTGGGGAAGGATTCCCAGCCCCAGGACACGTGTACATTCACAAGACACTCGAGATTTCAAGGAAACCTCACTCAAGTATTTCTCAGTGATTAACTTGGGCACGCTTACTCTGAGCTGCAAACGTCATCCCCGCACCCCCCATCTTCTTTGGGAATATTCCGATAAGGTTGGCTATCCAACAGATCCCTCAATTCCCCTTCCGGAGCTGGGCACGCTGGCTCAATGTCACTGTCCCAATCTCTTTGCAAATCTGGGTCTTTTCTCTTCAAACCCTCTCCCTGGCACGTCCCATTAAACTGTCAAATACTCTGACAGGACATAATAGAAACCTTACCACTGAAGTGATTTAAAACCTGAAATAATCTGTTATTAGCAAGAAGTGAAAAAGGTTTCTAATGTCATCTCTCTGCTTCTGTCTTGTTACCTAATAAAACTCAGGATAACTAGAGAATCAAATACTTTTGCACAACTTGAGAAGTTAATTCCATTTCTTAATTATTTATGCATGTAAATTCACACCTACATAAAATTCCAAACAAGCAAGATATCCACTGCGAGTGCTGTAACATCCAGCATGCCCAAATCCCACTGCATTTATGAAAACACAAGCAAGGACTACTGGTTAATTCACTACTACTGTAGGCATTGAGCAATCAACATTTACTACAAAGTCCTTTACGGACAATTATGCAACACCAAGGAGTATCTCACAGCAGCCTCTGCAACCTTCACTTTCTGATGCCATGAAGAACCTTTAGGAGAATAATCCAAATACCACCTAAGGTTGCTTTAATTCCTTTTATTTTATTATGGAAACATCAACAAAACTCCCTGATCAAAGGGGACAACTTCTGTTCCTGGATGTGAACTGCAAAAAGCAACAGCAGTGACGGCCTTCACTGTTTGTAACTTTGCCTTTGAACGGGAGCAAACACAATTCCCACTGCCTGGACCCTTCTGGCAGCTGGTTTCTGTAGGAATGCACTTATACAAGAACAAGAGACATCTTCCACAGCAGCTTCTATAACCTGGTCTCACTTGCCAAGAGCACAATTGTGTCTTTTCCAGGATGAAGATTCCTACAGCACCAAATCTTTCTACCCCATGAAGGCTCCTCCAAATTTCAGGCCATTCCTGACACCCTTGGCTGTACTCTTTCCAGCTCCACTATATCCAGTGCTATGCAGCTTCACCCCAATTTCCCGAGACTGACTTGTGCCTTTGGATCCACCACGGCAGCAAAGCCAGACAGTTGAGGAAACATCTTCATGCAAGCCCTCACTGTCATATGAGTAACCCTTACTCACAGGAAAAGTCAAATTAATTTCAGTAAGACTACTTTTATGATTAAGGATTATTCACAGGAAGACTGCTTGCCAGCTGGGGCTGAAGTTTTAATACAAAGCATATTACCTCAGAACCTTTTGTCTCTAAATAGTTATTAGACAGCTCTTAATTAGTATTTAAACAAACTGGCCATTACAATGGCTTATTAAATACTGTTTATCAAAACAGACATTCTTTTCAGAAGCAGCAGCAGACATTTGGACTACAGCAAAAACAGAGTGAGGATAAATATCATTTCTCCTACTCCTGTGCTAGGAGCAGCAAATTCAGACAGAAAGTGTATTTTTAATGAGCAAGGCTATTATACCCAGCAGATTAAACAAGTTATTATTAGAGGAGTACTCTGATGACAAAGATGCAAACTGGCCCTTACATCACCATACTGGGAAAGGCTGCACACTTAGAGCAGGACTCGGGATGCCTTTGTGCAGGCTGGCTGGGGGTTTTTGCCTGACAGAGCACACCAGCATTAACCCATTTTCCAGAGCCGTGCTGGATTCCTGCTCTGCTGGAGAGCACCACACACACAATGGTGCTGCCAAGGGCTGCAGTCCAGAGGGACATTCCATGGAACCCAGCTCTGCCAGCCCAGCACCGCCCCCAGCACCTGCACAGTCAAAGGTAACTTTAAAGCCTTCGTTTCAGACCGTGCCCTCCCCTCAGGTGACACATTCTGAGCCCAGGGCACCGAGGGCCTCCACACTTGCTGGACATCACTGCTAAAAGAGAATCGGTTACTAGAAGCTTTTAGAAAACAGTTCCCGTTAAAAGATTCAGAAGCAGCAAAGGCTCCAAACCTCTCTAGCGTTTCTACAGTCGACAGGAAAATAGAAATCATGAATTGTTAAACCAACCCAAATCCACCACAGCAACCAGACAGAGCTGGCACAGAGCTCTGGCTTCTCCAGGGCACGGAGACAGCATTCCTGCTTCCACAAAACAAATATCTGTGGCAAGAAAGATTATTTAACCATGAACAAACGGTATCATGATAGACTATAATTATTTCAGAACTGCAATTCTCCAGTCACAAACATTTCTTGTGATTCACACCCAAAACAAAGCCTGCAATTGAAAAGCCCCCAATTTCTAATAGCAGAATCAATTTCCCAAATATTTGTAATCTACCTCACTCCTAAACAATGAATGCATTCCTACCAACTACTGATTTAGATTTTGTTCTGTTACACTGAAGAAGTAAATGATTAGCAAAAGTTTCTCTAACTACTAATCCAGACTACTGTAGCTTTAACACTTCATAAATTTTGAAATTAATATGACAATCTGAGGTTAAAGGGTCAGTGGTGCTGGCCACGTATTTCCAGTCAGTGTTGCTGTTTTCAATATCTTTCATTGATACTTAAATCCCAAAAAACACTAACACAATCTAAAATAAATCTTCCTAATAGTTTTCACATATGCTGTATTTAAAAAAAACCTACTACTTTATTCCTTCTTTTTTTCCTGAGCCAGAATACAATAAAAACAGAGTTTCGTACACAGCACCACATTAAGGTACAGATACCTCCCACAAAATTACATGGGAGATTAAAGGGCTGCACATTAAAGTCATTATTATTAAAACCACTTGCAAAAGAATTTCGTTGAACTTATTTCAGTGATATTACACACCCATTTAAAATTGAACATTTCCCTAGCCTAGTCAGGTGGGGAAAAAAAAAAAAAAAAAAACAACCAAACCACAATAACTATGAAATAGCTTCACTTTATAATTTATGCTAATTGCATGCCAACAATTATTTTTACCAGTGACAGATTCGCAGATTGCAACTGCGGGAGAAGTTCCGCCTCTCCAAACACACACTCCAGTCTGCATTAATGAACGGGGACTTCACAACCCTGCGAGGAGCAAACCCTCCACTGCCTCCCTCCTACAATCAGATACGATTGTTCCCTTCACGCTTCCCGATTTATTTTCCTCCCTGGCAAAGAGCAGCGTAGTCAAAATCACCATAACAATCCCGCAAATCACCTTTCCCACATCTCGATACACAGAGCACTGCTACATATTTATCAATATTACCAAGTGCCTTCAAACAGAAGCACCGATACAAACTTACATAACGTAACAGTTCAACAAAAAGCCAAAGTAAGAAATGTATCATTCTCACAGAACAAGCTCTGGGCCAGTTTTCCAGCAGTGGAAGACTTCGGCTCTTGTCCCAGATTCTTAAAAGGTACGAGCAAAATAAACGCCAAATACACGTAGATTTTAAAAAAAACAACCCTGAGACAAAATAACAAGTATACTATAATGAAGTTAAAAAGCATAAAACAAAGAGCTTGGTCATTTGCATTTCTAAGTAATTTCCTTTTTTTTCCTCTCTTAATTTTCATAAGGGAGCTAAAAACAATCTCTTCCGTTCTATCAGAAGAAGAACATATGCACCCACCTCCAATTCTGGCAGAGCTCTGCTGCGGGGAGGGGGCACCCACCACAACCCTTTCACACATGCTACCCCCAAAGTTGCATCACAAGGTTTTAACTCCACCACACCACGCACTGATCAAGTCCCTCCTCCCCTCCGACATTATCCCTGTAGCACTGGAAGGCTCCCGATGATCCAGCAGCCCTCTCGCTCACTCAGCTGTTGCCCAGCCAGAAGGGATAATGTTCCTGTGCGTGCCAGATAAAATAATGCAAGGTATTTCCAAATGACTTTGCCATCACACATAAATTGTTTTCGTATTTTAAATTTAAATTGCCAATCTACAGCTAGCCAAAACTGATACCATAATTTCTGCAACATTAAACCACGCAATCCACGTCGGAAGTTCCCAGGGAGATGGGCAGACGGTATCTATGCAAACAAGCCGGCACACTACTGTCAGCCGCCGTTCTTCAGAGAAGAAAAAACTCAAAGGTTTGGGTTCGTTTCTTTTTTTTAACCTCTTGTCCCCGAGCACGATGTGTGCAAAGAGGAGAGCAGGCTGTAACAGCAGCTGACACGCCGTCACAGGAGCCCAGAGCTAAGTCCGACAGACGATCACACTACATGAACGTTCGCCGCTGCTGAAATGGCGTTTGTCATTGTGAGGAGAGAAAACCCCCCGGTTCGGTGGCACAAAGCGCACAGGGCACGGAGTGCCAAGGGAGGCGGGGAGAGGAGCCTGTTTACCAGGGAAGATGGTCGTGGAGGGGACGCGGAGCCATCCCCTCCCCGCTCTCCAGCTGCGAGCGCGATACACGGACCCGCAGCAAACCACGCTAAGGAGCAAAATAAACACGGGGACCGGGCCGGGGGAGGGGCCAGCGCAGGAGCAGCCCCGGGCCCTGCCTATAAACCCCCGGCAGCTGCTCCCGACCGACAAACCCGGCGCGGAGCCACCCCCGGGCACCCACCCGCCCACCGCCCGCTCGCTCACTCACCAGCGAGAAGAGGTTGGAGTGACAGTCCTCCAGGCTGGCCCCGTTCGCCACCCAGTTCGCCGCCGCAGTCATGATCCTCGGCGAGCCGGGCCGCCACGGCGGGGCATGTCTGGGGGGACGGCCGGGGGGCGAGGGGCGAGGCGGGCGACCCCCGTCACTGCCCGGGGCGGCCGCCGCGCTCCGGCCCCGCGGGGCCCCGCGGCCGGGAGGGGACGCGCCGAGGCCGGGGCGGGCGCGCTACTCCTCGCTACCCGCCCCCGCGCCGATAATCCTCGAGCCGGGGGACCCTTCTCCGGTGCAAGCAGGGAGGACGCGTCCCCCGCTCCTCCAGGCCGGGAGAAGAAGAGGAGGAAGGGGGGCCCGGGGCCGCCCTTCCGCGTCCAGGTGCGGCCCCCCCCGGCCGGGGGTCGCGCGGAGGGCGGCGGGTCCGTGCGGCGCGGGCGGGGCGAGGGGGGGTCCCGGTGCCGGCCCCGTGCGGAGGCGGCGGCGGGCGGGGGGCGCTGTGTCCCCTCCCCGCCCCGCCCGGCCGCCCCTCGCTGCTGCCGCCGCTGGCTGTGCGTGGATGGTGTTTTCCTCCTCCTCCTCTTCCTCCCGCTGCCGCCGCCGCCGCCTCGTCGGCGCTGCCCGCGGGGTGGCGGCGGTGCGGGCGCGGCCCGGCCCGGGCAGGGAGCGCTGTCCGCCCGCGCTGTGCCGGCCGTGCCCGCGGCGGCCGCAGCTCCGCGCCCGCTCTGCCTCCTGCGCTCTGACAGCA
The DNA here is from genome assembly GCF_965178545.1 of Coloeus monedula. Classification (NCBI taxonomy): domain Eukaryota; kingdom Metazoa; phylum Chordata; class Aves; order Passeriformes; family Corvidae; genus Coloeus; species Coloeus monedula. Next base: position 14,124,177 of record NC_138798.1, on the reverse strand, counting down.
ATGGCGCCCGGGCCCGCACCGCGCCGCGCCATTGGCCCGCGCCGCACCACGTGACGCGGGCCCGGGGGCGGGGCCCCGGCGCCGGGGCGCCTCCCGCCGCCGCTGCGCTGCGCCCGCCGCCCGCTGGGGGCGCTCGGGAGCGGCGGCGCCGCGGGGGTCCCGGCGCCGGGCCCGTGCCCTGTCCCGGCCCTCGGAGCGGGATCTCCGCTCCCTGCGGCCCCTGGAGCGCCCCGCGGAACCGCCGCAGCTCTGTCGGGCACGGTCAGGCTGCGCGCCCGGACAAGGCTCCTCTCCCAGAGGGTGGTCGGGCGCTGAACGGGCTCCCCAGGGACCACCTGGAAGTCACAAAGCACCACAGGACGCAAGAAAGCCAGTGACTTACTGGAAAAGGTGTTTCACATGGTGATGTTACAAGTTTACCAAATGGGCTTTTCATTCATATAACCCCCAAATGAATATAAACAGGATAAGGAAAGTTACCATTTACTGTCTCTCAACCAGTCGGAATTCTTTTCTCAACCATCAAGGAAAAGGAAAAAGAACAAAGGTGCTACCCAAACATTTGGGAAAGGTTTCCTTTTTCTTCGGGCACTGACCAGGTTTCCCAGGGAACGGGCACGGCCCCGAGGCTGCCAGAGCTCCAGGTGCACGTGGACAACGCTCTCAGGGATGCGCAGGGTGCGGTTGTTGGGGTGTCCCGGGCAGGCCCAGGAGCTGGGCTGGGTGATCCCTGTGGGTCCCTTCCACCTCGGGATACTCTGCCCCGTCCCGTGGAAGGGAAGTCGCTCGGGGCGGGGATCGGAGGCAGACCACGGTCCCGGCCATTCTGCGGTTCACCGCAGGGTTTCCCCAGCACCTGAGAGTGCTCAAAGTAATTTTTAAAAGGCCTCAAAACTCGTTCATGGCCGTGGCCGCGTCAGGGCACGCCGAGCTCCCCTTCACAGTCGAGTTTATCCCCACGTTCTGCACGGCCCGTGAAATGCGACCCCCGCAGCAGCCTCGGAGCTGCCCCGCGTTCACCTGAAACAGCTACAAAGCCATTGGGTGGAGTTAGTTTTTTATAAAGGAGCTCGAAAGCACCTGAATTAGATAAACAAATGAAATTCTTTCCCAAAACGTCATCATGTGGAGAAGAACCACAGAATATTCTGAGTTGCTAGGGGCCCACTAGGATCATCGAGTCCAGCTCTTAAGTGAATAGCCCATACAGGGAGCAAACCCATGGTGTTATCAGCACCATGCAAGAAGAAGGGATATGCATACAATAAACAGTAAATATTAAATACTTTGTTTAAAACAGATAATAAGTCACAAATACTGTTCTCCCTGTTGGTGATGACCCGTTGATTTGAACTAGTGGGAGCAGATTAAGGCTCACCTGCCTGAGTTTCTCCCTAACTGAAGAGTTCCACAGGTGGTAGAAAGAAAATAATGCTGCTTAACAGGTGAAGATATTGAGCATTTCAGCTTAAGCTTTAATACAGAAACACAGCACATTTTCAATGACATGATTCAGTAGAAAAATTCTCCCTCTGTGCTCAACGGCAGCTTTCCTTATCGTGATTTTAATCTCATTTAAGCGTCTTTTTGCCATTTACTTTCCTTGGCAATAAATTAAGATTAGCATCTCTTGCAATGGCTGACTGGAGTTAGTTTGGATTTACCTCATGGTAACAAATCTCTCCCACAAACAGGCATCACATTTACCTGAATTACGTACCCAGAGTGAGAGACAGAATTTAGGCCAAAAGAAAATTTCCACCCAGCCCAGGGTTCTTACTGTGTGTGTGTTTCCACTGAGGAATCCATCATCCGTCCAATCTCTTCCCTGCCACACCGACCAGGAATTCTCTCTTGCAAAGACTGGGCCTGTACTGAGAGGAAAAGTGTTTTCAAGTACAAATTATTCACATTCAGTTACAATTGCAATTTATTCAGTCCAAGTGTCACAGCCCAGAAACTGCTTGTTACACGCTGGCACCCGGAATTAGGGAAGTACTTTGGCCTACGTTACTCCCCTTCCTTTTGGCACAAATCTTATAAACAGAGAACACAATCTGACACTTGTAAATATGTCAGGCAATATGTATTAACCAACCCCAAACCACATCCTTCCGCATTAAAATAGTACAGCTTTTGTAACTCCAGTGCAACACCACGCACCCATCCTATCACTGCAGGAGGCCCAGGGACAACAAACCCTTTGATGAAGTCTCCATCCTATTTCTGGAATGAAAGAACATCCCTTACCACAAAAAAAAAATATTATTTTCTTATTATAGAAAATATTTTGGAACTGAGAATCGTGTTATTACTTATCCAGAAAAATACTGTGCAGGAATGGATGCTGCAGAATTCCTGTTCCTTCCATATGCTGCTTAGCCTCCAAATGGTGTTTCCAGTCAGCACCATTCCTCTTATCTGGATCTTTCAAGTAGTGATGGCTTATTATGCTTTATTTTGTCAGGAGAACATGGGGTCTAACAGATGATTCAGATCCATTTTCATGAGGAGAAATGTTGACATACTCATACTGTGCTGCTTTGGCCACCTTCCAGCAGTCTTACGAGTGTTAAATACTTTATAAATTAAAAAGTGTGGAATCATAGAATGGCCTAGGTTGGGAAGGACATTAAAGCCCACCCAGTTCCACCCCTGACATGGCCAGGGACACTTCCCACTATCCCAGGCTGCTCCAAGCCCCATCCAGCCTGGCCTTGGACACTGCCAGGGATCCAGGGGCAGCCACAGCTGCTCTGTGCCAGGGCCTCACCTCCCTCACCATAAGCAATTTCCCCCCACCATCTAATCTAAATCTCCCCTCTTTTAGTTTACTAAAAATCGTGTGATGTAATTCAATTACCTGTCTTGCAGCAATGTTCTGAAGTTGAGTTGGTGGCTCTTGCATTTTGGGAATGGTACTGGTCACACATTTTGACCACGGCCCTGCGCTGCCAAATCCATTTCAGTTTTAAACTGAAAAAAAGATAACATTTCTTTAAGCACTTTGCCAGGTACTTGACTTTATATTGCATTCAGTTATCACAGAGAAGGGAAATCATTACAGTCTAATCCTTCCCTTCCCAGTACCGAGGTAGGGAAGTTCCCTTGCTGTCTGTGACAGCAGCGTTACTTCAAACAGAAATTGTTCCACTTACAGATATCACACACAAGTGACACTTCCTCGTGCATAATTACCTGAGGTGGTATGTGGTGGAACATGCTCCCCAACTCAGGGCATTCCAGTTTTACTCCCTGTTTTCTTTTGCCTTTTTTCAACAATCAGTGAACATGAGCAGTAACACTGGGGTTCCTACTATAACAAAATAACCATTTTCCCCTAGTGGGAAGATACAGCCTTAACTAAATCTGGCAATGGATTAATTTGCAATTCCAAAGCTCAGCCACTGAAAGTTCCCAGGCTCCTGGAGATCAGCTGGGTCACACTCAGCCTTCAGCACACAGAGCTGGGAATGAGCCAGTCCCTACCTTGACAAAATTACTCCAAACAGTGATAGCCCAGCTTATTTCATTCTAGAGCAACTTCCCCAGAGCTCCGAGTAATGATGAAACCTGTTCTTCCAGGAGGATGGCTCAGCACTGCCATAGCCTTTGTTTCCACCAGCAGGTGCTGCTTAAGCTTCCAACTAAACATGGGGGAAGACACAAAGGTGTCACAGGAGTCTCCAGCGAAGCTGGAATGGCAAACAGGGCCTTGGCTTTGTTTTGTCCCAAAGTATGGCCCCTTTGCTGTGCCCCCAATCCATGGGAAGAGCGTTTCCTGCAGGAACACCACTGGCTGGAGCACCAGGCTCAGGCAGGGCTCTCCCAGCTCTGGCTGTAGGATTTGGCCCTTCTCACACCCGGAGCAGAACTGGAGTCCAGCCAAGCTTTGGCCATGTCCAAACTCAGCAGCATTGGACATTCCACGACAAAGACAACTCATCTCCAGGTGAAACGTATTTTTTCCATGTATTTTAGCTGGACTTTATGGTTACTCACTAGAACAAAGTCCAGCTGCTGCAGTATCATTAAGGATTGGCTTGTGTCTAATTTAATCATTTTTACTGTTTTCTGTGTTTTCCACCCCAGCAATGGAAAGAACAGGGAGGGGAGGATGATATGATACCCAAATTATGACTACTGCACAAGCAAGTGATCTCCAACTGTTCTATATAGCAAAAAGCTAAAAATAAAATAATTCTGTTTGCCCCCTGCTCTTGAGTTGCCCTTAAATAAACTGTACTCAAGTGAGCAAGTTCATTGGCAAGGATTAAAAGTCACAGAATTTTAGAAGATTTTCACCATGATTTATGTGGTTTCCTTTTGTATGTTCTTGTGATAAAGCACAGCTGAGCACCCTCGCTCCAGGTATGTTCTCAGTGGTCTCATTGTCCACCTTTTATGAGATTGCATACATTTTTTAAGTGTTTTTGAATTCATCCAATACTTACACTTTTTTTCAAGTGTCTATAAACAAGAACTCAAGGGTATTTTGGTCTTAAACCAAAAAACTTTACTTCCACAAATTGGAGACTTAAGAGGGGAAAAAAAAAACCAAAACAAAAAACCAAACCAGCCAAACTAACTCACTGACTTAATTAACAATATCTAATTTTAACATTAAAATAATTTTAAAATTCACAAAGCAAACCTATACCCGATAGTTCTTTTTTTAAACACAGATACAGATTGCCTGTAAACTCACACTTTAATTTCAATTTTAATTTTATTAAGATACAGGAATAGCTGCATTAGCAGGTTTATTTACTCCTACTAAAGATAAAATAGTTATCTGAGTTTTAAAACAAGATATTGATTTTCTGAAGTGATGGGTACTTCTAGAAGGAAATTGAAAACATCAGTAAAAGGTTTGTTTGCAGAGCAGGTGTCCACAGACCCATGGTTTAAGTCCTGGCAGGGATCAGACCACGGTCTTTGAATCAGCCAACCTTGTCAAGCGTTCCCCCTCCCCCCTGAGAGCCACACACAGGAAAATTCCCTGAAAATGATTTTGTTTGCTTCTCTGGATCCTGTACTAACAGTGCCCATTCCAGAGCAGTTTGGGGAAAGATTAATGACCTGGAAAGCCAACTTGGGGAAGTTTTTCCACCTCCAAGATCATGTTGAAAGAAATCTGCAAACAGTTGTAGAGGACTTCCATTAACCAAAGGTCACATTAGGAAAGTGAGAAGAGAAAAAGTTCAAATTAATACTCGAGTCCTAATGACAGGAATGAGACATCTAAGCTTTCTCAGGAGCAGATGTGCTCCTGCATTCTTATCAAAAAACAGACAAATTATCTTAGTAGCTGCTTGTTCTCTGGGTTGTAAAAGATAGAAGAGAGGCAGGAAAGAAGCAGTGCCAGGGAAGGGGAGATAGACAATCCTGTACTGTCTGGAAAGAGAAAAGATCATCTCTGACTGCTATGGATGGAGGAGCAGCAGGAGCTGAGTGAGAGCAGGGAGCAGCGGGATGGACAGAGAGGGAACACTGGAAGAAAGGAAGGCACCAAAGGTGCCCAGCTCTCTAAAGAGCAGCGCTTGTAGCTGGGTGCCTTTACTGGTGATGGAAGTGTGAGGCAGCCAGGAAAAAAGGATGGCTAAATTTGTCTGTGTGAAGTTTAAACTGCCAGCAATGAATCCGAGAAAATCTCTAGAAATGTGGCTGTGGATGAAAGGATAAAAACAGTTCAGGAGCAGAGTAGATTGATTCCTTCCCTACATCACAGTGATATTTAGATGACATTTCAGGTATAACTGGTGGGGATGAAGCAAGTAGTAAATGCAAACTGTTACTTTCAAGCAAGTGTAATGCTAGAAAATAGAAGTTGTTGGAAATAGAGATAAGATTTAAAAATCAAGCTTCAGGCACTCCCATATATGCTGACCCATTTGACAGTCAAAATGTGTCAAAACCTGAGAACAGGTTTTCACTTGGGTTTTTTTAAAGAAAGACTGAGATTGGTCTGTTTTTCACAGAGGCTTCGGGAGCTTCAAGTGCAGGTGGGACACAGAACTGGCCAGAAAGGTTTTGCAAAGAAGGCAGAGGAAGGTGTTTATCTTCAGGTGGAAGTGAGGAACCGTTTTGTGCGCCAGCTTGTCCTATTGGTTTCTGTGAGACACCATTGCAACTTCACATTTAAATATTCTGCAGAACCAAAGCAAATGAGCTGCTTGGAAAAACAGAAAGAAGCAAATGGCAACTAGAACTATTCAGGAATAAAAGGGGAACGTGATTTAGGCAGAGCAAAATGGTAAATACTTCTAAATTGTAAATTATTTTTGCACTCAAAAGAGGAAAGGATGGTGATTTGGCAGGATACCTTGCATTAGGAATAAACATACCTGAGTTTCTGAAGGATTTAATAATCTAACATGAAGCTCCCCGTAGCCCTGCAGGCAGAGGATGGGCCTGTTGGGTCATGGTTTCATACCATCAAAGAGAGAGATTTCATCTTTCAGATGTTGTTGTGCTTGCTTGGTAAGAATTCAGCTTATTAAAAGGTGTTAAATAAGATACAGGATAAAAATACTACAAGAGAAAAAATAAAATATTTAAGGCTAAAAGGCAGAGTAAATATGGAAATAACATTTGGCAAACACATTCTGAGAACAAAACTCCGAGTTTATTTGTTGGAAGAGGTTGTGGGGTAACTCTGGATGGGTGATGCAGCTTGGTGTGCCATGACCCTGGAAGCAGCCAGGCAGGCAACACCCCATGCTGCACATGTGGAATGTGCAGCTTTTGGCACGGGAGCCCAAATACTAAAATTGGCCCCTAAGTCTGAGTACAGTTTTCAGGGTTTAAGAATCTTATTTTATCTGGATTAAAGTCCTCTTCCCCTCTGGCGTTAGAAGGTGTTTACGGCTGTAAAAACAAGAATTGCAAACTATTGCACTGAAATATCTAAGGGCTTCACCTGCCAAGCTTACAAGATTTACTTTGCGGCTTAAAATTAAAACAAACAAAAAAAATGATCTTCCAGTATGGCCTTTGCAGACAAAGGGCAGGAAAAGAATGGACAAATGAAATACATCACTCCAAATATTTTTTGGAATTCTAAAAATAGCTTTCCTTTCCTGTGGTGGAAAAGATAAGGTAAGGGAAGTTTTTCTTCTAAGTCCTAGGAAATCTTTGGGGTTTTTTAAAGTCATGCTCAAGTAACGTTACAAAAAAGATGAATAAAAACTGTGACTCCTGTCTGTGATCAGTGACCACATCAGAGCTTGGACTAATGCAGCTCTTTGCTTTCTGTTATCTTCCAACAATTCCTCCTTCAAATATCCATAGGTGGAAACAGTTGCCACAATCTGGAAAGGTATAAAAATCTCTTTCTAGGCAGCAGCTCTGGAGCTTCAGGCCTTTAGCAACCACTGTGCAGATTCTTTCATTCACAATCAGGTCCTTATAATGGGAATTGCCAATTTTTCCTTTCCTCTTCCCTCTAGATTTATTTTTCTTATCATTAAAACCTATCTTATTGTTGTGCTCCCAAATTTTGTACATCTTGATTTCTGAGGGTACAAAGCTATGTTGTAAAGTGGAAAGAGAACAAACCAGTCAGCAGGTTTGGGATCTGAGATGGGGAGAGCAGCTGTGCAGTCAGTGAGAGTTTACGGGATGAACAGCAAAGGGTTTGGGGTAGATGTCACTGCCACGGACTTCACCATTTAAAGAGAGATTGAGGTTCAGATCATACCCCTGAAAATAACTCATCCACAGACTACACCAGCTGCTCAGTGTCAGGTGTACTGACCAAAATGCAAAGGTGATGTCCCTGCTTTTCACTCAGGCTCACACATTGCGATATTTGTAATAATTTCTATATTATTCACATTTATGTCTGTTCTTCCTTCTGTCTTTGCTTCCTCTCACCCCATTCCAAATGAATAGACCTCCAGAAATACACATACTTTCGAATATTTTTTCAAGAGGAAATCAAAGAAGTAGGAGATTTGTGGAGATGTGGCCAGTCTCTGCTGAGGCTGCAGCTTGCCAGATCAATCAGTAGTTTGTGATTACTGCCATCAGTCTAAGGATATCTTCCTCCACTTTAAGGTAGCCCGTCTGCGCAGAGGGAATCCATGGAATCCAGATCACCACGTGGTATCGTGCCACCAGCACCTGTGCTGTAAGAGGGGTTTGTTTTTTCACTCTGTATTCTGTTACAGCCAAATCCTGGGAAGGAAATGAGTCTTGGCACTGACCAACATGTCCATGTTGTTTCGAAATACAGGCAGGATGGTAACAACTTATCTCACTATTTGCCTTCATTTTACTTTTTGCACCCACGCACAGAAGATAAGTGTGTAAATTTCTTTGAGAGCCACATGTTCTACTGAATGAACTGATTGAAGGCTGATGGAAGCAAGAACAGAGCTGCTGGTGTGGGACACTCTTCCATGCAGCACCTCAAAGTGTGTCCAGTCAGACACATGGATGGGATCAAACTTGCTTTAGGTTCCTACAGCGGACACTTCTACCCTTACTTCTACAAAGCCAGAGTTTCAAAGGATCCCTCTCTGACAGCATCTTTTCTTCTTGTCGTTTTAGACCAAAATTTCTGGATTCTTGTACAGCACTTCCTAACTCAAAAAAAAAAGAAGGCTCCCTTCAGAACAGACTCGTACACAAGCTGACAGTGAGTTTGCCAGGAACTGGGAGCTGGAGTCAGTGCTGTGTGGTTTTTGTGAGCAGCTTTGATGTGAACAGCAACACACGTAGCTCCTGAGTCACATAATGAAGCTTCAGTGCTTGAAGGCAAGGAGGGCAGAGCAAGCCACACCTTTGACATTTTGCCCATACCCTGGCTCCTCACAACAAAACATCCCTGGCTGTGCAGTCGCTGCTTGGAAAGGTTTTCAAAACTTCCTGATGCACCCACAGAGTATTTGAGACATGCTCTACTTAGACAGCACATTCCCTTCATTCCCCAGTGGCAAATTCAAAGTGATGTCCTGCAATGTGATTCATCTTCAAGCTTCTCTCCAAATTTGTCAACTCTGAGGAAGCTACACAGCAGTAGACACAAATCTTACTGTAATTAAAATATGTCTCAAGATAAATAGGCCATATTATTGAGAGATGGAATAGGGACAAATGAAAAAAAACATAAAGTAATTGTTTGAAAACGTGAACAAAAGAGAAGTTGCTTTATGACAGCTCTCTCTTACCTGAAAGTAACAACTTGGGGAGGGAAAAGTTCTTTCTTCTTCAAGGCTTCGCTGTTCAAACACAGAAGTATAAGTTACTAATTCATTATTCTGAGGCTGATAAATAAGAAAGCAACCTACCAACTTATTTATGTGCTTTAGAAAGCTAATTTTGCTCCAAAAGTCTGTTGGAGAAATAGTTACTTCATTTTCACAGATGTTAGGGCTCGTTCTAAGACACACATATACTGAACTCTCTATTTAACCTCAGATTAGAAGGAAGCTTTTAACGAGCATTTCTGAACTAAAACCATATGTCTGTCCTTCGCATGTTTAAAATACAGCAACTGATAAACAACACTCACCACGCTGCAAAGCAACTGCAGCGAAGAACAATTGCTCCAGCACTATTAGGAGAGAGCACAATACTAAACTCTAATTGAAGAACCACATAATAATATTTTCTGTCTTGGGTAAAGATCATTCTGAGCCCTACTTAGATCCCAAGTGGATGATGGGGTTTGGTGGCCAGTTCTCACATGGCTGCTGGTAGTTCTATTTTCAGGGGGGTAAAATGTAAAAGAAAACAGGCAGGTAGCAGACATTTGCCACACTTGTGAAGTAGCAACCTTTTAACCACCTATCCTGGTTAGGGACAGCTGAATAACAGGATTTAGAGCCAAGGAACTAAAGAATTCGTAGATGAAATTCATGTTAAAGTTGAGTTTTTGCAATAAATAATAAATGGAAACTTAAGAAGCTGGAGGCTGACTGTAGTGTGGTAGCCCAAGTCAGAGATAAAGCACAAACTGCTACGAGTGGGTAAGGGTCAAAACCCTCCTTTGTATGTTGATTTAAGCTCTATATTGACTTGGAAGCATAAAAACAGAAGTCTGATTGAGTTCTATCACAAAGATACGCTTAACTACTTTTCCCCTTGCAGTGTTTCCAGTGATGCGCCTTCAATTCAGCACCTCTGCTGCTACTTTGTAAATTCAATGAAACAGAAAAAGAGTCCCAGATAGTGGCCTAGAAAGGAGTTGGGTAACCAAAAGTATCTTCTGTTAATAAAAGTAAGTCTGGATCTGCATAAAATCATGGCCTTCAAATATTTTCTCTGGTAAAGGATAAATTAAGATAGTCATACTTCCCTGAGGCCCATTTTAATTAAGCATGAATCCTCAAGGATAAATGAACAAAATTAGCTCGGTTTGGAGCAGCTTTTAACTGCACAGTGAACTCCACTGATGGGTGGGAATTACACAGAATGAGACACTTCCAGAGGGGATCTGGGTGGGATCACAGGGTGGTCGGAAGAGGTTCTTGAGACCTTGAAAGAGATTCATATAGTCCTGAAGTACATTTTCAAGTGAAAAGCCATACTCAAACCTCACAAGATACAGCTGCCTGCAGAACCTGATTTTTAGATGCTACACTATAGCCCAGAAAGAAAAAGGGAGGAAGGAAGACCCCCAAATTTACGGCTGCACGGTATCTACAATTTCCTTACACTGAACATAGGCAAACTGTGTGTAAAAATAAAGTATCAAAATAAAGTATAAAGTACAACTGTGTATAAAATAAAGTGCTCTTCAGTTCAGGGAGACTTCAAATAAATACAAATGCACACACCAGTGACATCCTTGATTCCATGGCATTCAAGACTCAACTCCGCTTGCATCTCTGTGCCTGTAACTGAGAACTTGTAGATACATTAATCATGAAAATTGTGCATGATGTCTTTTTTCGTGCATTTTGTTGGCACTGTCTTCATGATTAACTGAATGCATTTGGCCTTATTTTCAACCACAGCTGCACTGATTTAAGTAAAGAGCGACTTCAGACCCATTTAGTCAAATGCTGGCAAAAGCCTGTATGATATGTTTGTTTTGGTTTAGCTAACATGGACTGGGAATACACAGTAAACCAAAGCTAAGCATGAGTAAGACCCTCTTAAATTGCAATAAAGTTTTCTGCATTGTGAATGCTTAAGTAAGTTATTTCAGAATCCTGCTCCAGTTGAATCAGGCTCACTTTCCCATCTAGATGAGGCCCCTGTTTGAAAGGTGCTTTTTCAAGGTAGTTTTGTTGGTTGGTAAAAATTCTGATAAGAAGTTCTGAGGCAACCGCAAGCCATGAGATATTTTGGGGAAAAGATCTGTTAAGTACCAGCCCCCCTTCCCCTCCCCCTCCCCAAAAGAAACTAGCCTTTGTGTTCTGTTTAAAAGAAAAGCCGTTTCTAAACTGTAGATGAACCTCTTATCTGCTAAATCTCAGAATCCATTAAATGGCTTGAAAACAGCAGTGCAGGGGAAGAAGGCATTATAAATCATCTAGAAAAAGAAATACAGACCCCCAGGTCCATCTCATCCATGCTGGGCAGAGCACATACAAGTTTTTCTGGCTATTGAGTAATGTTGGTTTTTTTTTTTAACTTTTATACAGGCAATCACCACTGTATGCACTTTATCAATCCAGTATCACCAGAGGGGAGTTGCAAGGGAGGAGGGGGAGCAGAGAGAGAAGGAAAGAGCTGCCAGCACTGGGCTGCAGCTCAGCCAATGCTTGATTGCAGGTATAAACATTACACGCTGCATCAGCAAAGCTGTGGAGAGTGAGCCATAAACCTCCCAGGAGGGGCTTTACAGGGAAGGCTGACAATGCAAGTTCAGAGTCACTGCGTTATTTGGAGACATCCTGAGCAGCTAAAAATACATTGCAGCCTTTAGGAAGAAAGCAAAGGGGAAATATCTTTCTCCTTCCAGTGCAAAGGGGTGGGGGCAAAGGAAGGAAAGAAAAGGTTCTGAAAACCCCCATGGAAGGTGTAGCTTGGGGAAATCCAACACGTGTGGAAGCAAGCAGGTAAACCACCTGTGCTGCCAGTTGTAACAGTGAGGTCCTGATGCTTGAAATGACTTTAAATGCAGGAAAGATTGTAGCCAGGGGCTTGCTCTAATCATCATTGTACTATCACCTTTAATAACTTGTCTCTGCCTGAGCAGATCCAGTGCTCACTTAGCAGCTATTAAAACTAAATTGCCCTCATTAATAGAATTTCCACATTCCTTCTGTTCATGTATCCCAGTGTCCTCTATCAACAAACACGGAGCTCTACCATAAGAGCTGACAGCAGGAAAATATCCCCATTTTATGTGGTGTGACAGATGCAAAGGACTCGTGAAGTTGGGGCTCAAACGCATCATCTAGAACTGTCCGGTCTAAGACCTCAATCACTCTGGGGACTCAGGCCAGGACTCAGAAGAGTGGTGGTTTTTCACGTCACCTGAATGAGAAGCACTCTGCTCAGCAGAGAGGTGCTCTGCTCAGTAAAGGCAGGGGAGATGTCACAGGTGACATTTCATATTCGGGGTGTGTGAATACCTCAGAATGTTACTGTGAGAATAGACCTTGATTATACCTATCAAGTGAGATTGTGTAAATTCAGACTCAATTATCTGCATTGTTTCAAACAGCTCTATGACGGAGGACGAAGGTACTGAATAGGCTACAAACGTAACCAAGTAAATGGTGTTGGTAATTCCCCTGAGCAGACATTCTGCAATGCCATAACTGCTACAGAGGGATGAACTGCAATCTTGATACAAAATGTAATTCAGAATGCGGCCCATGTTGGAACGTTGTCCTGGAAATAAGTTCAGAGCAGTTCTGAGTGCCAGGAGGAGTTGCTGCCTCTGCCATAGATGTTATGCGACCCTGAATAAATTACTCAGACTTCCATTTTATCAGCCTATGCCATAAGGATGACATGCATCTCAAAGGTGTTTAAGGAATTAGCTCCTTAATGTTGTAGAATGATTTGTGAGCCCTCTCCAGGCGGTGCTGTGAAGGGCAGACTGCAGACATTGTGGCTTTCAGATTTTAACTGTGATAAGGAAAGCTCCTGCAGGAGTGTGCTGCTAGAAAACTTAATGCAGCTGTTAATCCCCAAAGGCTCTGATTTGCAGAATGAAGTCCAGAATGTGCAGACAGATGGGTCGTGAATAAAAATGACCTTTTACACACATTCTCAAGCTTTCGCTACTGAACATCTATGGAGCATCGCATATTCTTCAAGTACAAAAGGAAATGATGCTCCCACGTGGCCAGCAGGCCCCTCTACCAAGTTGCCAAGCTCAGAAATGAGGCAAAAGGAGTTCTAATAAAGCAAAAAGAAGGCTAACTGGCAAGCAAGACCCAGATTTTTGGGGTCTAGACATTACAAGACTGGGATGCCTTTGCAGAGGAAGCAAATGCAATAGTAAGCACAAGGTGAGAGGCTCCATTTGCAGAAGCAATAAATTTAATGAAGATCCAAACTGACAATCTGAATACACATCTAGCTTTGTCTTTTCTCCTTCCTGCCTGTATCATTTCCTTGGGGGAGATTTCAGCTCTTGTTCACCTCTGCTGCAATTCCCTTGAAGTCTCAGCTGTTCCAGGGAAAGTAAATAGGGTTTAAAATTAATTATCAATTAAAATGAGGTTATTCAGCACCAGGCTTGTCATCTATTATCCTTGTAAGTGAGACAATCCTGTCCTCCTGCAAAACCCCTACAAGGAACAAGGCCAATAAGACTCAGCAACAAAGCCTGGTCCCTCGTGACCTTTGCTATGTTTAGGAAGAACAGCTAAAATAAGCTCTAATCCTCAGCCAGGCCAAACACTGCTGAGAACAACTACCTTTAACCCTTTTGGTGCCCTGTGTGTGAAGTGTCTGGACAGCAGGACGTGGTTGTTATCCCAAACCGCTTGTTGCTATGTCAGTTATTACATATTCCCTGGATATGGCCTTCCACCATCCGAGCAGGGAAGCACTTAATCTCTCCAGGACCTTTGCCTCTCCACCAGAACGTGTCATACTCTGGGGTTTTTTTGTTCTAATGGGATGTACTGGGTTATACAGTCATTTACACAAAGCCTTTGTTTCAAATGCCTTCCAGGGCCTTATTGTGGTGATGTCCTCATTCACCCACACAGGACTACACAGACAACTTGCAGGAAATCCTGGCTCTGAATGCACTCACCTGCAACATTAAATTGTTACACAAGAAAGACATCTCACCACTGACACATGTAAACATAACACTTCCCCAGGCACAAAACAGATATAGAGCATGCCTGAGCTCTGGCCTGTGTGAACGACTTAGCTGTCTTTATATCCAAGAAATCTGCTAAGGAACCACCAGATTTTTAGCTATCACTTCCCATCTCCATAAAGTGGGAAAGCATGCAACAAGATAAAAAAAAAAAAATTATTTTGTTAAAGAGAAAATACCTCTGAATGCAGGATACACCTGCATCTCAGGTTTCACATTTACACATATTTCTGTTAACTTGGAGATAGGCACAGAAGTGTGATAGAATGTGTAGTGCCAGAGCTGCTCCAGAAGCATCCTTGTCTGATAATCCCTGTGAGTCCCCCAAGCTTTTCCTAGAATTTTCCTGCTGCTACAAACATGGAGAAGGAGACTTCAGAGGCACAAGTAAGAATGGAACTCAAATCCTACTGACTTGAAAAGAAAACACGAGCACTTTACTCCCCTTGTATCTTTAAATTCTCCCAGAATCAGTTTTAGACTTCAGACCTTTAACACTGGGTTAGAGAACAACACTCATTTTTCTGAATCTGGGCATTGCCTGCTCTTCCCTGAATTCAAAATCGAACAGAACAGAAAGATATTCATCCCTTCTTTACTATCTCTTTGACCTCTATTTCGTCTGGGTTTTTTCTGTTCCTATTTTAAAATAATTCAGTAGTGAGTGTGTGTGTGTGCAGGCACTAAACTTTATTCTCAATATATGGTTTTTTTTAAAAAAAAAACTAACCACAAGTACAATTAGTTTCAATCTGCTTCTGCAAGGCGTTAAGGGGAAAGCTCAGCTGGTGCTCTCCTGGTGGTGTTTATGCAAAGAGTTTCCTGCCAAGAAGTGCCACAGAGCTCCAGCCTTTGCCTTTGCTAAGGCTTGCTGTGGCTCTAGAAATAAATGGAGTTGATCTGTATGATCTGGAGAACTGCGTAACAGAGGATGCAAAAGCAAGGGATCCCAAGACTGGAAAATGTCTGCAAAGTTGGAGGTGGCCCCTGTTTGTGGATAGGAAATGCTACAGAGAAACCCTGAAGAAGGTGAGGGTCCATGAGGGAGGGTACACAGGGATATGGAGTCAGTGCACAGGATGGGAAAGTTCTCTGGGTTCCTTCTGTACAGTCCTCTGACCATTATGTAAAGGTGGAAAAGACAGAACAGAAAGAAAGCAAATACAGTTGTGCTGAGGCTTCATGTGAGAACCAAACCTGTCCAAAACTTCATGTGAAAACGTTTGCCTGCTGCAATTTATTTGACATAGATATCCACATATTAGGAAAAAGTCTTCCTGTCTGGCTATTTTTTTTAAAAGCAAACTTGTACTTAAGAGAAACCTTGGCATGATAACATAGGGTTACATGGTATGAAAGGAGTAGACTTAGTGGGGATTTACAGCAAAGAAATTCTGAAGAGCCCAGGACAGCAGCATTAATGGCTTCCCATAGGCAGGTTACTCAGGGATCAGATTCCCATCTAACACCAGCTGAGGTGGGATGGTTTTACCTGGGCCTCTGTGGGACACATATAGTAGGTTGTTCCATGAATTTCTGCTGAAGATCCTCTATTTTTGCAACTCTTTCAGTGAGTAGCTGCTACCACAGACAGAGGCCCCACCTGGCTGTCTCACTGGAGCCAGAGCTGGACCCTGCTTCTTTGTAGAGCAGACCTTACTAAAGTTATGTGGTAAAAGTTAATTTAGTATTTCTGTTTTAGAACAATAAGGTGCAGAAATAGGTCCACACTGAAGCATAGTCTGCTCAATATCAGCAAACAGACATTCATTTCCTTCAGGGCACCCAAAAGTGAACCTTAAAATCTGCCTTCACAGGCAGAACCATATAAGCCCCTTCTAAAGATCTCAGCTAAACAACACTGCGCTGGGAACCACGAGGGCTGGAAGGCAGATGTGCACTCTTGGAATCCCAATGTGACTTGGATTTCTGTATCCAGTTACTGTCTCAACAAAGACATTTGAAAAATGAAGCTGTCTTCACCCTCCCCCTTCCCTCTTGCTGCATTACTGGTATCTATTTTTGGTTGGGCTTTTTTTAAGTGTTCCACTTCAAACATTTCACTGTGTTCTTGGCCACAATGCTCGAGACCTCTGTGCTCAGGATGCAGCGGCGTGGTCCTGACTGCTTCCACTGAAAGCTGGAAGCAGAAAGGGTTCTCCTCACTTATAAATTCCACTCTTTTCAGTTTTAGCAAACTGAGTAAATGCAGGGGAGAAAACTCCTGCTGACCTGGCTGCTTTTATTCCGTGTAATCTTTTGTACAGACCAAATGTTGTATTGCCTTATTTATTCTAGTCCAGTTAAAATGGTAACACTCCTGCCATCTACACATGTGTACATGGACACAGATCTATTTCCATTGGAATAAGACTGAAAACTTACACCCACAACTGTTCCTGAAGAGAAACAGAAACAGTCTGTAACACAATAACATTTACAGTGCAGACTGGACACAATATGAGTCATTTATAAGGAAAATCCGCACCCTTATCAATCAGTTTTATCTGTAGGAAACCTCCATGCAGACAAAGCCCAGGGAGCAGACCGGAGCTGAGGGACCCCACTGGGCTGCCCCTGCACTGACCCTGGATTGCTGTGGGCTGTGGCTGGGATGAGGCATGGAATGCCCTCTAGTGATGCCACGTTCATATCTTTGGAAACGTATTTTTGCTTCCCGCCTGGCTTTTGAGGTCTCTGGACAAAAGAGCAGCTTATAGCCTCAGCAAGGCAAAGCAGTTCAAAGCATTAGGGATGACACCACCACCTCCTCAGCCCTGGGAACAAGAGATGCTGTGCACACGTCACCTGGCTGCTGCACATCCTGCTTTTCTGACAGGGTTGGCAGGCTGCAGGAGCCTCACACAGAGTACCCCTCAGAAGGAATATTTCTGTAACAGGTACTTAACAGGAAGGAGGGAGACTGAGGGAAGGGTGGCCCGAGTCCTCTGACCATCTCTGCCAGACAGCCTTCTTTGGGAAGGTAGATTTTAAAGATGGGACTCTAATGGACAAGAGTGGAAGAGCAGGAGAATTAGGCACGGGTAAGAAGGCTGTGGATGAGAAAGAGGAAGCAGTAACCCAGTGCTTGAGTGGTCAGTGGAGCACAGGATCAAACTCCAAATCAGCCTTAACCTTTGGGGAACACACATACATAAGGCTGTAATTTCTACCTTTTTAGCACACCTCTAGCTTCCATTAGACAGGTGACGTTTCCACGCACTGAAACCTGCCAATCTAAGGACTTGGCTCATGTAGACCCCATTTACATACTTCTCATGACCCCTGTGACCAGAGCCTCCTCCTAAGCCAGGAAAAGTAGCAGCAATTTGGACAAGGCTCTCATCAAGCTGCAGCACAGAACACAAGCGACACTGATATATTATGGAAAGCGAGTAGGAAGCATTACCCAGAGACTTTCTGCAGCACACTGACATCTGTGATGCTGCTGTCACTTCCCAGCAGCTAGACAGGTATCCTTCAGCAGACTCCCCTAAGGATACCCAGACACTCCCAAACTGAGCTGTGGCTGTCAGTACCAACTTCAGTAAATCCTAATTTCTTCTAATTGTTAAGGCTCACAGGGCTCTTGCTGTACTGGAAGTGTGGGAAGCCTGGCCAAATTAGAGGCAGCCATACCTATCTTCATTTTCAGCTGAACATTTTCTTTCCAAGAGGTTTTAGAACAGCTTAGAAGAGGGCCAAAGGGGATGGAGTGTGCCCTTGTCTGACTGGCCCAGCTCCATGGCAATTACTGGATTCCACAAGAGGTCAGTGACAATCTGTGCCCTGTGCCAGGACGCAGCCACACGGCCGCTGCCTCCGCTTTGGCACCAGAAGAAGGATGATTGTGCCAGGCACAGAGCAGAAGATGACTTCCTGAAAGGTGAGCTACAGCCAAGTGTCCAGCTGCACTGCCTTCAAAATGCATGGAAAACATGGAGCATTGCAAAAGCACTGTGGAGGATGGCAATTAAAACTCATCTACACACTAACTAGGATTAAGTCAGTTTTAAGATACTATGGCCAAAGAAGATATTTATGTGCAGGCTTGCACTGGAATAATTGTCAGAATAAATCAAAATAGATTTTTGTTAATTTAGTTCAAAGTGCAAGTAGACAAGCCCTTGCTTTTGGAAACACAGTAGAAGAAACAAATTAAACTTGCCTCCAATTAAGATAAGAGGTAAATATTTTGATGTGCTCAGGATCCTACTAAACTAGAAGGATCCGATGGATCTGAAATCCATCAAAGAGAATCTCTTACATCATACGAATACAGGCAAAAATCTTGGTGACATCCATCATTTTCTTTTGAAATGTCAAGCAAGAGCACAAGACTGATAGCCCAGCAACACTGCTGCTGCTGTCAGCAACTCATTTAATCAATGGAGATGTTAATCCTAGTAATGTCCTGGACTCCATTTAATTTTGATTACATCATTGTTTTTCCTCAGTCAAATTGTGCACTGCTCAGGTTTACAAATAAGTGCTTTGTGTTTGATAGTGTCTTTCTCCATGTTGAATCTTCTTCTGCAACTTACACTTTTGCTTGGCTTGTAAATTATGTGGCTGAGATTTGAGAAGCTGAAGCCCCATCTGCTCTGACACCGAAGATCCAATGGTACATTTAATTTTCAATAGCCACTTGCCCCAGACTCCTGGTTAAGATTCTGCCCATGGATAATGTTCACAGCATGGCAGTTCCATCATCACCTTCTTTCCCCTAGACATTGGTGCATTTCAGTGACACTATCAAATATGAAATACTTCTATTCTTGACACATCTTCTGTTCTCGCTCTTTTAGGTCTAAAATTTACATAGCTTCCTTACTTTAACACTAATAACCGAGCTGAACTGCAGTTCTTCTATAGTAAGAAAAAAAATAAATTATTCGGTATCTTGGCTGTTGAGCAGCATATATGAAAGCAAATATAACAATATCCCTTGTTATTTGAAGCACAGTAGGCAATTCCTTTCAGAAGACAAGTCACGAGTTATTGCTAGAGAAATGATAACTGTTCTTTAAGGGTCAGCAGCTCTTCTAGGACCCTGCCCAGCCCTCTCCACCTGCCATGAAATGGAGTTTAAAACAGAAGATATAAAAATCCAGTCATTTGTCTGGCTTGTATGAGTAAATTTATCCTCCAACATAAACGAATGGATATGCTAAATACAAGCTGAATGTGGCCAGAAGGGATGAAAAACACACCAAAAAAATTAAAATAGGAGCAAATGGCAAAATACGAAAACTAGCAAATACAGCATTTAAAATAGCTCCTGTGGTGATTGCAGGGCTTGAAAACCACTTGAATACAGCCAGCACGTTTATCACCTCCGAAGAAGCAATCTTGTGAAACCCAGTTCTGGTAGGTTTTTAATAGCAGGTTGCTGAGTGGTTTAAATATCAGTTCAGTAATTAAAAGTCCAGTTGTTTAAGTAGATTAAGAGCATTTCTGTACTTGCTGCTTTGTTTCTAAAGCCAGAAGAATGACAACACCATCAAAACCAGGTGCTATTGCAACAACCTTCCTAGATTTCACTTGGACTTAAAAATTTATATCTGTTTATGTTAATATTATGTTAATAATTTCTCAGTTTTGCTAAAGACACGTAAAATTTATATGTGATTTCCCAGCACACAAGAACGTGTGGAAGTGGTCCCAAGACTGAAATTCTGTCTAATTGCCTTTGCGGCAGAGTTCATCCTTCTTACTCAGGTCCTATAACTAATTTATTTTGTGTCTTGTGTCTGAGCTTGTCAGCACTTTAATTATATCCTAGAGAACAGGCTCATCTGTCCCGGCTAACCACTGCTGTCCGTGCTGCTGGTATTGGGACATGGAACACTTGTAGCTTAACAGTATAAAACCAGCAAGGCCAAGGCAAATGAGCTCGGGATGGGCTGCAGCCTCCTGTGAGCCAGGGCTGTGCCATTCAAACGGAGCAGGAGCTCCAAACTCCGCAGACGCTCCAGCATTCCGGAATAACCATGAACCTTCAGTGTAGGCAACGGCTCAGCCAGCCAGGAAAACTCATCCCTGGCCATCACCCTGAGCACTGTAGTCAACACGTTTAAAACATTCGGGCTCACCAGAATTTGCGTAGTGGGGGCAGAAAGAAAGGCTCAAGAGCGACTCTGCAAGAGCAAGCAGTGACAGGACAATGGGGATTGGCTTTGAGCTGCCAGAGTGTAGATTTAGATGGGATATTGGGAAGAAATTGTTCCCTGGGAGGGTGGGGAGGCCCTGGCACAGGGTGCCCAGAGAAGCTGTGGCTGCCCCTGGATCCCTGGCAGTGTCCAAGGCCAGGCTGGATGAGACTTGGAGCAACCTGGGATGGTGGAAAGTATTCCTGCCCATGGCAGGAAGTGGGATGAGATGAGCTGTAAGCACCCTTCCATCCCAAACCATTCCATGATAGTTTGAGTCTGGCATATTCCTTTAAGTGTCTTTATCTGGCCTTTTAGCACCAGACAGTCATATTTCAGCCACTCACCTTAGATTTGATCACAGTATCTTGTATTTGCTTAAAGCTTGTAATTTAGGTCCATAACAGAGAGCAGCTTTGGGATCTGGAGAATCAGTACAAGGCAACTTCATTTGAACAAAGTTAAATTTTCAGTATCTTCAACAGCACGGTTTAAATCATAAATGCAGTTTTGAAGAATTATTCTTGTTTGTTTTGTTTTAGCTTTTCAGCAGTAAATATTTTACTTCACTTTTGACAGTTTTGTACTAAATGCAGAGATAGGGTCAATTTGTTCATTACAGTTCTGTTTATATTAGACAGAGTAGAGCACTCAGTCCAGGGCAGCACTACTTAAATTATTGCTAAATACATTATCTCCCACTCACCCTGTCTTTTAAGCATTTAGTAATTTAGTTTCTAACAGTGTCATGTCACTGCTGCTATAGACTTGTCCATTTTCAGGATAAACAGACCCACACATTGTTCAAAGAGCTGCACCCACACATTTTCTTTCCCCTTTCTTCCATGGAAGCACTGAGAGTGTAGAGAGGATCTGTACATTTGGGTTTGGATGATGTGACCTACTGGGAAAAAAGGACGTGGGCATTCCTCCTTCATGTGGAATTCTCTAGGCAGGCACATGCATGCAGGAACAGACACAAGGATGTGCTTTGTCACAGAAACTTCTGTACACACAGCAGCACTGGAACTCTGAACAGCTCTCACAGCCCGAGAGAGAGTGTCTTAGAGAGAGCAGCTCTGGAGAGCTCAATGTCTATGCCAATAAAGCCACTGGTTGAGCTGGTCTTTTTAATGCTTTGTGTGCCTTGGAACACACTTTTACTGCATGCAGGAGTGTATCTTTGAAGGCAGCAAAGCTTTTGGATTGGCACAGTTACAGTGCTGGGTGAATTGTAACATCCTGGAAAATCCCTTTTAAATGCCAGACTAGGACTTGGATCATATCCAAGCATTTGCAGCAGGCACAGCACAACAGCTTTTGGAATTTAGCAGACACTTAAAACAGTACAGACACGTTCAGTAAAGCTAAGAGCACTTGAAGTTGAGCAGCACAAAATAACCCAGGACACTGGATTAACTGGAATAAGATTCCTATGGGGAAATGACGTGCTTGCTGCTGGGTGAACAGGGGAGGGGGAGATTGCCAAGGAAGCTGAGCCTCAGGTACATGATAAACACACTTAGAGCAATATCAGTTCTTCCACGGTGGCTGAACAGGGATTTCTAGGAAGACTCCTTAACTAGCAGACATTCCAGCTGTTTGCAGGGACTAATGTCCCAAGTATCCCAAGTGCTAATTGATAATGAGAGCAGATCTCGTGCCCTCCTTTCTGGCTGCTGTCAGATGACTGCTCACAGAGGTGCTGCTTCAGCTTCAGGCTGCCAGCTGGTAGGAAACTCTGGGATGATCCTCTGCCATCAGGCACGGCCTGAGCAGGCACTCCTACAACTACAAACTCATTTGGGATCTTCCCCAAAATCAATAAGCCTGTAGCTAAACCTACAGCTGCAGATCTGCAGATCCCTAAACCACATCTGGCTGGCTATAAGCAGCTATAAAACTTCAAGCCAAGTCCCTCAATTACTTTCCTAAAGTTAGCCTATTTACAGAAATTGAAATTAAAATTAATCCTATTTCATATTATATTTCTGGGTTCTGCAAATCAATGGTCAAATTGTGGGCAATGCAAAGCAAGCTCGGGTTTTAGTTACAGACTTTACAACAGTCTTTGCCTTAGGAATGCCTCACCCTTGTGTTACACACGGTGTTAAGCCATCGCTAGCTGCCTCAGTGCTTTAAAGGGATATTGTCTGGTGCACTTGGGCAACACAGGCAGGTTTTACTGGTGTCTTGCATGCAGTTTTATAAGTATTTCTGAGTGTTTGAAGAACTCTTTCTAAGGGCTAAGGTATGGGTTTGTAACAAGTAGTGAGTCCGGAGTTATAGGACTGTACAGCCATGCTTATTGCAAAGCCAGTTTAGTGATAAGAATGGCTGCTCTGGTTTCAGACTCCTTCCTGATGTTCTGGTGTCCCCTCTATTTAATATTGTTTCATCTTGCAAAGATAACATCCAGCAGTACCTATGTCCTTTACTTTTCTTTCCTTTACTACCTACTCCCCAGTGGATACAATAATATATTTAGGCACATGCCAATCACTTCTCACGGGTTCCTTCTGTGACCTTTTGGACATTACAGATGGTTTTCTAAGTGATTAGAGGAAAGCTTGCGTTTATTCTCATCTTTGATTAGGCTGAGAAATGCTACCAAAGCCTAGAAGTATTTTGGAGAATTTGCTTCTCTAGATCATAGATTTTTGGCGATCTGAGCCCTTCCCATGCTCAGAACTTTAGTACAGCTATAGGGGCACTGTTGCTGCTGCTTACCTGAGATACTGCCAAAAAGCCAGACTGCTTTAAACCAGAGTGCACAAACTAAAGGAAATGAGGAAGCCACAAACTCTTGTGTGTTGTGAATTTTGAGAGCTTTGCTTAATACTTTTGCACAAGTAGTAGATCACTAGTTACAAAGCCTCCGTGGTTCGTGATATTGGTACACAAACACATTTTTAAAACATGTGTTTCATCAGCTGTGATAAAATAATCCAAGAATAACACTACAGAAAAAGTGAAAGGACACTTCTGTGGTCCCAGAAGATTTACACAAACTGTCTATGGAAACTCTAGTACGATGCTGGATTGTATTTAATGAAGTGTTAACTGATTTTGGGTTGTCTCTGATGCAACTCTCACGTCCCTAAAAGGCTAAAATTCCAGTGTTTCTGCAGCATGTAAGGGAAAGAGAAAAGCAAGTGTGGATGAGAAACTGATGACACATTGAGCAATGCAAATAATTTTTTTACTGTGTTATAAAAAACTGAAAGTTCAGAATCATCATCTCAGCAGGAACAAATCTGGTTTTCCCCAGCTTCTGGGAAAGGTTGGTTTCCTATATAATTCCAGAACAACCCTATGCCACTGGGACAGAGAGATGCTGTGGTCCTATAAAGGTGATGACCAGTGGCCAAGGCATAACAGAACATGTACTGAATATGAGGAGAAGACCTTAAGCTGGGAAATCAACCTAACGAGGCAGAGCCATGCTGCGTTGGTAGGAAAACAGCTGGGTTTTGTGCACAAGGCAGGAACTGAAGGCCACAAACGCACGTGTCAAACCTCCGCTTGCTGTGATACATCCCTTTGCCCATTTGCAACTTAAATTTCTGTGGCATTTATGGCTACACAGGCGCCAAAAGCTCTGGCAGTGTAAAAGAGAGAGTAGGCAGAGCAATACTACTGTAATATATGGGTTGAATAAGAAACAAATGCCAGGCTTATGGGAAATCTTAGGTCACAGAATATTAAAATAAACATTTGATGTGGCAGTACACCTGTTCTCTTTCCCCCTGGCCCAGGTACAATGTTCCAGGGTGTCCCAGCTGTTCTGCTACAGCTTCTGCTCATTGGGAGGACGTTTTTTGAATTAAATATTTACCCAGACTGCTCAATATTTCCTTAGAGGAAATGGGAAGCTTAAAGTCCGCCAGCATGTTACAGAGAAAATGCCTTATTTTGGCCTGCACATAAGACTTGACACGTAGCCAAATGAAAATTCATCTTCTGTAATAATGATTGTCCCAATGATTTACTTACCTTTGCATGGACATTACAAGCTCCATAGATTTTATCCACAAATTTTGAAAGCTTATGGTCTATTTTTTCCAGGTCATTAATAAATTTAGGTTGTCACCTCAACAGCAAACCCTGGAATACTCAATTACTACTTTTGTTTCATTGCAAGGTGCAGCTGTTTTTAACAACTATTTTCCTTGATGCTGCAATTTGTGATGAAACCACACAATTAACCTTCTGTTCCAAATGCTGTCATATAGGTGTTATCTTTGTGTCAAAACAGTGGATGTTCCAGACAATGTGTAAATTCATATTATAGAGTCCTCAGTGTTTGTTGAGGTTTTGGCTCCAAGAGGTTGTCTGAAGATGTGCTCACAAAAAAATACTTTTGGTTAAACTTGGCAATCATTTAAGAAAAAGAAAACCCTGATATACTGGAAGTTTTATCTAGCAAGGGAGAGTAGCAGGGAATTTTCTGTGGAAAATAATATATTGGGTGGTCTGCTGTAGCATTCTTACCTCAGAGAGTGTTCAGGGCTGTGGTTACAAAAGGGATGTTTGCAATTGTTTGTGCGACATGAAAACTCAAACAGCTCTTGGGGCTGCTGAACATCCCCTCCAAAACAAGTGAGGGAGCCCTGAGTGTTCCAGGGGTCAGCCCATGCTGCCAAGTCAGAACTATGCCCATGGACGAGACAACCTCCCAGACTGGCCGTCTCTCTTGGGTTTATGCCACTACACAGCCAGTTGACAAAATTACTTTATGGGGCTTGGGGCTTAAATTGGAAGCCTCTGCTTTTGAAGTAAGATTAAAAAAAAGCCTCCAGAGTTTTCCTCCTTTCTCTTCTAAAGAGGATTTTTAGGTCTTGACTAGCACAAACAAAGAAAAGATGATTGATGAGAATATTCATCCTCTGCTGCTTGTTTCATTTAGTAAGCACTTGGGAATCAGAGAAAAAATGTAAACCAAAACCAGTTCCTAGTATTTCATGAGTGAGAGGAAAATCTTTCTGCAAAATACTCTGGTAGTCCTATAAAAATGTTGTATCTGGAAAATAACGACAGCTCTTTGGGAAGGGGATTTGTTGTTGAGCTGACTGACTTCCCAAATCCTTCCTCAGAATTCGTGATTCTTATCTGTAAGCCCTTAGTCAGAACCTGGAGATACTCTGACAACTCATTCTGTGTCCAGCACGGCACTAGGAGGACATCCCCAAGGTGTATCACCGAGCACCCTGGGGCTGCTGATGGCAGAGGTCAGCACAAGCTGACACACGGCTCTTCCCTTCTCTTTACTCACATCACTAAGGAAAGGATTCCCGCTGGGAAGCTCTTGATACCATGAAGACGTAAGTAAAAGGTCTATTTTTATAACCAAAAATTCAATTCATTTCTCTTAAGCTCCATCATCCCAAGCTGCCAATGCTTCTTCATGTACAGGAGCTCTATAACCGCCCACTCACACAGAGGAGCAGCACCTAAGGAAGTTTTTGTGATGGACAGCGTTAACTGCCTCAGCAATGGGATGAAATTAAAACTTATTTATGCCAAATACTGTGTCATTCTCAAAGATGCAATCCTGTTTACTCTTACTGCACTGGCAGCCAAGCTCTGACTGCCCCAGATGGAGCAGATTAATTCTGATGCATTCCTTCTCTCTGAATGTCATCCACTGATTGTGGCTCTGTAGCCCAAAAGCTTCACTTCTAACTCCACAAAGTGTCAGAAATCATGCTATTTATTAAGTCTCATTCTACATTTGAGATTGGTGATAGCTTAAAGAGTAGGGTTGTGTATATTACAAGGTCAAAGTGAATCATGAAACAACACACTAAGGCTGGCTATGCTCGTCTTGAATCAGGTGTCATGGAGGGGGAAGTGTCTCCCAGACGGGAAGAGCAAACCAAGTGCAGGGCAGGCAGAGCTGGAAAGACCACTGCAAAACAAGCATTTCCATTTTCCCTTCAGAGGCCTCCCATCTGGAACAGCACGGGAAGAAGAGCAGTTCCTATTGTCTGTGGCCCATGGCCGGCAGCACTGTGCCATCTGCTGATCCACGCAGCTGTGTTGGAGCCTGGAAGGTAAGCAGGCATCCATCTCTGCCCACAGCCTGCTCTGATTTCAGCACTGCTGCAGGAGAGTCTGAAATGCAGGATCTGCTCAGCTCTGCTTCACTCCAGCTGGAGCCAAAGCCAAAACCACGGGACACCGAAGCGCAGCTGACCATTGCATCAGTTTCTTGGATCTCTGTCAAAAAGCTCTCTTGATTCCCCAGAATTAAGCTTGAATCGTGGCAAAGAAAAAACCAGACGGTTTGCCCTAAAGTAGGTTCCTGCAACCAACAGCAAGTGGTTTATGATACAGGCCAGCAAATTGGTGCCCGAGGGCTGCCCAAGGAGCTCCCAGCCCAGCCCAGTTAACCCCTTCCTCCCGAGCAGGCAGCCCCTACATTGTGCTGGGCAATTGCTCCCCTCCCTCTGACAGAGCCAGCATTCTTCCAGGAATTCTGCCTGTGCCAAGTACTGGGAAAGCATGTGGCAACTCCATTCGCTGCGTGTGGCCAGCTGTACAATTCCATTATGCAAATGACAATGCTGATAATTAAAAGTGTTTATCAAGTAACCACAGAGGAATGGGGCTCTCGTCCATGACCAAGCTGCACTCCTTGTCGTGGTGGGACTATTTAATGTGCCTATCTGTTATCTTTGCTACAACTGCCTCAGGAGTTATCCAAGACACTGGCATACAGTCACTATTTGTGTAGGATATGACTGACCTTCACAGGATATTGACAAAATAAGGTGTCTGGCATTTGTGATTTGGCATTTAATACCTGGAAATTAGTTCTGAAAATTCAACCTATTTTCCCCTCCTTTTCCAAAAAAAAATAATTTTTGAAATATGAGAAATTCAGCTAGAAAAACAGAAGAGAAATCTGGCCAGGTCGCATGCAAAAAAGAAGCTTCTGTGGGGCCTATTGTAATGTTGGTGTTTTCTCAGCTCTGTTTCAAGACGGAAAAAACCAAAACCCCACAAAAAATCAGAGAGTATCCACTAGCAATATAAAGTTTAAAAAGGAGGAAGAATTGAATGAAATAATAAGAGAACTCTGAAATGGATTGATTTTCAGATGGGAATATATCACACCACAGATTTTTCACTCACAACCACTGCTATAAATGGACTTCAAGGGCAAAATGATGTGGAATTCATTTGAAAGTAACAATTGGAGAAAAAACAAAAATGGAAGTGAGTTCAGAAATTTTAGAGCAAAGAAACCAAAGCAGGGCACCAAGCAGAGAAGTCCTGAGAGAGAGGGACCAGCTGGGGTCAGACTGGACAGCTTGTATCCTGACCAGTGGCACCATTCATTCCTCCACCCGAGGGACTTAACCTTACACTGGAGTGACCCAGCCACCTTCAGAAGGAGGTGATGTTTTGCCTTACATAACTAGGAAGAAATAATTCCCGTTTCTTTGATTAGCCTCAAGGTTCCAGCTGCGATTCAACCACCTGTTTCCTGAGAAATAAGACTGTAACACTTGAAGTGACTGTCAAGCACACCAAAAGGCATTAAGAGTGTACAACTTATTATTTGTGACTTGGATTGCCAAAATTATTTCCTCAAAAATGTCAAAACAAATTAATAATTTGACAAAACCAAAGCAAATGTCATCTTTTGATGACCCTGATAAGACTTTTCAAGACAATTTTCTAGATATCTTGTCTCCCAGTTGCTAGCTCTGAAAAAATAACAAAGTTCTAGAAATTATTTTTATTGTAATGAAAACATTTTACTCCTTTCTTGCTAAAATATGATACACTACTTCCTATATTCATTCCAAAATTTTTAGGGGGTAAGAACAGTGACATCAGCATAACAGCAAAGTTCTGCAGTTCTGAAGAGAAGACAAAATGGCACAACTATTTGTTAAAAGTTAGTAAATTTACTGAAGGCACTGTATGACCTTGATATCTGATGTCTAAACTTGACAACATGGGTTCACATGGCTGGCAAAACACACCTGATGATTATTCTTTACAGGCACACCATGACTCTGAAATTTGATCCCAGGCAACTCTGAACTTTTGTATGATTCCTTGTTCCATGGGGATCTTGGAGAACTTCACTGGATAATACTGCAAGGGCTGGGATTCCTCAAGTATAAGCAAGGTAGGAGAAAATGCAATTTTCATGCATGTATAAAGATCCTTCACTAGTGCTGACAGTTGTTAATTGCCACCTCTGTTATTTTTTCCCTCCTATTGGAAAACATAGTCCTCAACAGAATGCAGTCAGAATTTATTGTATAATATTTTGAAGGGAGAAAGAGAAAAGGTGACAGAAAATGTTGCAGTCACTTGCAACTGTTAAAATGGGTCTTGCT
This sequence comes from Coloeus monedula, assembly GCF_965178545.1. NCBI lineage: Eukaryota > Metazoa > Chordata > Aves > Passeriformes > Corvidae > Coloeus > Coloeus monedula. The sequence continues at coordinate 14,095,411 of NC_138798.1, read as the reverse complement.
GGCAGCTTCATTTGAAGAAAAAATATAATCTCCAGTAAAAGGTGATTTATCACAATGACACATCTCAACACCAAGCTCAGCAAGAGCCACTTAATACACACACAAAAATGAGAATGAGAGGCAGAACACAGAAGAGAATAAAACCCTTGCATTTCTGATACCTTCAGAATTGACAGTCCTCTTCTCCTCCCCTCCCCACATAAAGGTAGCTTTCTCACCAGGCTCCCAATCCAACCCTCTCGTGCATTATCTACTGATCTGAGTTGTTTTCATTGAAAGGGGCTTATTTTTATGCTTGCTTTCTATTAGGTTAAAAAAATTTGCATCACACAAGAGTTTAAAGAAAAAAAGCCAAATATTTTCAAGGTTTCGGTTTTTAATTACATTGAAATGGTGACCCCGAGATTAGCTCTGCTGGTTAGAGAGAGCAAGGTGCTAATGACACCAGGGACAGGGGGTTGGTCCCTGTATGGGCCATTCCCTTCCAACTCAGAATATTCTGTCATTCTGTCAAACATCTGGCTACCATTTTTCCTCCCAAGAAATTCTCTTCAATCAAAAGTTACTTTTTAGTTTCATCAAAAAGCAATTTTTCTGGGGGAAAAAGGATAGAAAGCCTTTGGCAAGACATTTTTACTTAAACCAAATGAATTAGGAAGTCTTTACAAACGGGCTGGCTAACACTGCATTTGTCATGAGAGCAGTAACAGAATTTTGGTCTGTTCTGAGAACATGAGTTCTGCTCTCCTGTGCAACAGCCAATTTTCCTGAGGTGTGAGCAGAGGAGGAGCAGACCCAGTTGAAGGGGCCTGACAGGGCACAGGGCTCTGCTCTCCCTGGCACACTGTCTGCAGGTCGCGCCGTCCCTGTCCAAAGGCAGCGAGGTAACGATATACAGGAATTACTGACGTTGCCCCTCCTCAGCACCTCACACACAGACAGAGAGTACAGCCCTTCCTTATGACACTGCCTGAGCTCACTACGCTCACAAAAGATGACATTCCTGGTTTAGAGGGCAGCACAGCTAATGCAATATGTACCTCCTGATTCTGTGACCTGCTCAGTCACAGACAGGACCCTTAGAGTGCTAAAATGAACTACAAGTGTGAACTGAAAACACAGTCACAGCTCCTTTCCCCTCTCTGAAGGAATACATTCCAATATTTTTCAATGCAAGATGAAAACTGGCCAGATGACAAGTCTGATTTAAGTCATCAGGTGGTGTCAAAGCTTCTTAAGAAGAAAAAGAGTGGAGAAAAACCACAGGTACAGCACTTATAAGCTCAGCATCTTGCCAGCTACAGAATTCCCTAGTATCCAAATATCTGCTAAAGAATGGTTCCATTCACTCACCTGCTGCACAGTCCTTACAACAAGGCCACTTATTCAGTCTTGGGCCCCAAGCAAAATCCTACAGGGGAAGACAGTTTTATTTGGCATTGGTGGCCGTGGGTATCTGTGTATCTTGCTTTTAAATTAGCTCAGGTGTGGTTTAAACAGTAGAAATAAGGGATATTGAGGAATTTCAGAAAGCCTGAGGATGCAGTTCCCTTCAGAGATCATATTTAAAGATGTTATATTCAAGAGCATTTCCTAAAAATGAATTCCTCAATAGGCATGAACTCTATTACAAGTTGCATTGGGATGAAAGTACAGTAATATCACTACTTTAAAAGTTCTTCTCAATTTAAATCACCAAAAAGATAGAAATTTAAGCAGCTTGGTTCCAGATTTTCACTTCTGTCCAAAAAAAAACTGGGGAAAGAATAAAACTAGCAGCAAAGCTATGCAGTGCACACTGTCTACTAGTCTAGTAGAAAACAACAGAACCAGCAATACGCAATCAGAGCAGCAGTTTGTGGGAATGAGTAAAACAATGCACATATGAAACCAGGGAATCAGTGAAGTGTCTGGAAATGCTGTTATTTCTTTTAATATAGAAATACAAATTTGTTTCTTCAATTGAATCATAAGTGACCAACAGAAAAATAAAGATCAATGAAGACCCTAATGGTAAGCAACTGAAAATTACTGCAGCTGTATCTTTTGCAGCCTTGTATACAAAATACCCAAAGAATTGCCCAACAGATGCAAAAATAAACAAACCAACAAATGATGAAACAGCTCCCTGGCTGGGCTTTGTCTGCCAAATCTCTGCCTGGAGAGGACTTTTATGTCCATGTAATGAACCCTCAAAATTATGGACTTACAAAGGAAACAGCTGCTTAGCCATAATGGTAATTACCCTGGTCAGACTGAGAGCACCCAGCCTTGAGGCTGCAGCTCGGGCACCCGACTGGTGCAACACAGGACACAGAGCTGGGACTGAACTGGTGCCCCTGCCTGGAGCTCGGCGCTGACTCATCTGTGCTGTCTGTCACACAACAGGCCGAGGACCAGCACCAGGCCACTGAGTCCGGCTGGCTGTGACAGGCCCTCCCAGCAAGGACTAAAGGCTGAGTGTGCTTGATACGGGCCACGGGGCACCATCAGAGCATGGTGGGATATCAAAAGTGACCCACTGCGCCTCACACATCCTATACAGTTTGTGGCAGCTTTTAGCCCGATAAAAACTACTCAAGTGTCTTTCTCATGGTCATTTCGCAACCTGGGAGTGGTCGAGCCTGGAAAGCAGGAATCTTGACTCTCAGTTTCCTATTCCATCTACTAGAAAAAAATGACTGCTTCCCACAAGTGCCATTTCCCATATTTCTCTTGATTGCCTGTATAACTACGAATAGTCACAAAAAAAGACACTCCCTAAATTCTTCTACCTGTATTACCCAGCAGATGGAATCTGAGATTCCCACTACCACGGATCCTGCCCTGAATGGTGGAGGCACCAAACTGGAACAGACAAGTGCTCTGACTTGTACAGAGCTTATCATTTTGGTACATATTTACCTGAGATAAAACCATCAAGTATTTATTCAGCAGCTGACAAAGGGGACCACTTGCTAACAACATCTGCCCTGTAATTCCATACTGGCACAACAATTTTTTGGCTCAGAATCCACAGTGCTAACTGCACAGCACCACCTTGGAAGTGCAGAAATGTTCATACATAAACTGCTCCCTCCAGCTAAAAGAGTACTCAGGCTGTAAAAGTTGCTCCAGTACTGCCATGCACAATAGGGTGCCTTTAAGCATGTCATCTGCCAAATACATTTTCTGACAGAACGTGATCTCTGGAATGATACTGGATCATTTCTGTATGAATGGAGTTAAGCATGGCTTGTAAGGGACCAGGACAGCAGTATTTCAAGAAGCAGACAACAGATTAGAGACAAGTGACAAGGCTGATCTTGGCAGCTGCAATTAACTGTCTTTCCTTCAGTCTCTCCTGCACAGTTGTAAGAAGGGCCACATTTTCCTCCTGATGAAGGTTGATTAGCAGTCAGGTGGGGAGAGGCTCTGGGGAAGGCATGACGCATTAATTAAATCACTTCTACCAGCTAAGTGATGACACTTTGATTTATAGCAGAGCTCATTCAACCAGACACTGGCATTTCCTGAGCACCAAGAAGAGGAAAAGCCAAGCTGGGAAGCAGGTGGGAGAAGAGGAGATGTGCACATAAAGGAAAAAGAACAAATTGTGAAATAAATACCTGCAGCTGATGGACTATTTTTGAAAAAGAATGCTGCAGGAGTGGTGGGAATGACCATGAAACATGAGCTGAAAATTAGTTAATTCATGTTACTTATTCATTTAATCTACATCTGTAGGAAAGCTGCTTTAGGATAGAGTCTTGTTAAACTCTCTCAAACTTAACATAATACGTATTATCATTTCATAAGGCACATTTCAACCTGACACACTCAGTTTGTGGCTCCAGACATGAGTCAGTGCTATCTTCAGGCACAACAGAAGCAAGCTCAGAAAGAGAAGGCAGAAATCTCCAGGGGGCAGAGCAGGACAGTGATCCAGGGACCAGTTGCAGATGCTGTGCCCCAGCCCACTCCTGCTGCACCGCCTGACAAGACCGATGTCTCCTAAACACTGTGTTTCAATTTCTCTCGCTGCCAAAGGGCGATAATGTTATTTCATCAACCTTTGTGAAGGGTTACCTTTATCCAACTTAATCTATTTTGTTTGGGATTTTGACATTTGAAAAGGCTAACTTAAACAGCCTTCCTCTTAGAAAGCTTTTCTTTTGGTGACAAGTCTACATATTCTTCCTTGTAAACTCCATGGTCAAAATCACAAACCTTCAGAAGAGAGAAAATATTTCTACAGCCCAGAATCCAAAATAGGTCAAAGCATGATTATCAGTACAGCACTATTTCACTCCCTTTTCTGAGTCAACCATGCTTTGGTAATTCTTGAATTACTTTTCTCCTTGAAAGCCTAAGGCAGCATTTTAGAACACTTAGTGCTTAAAATATTACACTTACTGTACAGGCCAGTGGTATTTTCTAATAAGACACAACTTTGTATTTTTAAACAAAAAGCTTTCTTTGCTCACAATATTGTATAGAGTGAACACCCTTCTTTTATCTTTTTCTGAAGGTATGTAGATGTTTAGCAAGAATAATATTGGACCTCTTCAACCACACCAGGCTCAGCCTAGTTTCATACATGAAGAGGTAAAATTTAAGGAAAACATCAAACAATTAAGTTGACTCCAAGACTGCATTCCTTTCAGTCTATATTACTATCCTTCTAGGTAACCTGTGCTGCTGGAGCAGGCAGTGGCCTCAGACAGGGCTAAGCTGCTTGTAAGATTTAATAAAAAGTGAATTCTTATTCTCTAACCTTAACTAACAAGCAAACAAAGGAAAACACAAACTCTCTCTACTCATATGGCTTCCCTAGCAGTGACCAATGACAAAAGTACTGCTCTTATCATCGATCCAAATTCTGATCAGTAAAAGATCTCATGAGCCCCTTTGCCTGGCACATGCAGCATGTACATTGATCTCATGAACTTAGCTTATCTAAATTATATTTCTGCTTTCAGCTCAAAGCCTTTCTGTGTCTTCTATAAACACTTTATAACTCTCAATGCTTCATCTTGTTTAGAAGTGTGATTACTGCTACCCTTGACAGTATCTTGAACTTTCCTAGCACATCCCTCAGGACCTCCAAGTGCTTTATGGCTAATTTACTGTGAGAGTCAGATATGAGAAAACCCTTTCCTGAAGCAGCAGGAACAAAGAAATTTGGGTCATAAAGGAACTCCGTAGCAGACCAGTACATAAATCAGTGTTCAACCAATCACATTTGTCCTTGTTAATGTTGTAGAATGTATTTGGCTTCTTTTGCATCATCAGCTCTTAATAACAAAAGACTTTATTTAACACTGAATTTGGTAGGTAGCTAAGTGGGGGTGGGGAAAAAAGCTTTTAAATAGATCCACATGCATCTTCTTTTCATCATTAGAATAAATTTCCGGAGAGGTGAGCAGAGGTTTAGCTGCATGACTCTCATTAATGTTAACTTTATTTCAGTAATGAGGTGAAAGTACAATCACTGGAGCTAATATAATCAGAGTGATGAGACAAAAGTCTGCTGTTGTAAATACTGCTGAGGAAGATGACATTGACAATGCTGATAGGCAAGGAAAAATAGGTGTCAGGAGCAAAATGTTGCAGTGAGGGTGAAGATCATCCCTTTAGGTAAAATAGTACAGCTGAAAACTGCCAGGAGCTGCTGCAGTGATGTGAACACCCTGACACTGGTCACAGGTCCACCTGCAAGGGACTGAGCACAACAATCCTCAGCCCTACTGATTCCCAGAAAATCTGAGGAAGCAAGGGGCAAACAGTCTTGTGCCCTTAAAAGTCATTTAGGAAGGATAAGGAGAATTAAGTAGTAGTAAAAAAGGAAATGTTGAGATAAAACAAAACAGCAGGTGTGGGAAATCAAAAGCTATTGTGACAGCCCCAGAATACAATCCCAGTAATATATTGCACCAGAAAGACCTCAGACAATGAAAAGTGAGAGCACCATCATGCCACTGCACTCCATTACTTTAGCTAATAGAATGATCTGAACTGAACAAGGCTGGGAAGATTTTTATAGTAATTAGCAAACCTGTTAGTGCCCATTTTTCTTCTGCACAACACATGAACAAAAGAAAAGCAGACGCAGCTATTAGGGGAAACTAACGGGAAGAAAAAGTGGGAAGGCAGACAATGAGTTGGGTAACTCTGCAGAAATAAAAATAGTAATTACATTTTTTATTACAAAACCAGTACACGAGGATTTTTAGCTTTGCAATAAAAAAATACACTGCAATACTCTAGTAAATATATAGCACATAATCATCCACATCCAAGTACTACAAGTAGAGCTGGAACAGAGGAAACATAATGTATACATTCACTCTATGTAATTCTTGCAACATTCAGTACCTCTGTAAGCAGCTCTGTATGAGTTTATCCAGATACCATAAACACAGGGCTGCTTTTTTTAAAATCATGTGGAACTTACGCACTGCAAGCTGTTTGTACCGAACCCACGAATTTAACTTGTAGCTACAAACAAAGTGCATTTGTAATGACGTGAACAAGACGTGCCCTTTTCACTTGATTTCGGTGTCTTACTGACCCTCTGGAGCAGAATTGCTCTGAACCTGCTGATGCCCAGCAGCAAATCTTGGTGGTAGTAACTCACGCTTTTTGGGGTAAGACAAAGCATATTTGGGTTTGCCATCCCGGCTTGCTGCATTGTCCTAGTAATTGTTGTTGCAGAAATCCAACCAGAGCCAGAAGAGCCCTGATCAATATGTCTTTGTTGTGTAGTCCTGAATTAACTACATCTCACTTTCCTTTGACAGCGACACAGATCACAGGCAGCTGCTGCTTCCCCTATGAGAAACACGAATTCTGGAAAGCATATTCATTATCTGGCTGTTAAAAGCAACGGAGCATGCAAGCCTCACCCTGCCTGGGCTACCTGAGACATCGACAGCTCCCTTTGATTAAGTGACTGCCAGCTAGTCACCTTCTCACTCTAACCTTGATGTGGCAGCACTGTGACAAGTGCATACAGTGTAACATCACAAAATGTTCACAAATAGATAGCTTAATTTGTTTTAGTAGCCTGGTCCCTTGCAGCATTTCAGCAGCAAACTCTGGGTTTGAGGACAGACTATATCAGCTCTTTACATGGAACTCACCTGCAAGCCAGCTGGCAGGAAGCCAGGGAGAATCCTGATGAGGTCCAAAGCTCTCAGTCTTTACCCAGCTTACAGCGCTTAATAAACTCCAAAGGAATTCCATCCACCCCCAACTGCACCATTTTTAAGTTGCAGGACTTGGGATCTGAAAAACTGACTTTATAAAAATTGCAGCTTCTTAATACATCCCCTGTAGCTGAGTATTACTTGTGTACCAAAAACACCCTCAAACCTGAAGGCATTTCCATTTCATAATCAGAAACAACTAAGACGCTATAGGTTGAAATTTGGTTTTTATTCCACTCGTCTTGCAGTCGCTGTCAGTCGCCAACTCCCACAATGTTTTCATGGGTCTGAGACCATCTGTGGCTTTTTTGTTGTAGCTGCTGGAGTAAGATAGTTATGTAGTTTTTACACAAGAAAGAAAAACTCAACCTCTACAATTGTAAAGAGGAACTCAGCATTTTGAAACTTCATTGGTCCATCTTCAGATGACAAACAAGCACATTCCCACTTATTTTTAAATTTAAGATGGTTTTAGGAGTGGACCTGGCACGCAATTGCTGAATACTTAATGTTAGAACTCTCGACATTTGACATTGCTGTTTGAGTTCATGTATCACCAGTAAATCATTTCACTTCCAACTGCCAAGCTTTCAAAAACAGGGATATACAAGATACAGGGAGAACCCAGCCTGAATTTTAAAAATAGCAGGACAGGAAAAAAGCCTGTTGAGCACTGAGAACTAGTCCTCCCAGACATCATTAAGCAAAGCAGGAGAACACTGTGTGTGTATATATATATATATATATATATATATATATATATATATATATATAAGAAATAATTACTTTTCAGCTTAGGGCTGGGTTTCCATGCATCAAGATGAAGGGTCATGAGCACAAATTACCTGGGCTCATTTAGAGATAACAACAAAATTTTAAGTACCTACTAAAGAAAAAAAAGCTTAACTGATGCTGGTGCTATTTTGGTATTATAAAAAGTTCTAAATATAAACTTATCACAGTAAAGATTCAGATCAGATAGCATGCACACCTTTCCATAAATCATTTATCTCCTGCAAGCAAGCCTCATCTGCTGCTAGCAGCAGGCTGGGGTATTGGAATGAGGACAAATGCTTTCTTTAGCAACATAGGGGTTTTCAGTAACTTTCAAGTAGATTTAGAACTCCTGTGGCTGAAAAAGTAAATGTATGCTTTTCAAAGAAAAATCCATATATTTGAGATGCTTTTGCTCAGTGGGATCCAGGTCCAAGAGCTGAATTTTTAGGGGCAAATGCAACATAAATGGGAAAATTCATACTCTGATTCCCAGCCCAGCAGACGGCACAAGTGTGGAGAAACACAAGTTTTCTCTCCTGAGACTTTGGATGGGTGTGCCTTTAACACAGACTGCAACCATGACAGTACGAAATTTTGCATAAATACACAAAGTAAAGCTGGACTGAGACAATGGAAAGCCACAGATTCATATAGGGGTGAAGAGAAATTGAGGAGGGGGGAAAAAAGGAGACACTCCCTCTTTTATCAAAAGCAAGGAGGAGTGCTTTTCTTAAAAAAGCAACATTATCTCTAGGAGGAAGAATTCCCATTATCCTGTTTCAGCCTTCAGTAACTACAGCTGAGACAGAGCAAAGGCAAAGCAGGGGAAGGGAGAACAGACAGAGGGGCCTGATGAAAGGAGAAAAGAAAAAGAGAAACTAAAGCGTCCAGTGAGCTGAGAGGAGAAAAATGAAAGCAGGTTTAGGGGTGGCAGGAGATTTCAAAGCAAATTCACATCCATGAGGGGCTGGGAAAAGAGAAGTCAGGCTGAGGGGCTGAGCCCGTCCCACAGGGCAGTGCCAGTTCTGAGCCCCACACGGAGGTTAACATTTAAATACACGTTAAAATATGGCCTTTTAACCAAACATGAACCCAGAGGGCTTGTTGGACTGCAGGCAGTGAGGGGAAGTGTAAGCAAAGCTACAGCTGGAACAGGGACAAGGCAGCACCTCAGCGTGGCATGGCTGCCGCCTCCCTCAGACTCACCTCGGCACTCCCTGGTGGGCCATGGGCCGCTCCAGCCCCTGGCTGGGGTCCGGACATGGTCATGGAGCTCCGTGAGCCACGGGACACCGCTCCGAGGGTGACACACCCCGTCCTGTCTGACAGCCTCGTCCCACGACGGGTTCATCACCGCAGCCCCACGCCAGACAGGTCATGGGGGCTGTGGGTGCAAGAGAGGAAAAAGGCGGGAAACAGACCTGGGGATGCGTGAGGGGAAAAAGGCGGGAAACAGACCCAGGAATGCGTGAGGGGAAAAAAAAGCGGCAAATGGGGCCCATGGGTGTCTGAGGGGAAAAAAGGCAGGAAATGGGAGCCAGGGGTGTGTGAGGGGTAAAAAAGGTGGGAAACAGGACTGGGGGTGCACAAGGGGAAAAAGGCAGGAAATGGACCCAGGGATGCACGAGGGGGAGAAAAATGGCAAACGGGAGCTGGAAGTGCATGAGGGGGGAAAAAAGCAGCAAATGGGGCCCATGGATGACTGAGGGGAAAAAAGGCGGGAAATGGGACTGGGGGTGCATGAGGGGAAAAAAACGGGAAACAGGGCCAGGAGTGTGTGAGGGGAAAAAAGACAGGAAGTCCCCAGCACCCTCAGGGAGCACCACAGTGCCCCATCAGGTGCGAGGAGAGCCACCATCGCAGCCCAGACTGCAGTTGCTGGGCAAATCTACCCAATTCCTACCTCTATTGTGAGGGTCAGGGGTACTATAATAATTATTACTACTATTTTTGTTGTTGTTCACAGAATCACTGAGTAACAGGTTGGGAGATCACCCAGTCCAACCACCCTGCCCAGACAGGGTCACCTAGAGCAGGTGACACAGGCAGGTGTCCAGGTGGGTTTGGAATGTCTCCAGAGAGGCAGACTCCAGACCTTCCCTGGGCAGCTGCTCCAGTGCTCTGCCACCTTCCATGGAAAGAAATCCTTCCTCGTGTTGAGGTAGAACCGCTTGTGTTTTAGTTTACGGCCATTGCCCCTTTTCCTGTCACCAGGTGCCACTGAAAAGAGTCTGGCACCATCCTCTAACATCCCTTGGAGACATTTATATGCATTAATGAGATCCCCTCTCAGTCTTCTGTAGACTAAACAGGCCCAGATCCCTCAGTGTCTCCTTATAAGGGAGATGCTCCAGACCCCTCTCCACCTTTGCAGCCTCCTCTGGACCCTCTCTAGCAGCTCCTTGTCTTGAACTGTGGAGACCAGACTAGAACACAATACTCCAGATGTGGCCTCACTCGGGCCAAGGGGTTTTATTATTATTATTATTATTATTATTATTATTATTATTACTACTACTACTACTACTCAGTTATCAATGAGACTACCCCACTGTCATGTCTCTTTTCCCACATTAGCACCCAAGATCATCCAAGAGGTTTAAAACCCAGGCAGTCCTCACAAATAAATTTATTTTGTAGGTTGTTTTTGGTAGCCAAACCAAAGGTGCAGGAGGAATTCCAGACACACACTCCATGCTTTTTCCTGCAGCAATGTAATGACTCGTGTCCTGTAGTCGTACCTTCGCCTGCCTTTTGCTGAAGGGAATGCAGCTCCAGGGGCCATGTGCCAGCCCAGCTCCACGGAGGGAGACCAGCCTTTATCCAAAGGCTGTGGTAACCTCTGCTGGCAGCTCCTGGCTGCTACACCGGCTGAGGTGCTGCTAGAGGTGAGCTTGTCGTTGAGCAGAAAAAAAAGAGATCAGAAGAGGTATTTTACATTTGCTTACTCATACTTTCATATGCATTTGCTACTACAGAGGATTGGAATTTTTTAATTGAATGTGTATTTTCAAGGCATCGGTGATTTAGATAAATTAGGGCCCTGCTCATCCAAGTATGAACATGTTTATTTCCTCAGACAGCACCGCTTTTATTACCAAGCAGGTCTGTAACTGTAGTTTGCAGCTAATCTACATTATTCTGTTTGAAGATGTGTATAAAGCATAGGGAGTGTCATCTGACATAGCTGAGGGATGCATTTTCTGCATATGATAATGTCAATAATGCTACTACTTTTCCAGTGTTTAAACAAACAAACATGTCACACCTGTGACTTAAAGCCAACCTTATCCCACTTCTTCAAAAGGTGGTATTTCATATCTCTGTAAGACAGGTACTATTCCTATCAGTTGATACATTAAAGGCTGCAGGTGAGGCCAAGATCCGAAGTTGTAGGAACAACAAATGTTGTCTTTTTGCTCTGAGAAGTTTAAAATCGAAACAGATTTCGGGCAGCACAAGAACAAAATGCTGGCCATGGTACAGGATTCCCACTTACCTTGATTCCTCTTAGTGTGCCTTATTCTGTAGGTGCATGCAGAGACGGAATACACGTGGGATAGATGAGAGCTGGGTTTTTTTGGAAGCTTCCATTACACTGGCAAGAAAACAGGTGCTAGTCTTCATTTCAACTATTACCAGTAGAAAGGGATTGCCATCTCATTCATGGAAAACCTAACACTTGCCTCTCATTCCATTTGCAACTATAGCTTGTGGTCTTCTATCTCCTTAATTGAAACACATAATAGAAAAGCTTCTATGAGGCAAGACATCAGCCAGAATGAATTTCTTCATTTTCTCTACTCTGAAGTTTTATGTTATTTTACCATAGCTGAAACAGCAGACCACAGCAACAAACATGCTTCAATCTGAAGGCATCGTGAGAATTCTTGCTTAAGACATTCACTTCTAATCTACCTAACCCATGATTTCTAAGAAAAATCTGTGGCCGTACGACTGCCTCAAAATGGAAAACATCATGTAGACAATGTGCATGTTGCTACAAGTCAGACCTTAATTGACCAAAAATATTAGATAGAGCTGTCTGTTTAATTAGACACGGATCAAAAATGAAGAACTAAGTACTTTCCCATCATTCCCTGCAGGTTTTGAAGTTGGCATTTCCCCCCTCTGCACAGTTAGTTGTTTGCCTCGGGTTGTAAAGAAATGCAGAGGGCTGTTATTAAAGCACTGATAATTTGCTGAATTCCATCTTTTGTGGAACTTGCTGAGTTAGAAAATTCCTTTTCACCTCCTTCCCCACCTCTCCTTGACTAGAATTGAATTGAAGAACAAATATCGCATTATGGTGCTAGGTAAAAGGATCAACTGTGTTTGCAGTTAAGTGACTAGCACAAGACAGAACAAATCCTACAGCTCAAGTCTGTCCAGCTAAATGATGAGGGAGATTAAAAAAGCATTTGCTTTTTAAAAGAATATCGGAACAAAGACTCATGTTTAGGATTTGCTGTGCTTTAGTGCTTTATATGCAGAAATTGACTCCAGTATAGTTTGCTAGAAAGTTCTCCAAGCAATCAGAGCCTGGAGACAAAGAATTGCCACTGCAATGAAAGAGATTCTGAGAATGCAGAAAACATGATCCCAACTCATCAACTGTTCAGTGGTGGCCTCAAGTCAGAGGTCTGCATTTGCCATTTCAGCATTCCAGCCCGACAGGAAGGATTTTTATCCAGTTCTCCATGTGCCATCCTCGAGAAGCAGTAGAGAATGTCAACTGATACCATTTTTCACTAGCATTAATATTCTTGTAAACTACAGAAATCAGGGAGTACAGAACCCATCCAATTATCCCCAGCACTGACCTCAGTGCAGATAAGCAGAGCTACTTGCTCCATCAGATGCTGTCATTAAATCTGCTGCCAAACACACATCAACCAGCCCAGTCTCTCAGCTGACAAATAAAAAGGAGATGTCAGACACCCACAGAATCACCACACTTCTTGCAAGAGGGATGGACATCACTTAAACCACATGGAAGTATTATCAGGAAGCAAAGATTTTGACATTTCTCATCTTCCCAACATGAAGCAATCATTTGCATTCCTTCCCCTGCTCAATCCACTTTTGCAAAGGGCCTGACCTTTCTGTTAATCATTGATAGAAGCATGCTCTTGTCTTAGATTAAAATGAAATCGATTTCCTGTTTGCCTCTACTTGCTTGCCTTTTTTACACATATTCAAGTCCTTCTCCGCTCCACTGCATTCTTCAAACTTACATTTTGGTACAGTTGCTTTGTAGCTCAAAGAAAGACATGAGAACAGGCAGTATTTTGGAACAGAAATTTTTAATGATTTAACACGTAGTACAGACACAGCTGAACAGCTCAACTACCAAGGAGGGAGGATGCAGTTTCTGTCCCATTGGATGGACAATGGTCACAATGCACTTCTGATCACATCCTGTTTTTCTAGGAGGGAAAAGGGACGGGAATTCCCACAAAGTTGTCCAAATTACAATGTTTCTTATGATTCCTTACAATTACTGCTTCACGCAGTGGTATCACCTGCTAAGGAATTATTATCAAGTTGGAAAAGAAAGCAAGAGCAAGCCATCAGCATCTTGACCTCATCAGCCATGGTGTAAACACATGAAGTGCTGGAATATGTCTCAGCAGGAATGATATGATAGACCAAGCTGATGGCCTTCCCTAGGGAAAATGATTATGAAGTGCTGGAAAGGGGTGAAGAATCTGTTTAACACTGAAAAGAGAAGCAACCTCTGCTACCCTCTGAAGACAGCATTTCACACTGCATCCTCACACTGTACCATGTCTGCTGCAGCAAGTTGCCATAGGATGGCAGCAAAGGGGAGACAGTTTTCAGTTGGATAAATTGCTAATGCTAAAGCTCTCAAGCTTTTGGAAAAACAAGATTTCCAAGACAATCTGCTGATGGAGCCATTATTTCACTTGATGACTTCTGGGAAAGAACAACAAAAGCAATGCAAGTGGATTTTATCAGATGGCTGGTACTACTTCTTGTACTACCATATGTAGTACCATATGCATTGTAGTCTTTATATCATATGCAATTGCAATAGCATTCTACAGATCTGCAGCAGGATACCCCACCACTGTTTGTTTTTCGTGGTTTTTATCTTCAACACCTCTGTAGACTTCTACGTTTTTATTTCATTTTCACTTTATGCAGTTTAAGCAAGCAGACGCAAAGTCAAAATTATGGGGGAGATGAATGGGATAAAGAGAAATGAGGCTCTGCATATAGAGAGGAACAGCTCAGTTTAGTCTAGCACTTGGACTTTGCAGGGGGAGCAGAAATTTAGTCAGCATTTACAGGTTCTCTACCCACCTTTTCTGTGTTGTGTGGCCTTTAGAAGGACAGAGTTGAAATTGCAACTTTAGAGAGCTAGGAGCAACTGTGGAGAACCAAGGCTGTTGTCATTCTGATCAGGCCACAATTCCAGAGTATGTCAAGTACGTCCAATAGCCAATCAAAAGCATCATGACTTCAGCTGAGCTCATGCAACACAGCTGTCCTCAAAGGAGGGTTTGCACCATGTTCTGATGTTCTAAATACCTCATGCACAAGGACATCATTAAACTGAAGTCCTACAACTCCACCCTTTTGCCTCCTGCACAACCAGGAGTGAAATACACTTGAAATACCGAGGCCTGAACAAGTTCAAGCAAACAAACCATCCCTGCTCCGTGTCAGCAAGAGGACCAGCAAAGAGCTGCTCACAAAAGTAGACTCCTCTTTGAGGAAACTGTTGCAGAGTAACAAGGAAAGTGTTCAGAGACAATAAACATCCCATCCTAGGCAGATCCCTGCTCTTCTCTTGTGCGATGGGACTTTGGCAGAAGAACAACTCCATTGGAGTTCTGAATGGTTTAAACTCCCGAAAAGCAACATAAGTACTATAGTGACAAATCCCAATATAATTCTTTTAGACTAAGGAGGAAAAAACCCCTACCAACTTTAGTCAGGATCTAAAACATCCCTTCTAGCTGACATAGCAAAGCAGGGACTGAAAGGCATCCACAACTAGCTATGCAAAGCATAAATACTGTCAGCCAGTGACCCATATAAAATGAATAAATAATTCATAATTACATATGTAGTGTACACCATGCACATCAAGAAGGGCTCCAAAGAGAGAAGCATAGTGGGCGTGCTTTGCTCTCTAAAAGGAAAAATCCTCCCGTTACTACTGTCACTCTGGGAAGTCTCTGGAATGCAGAGACACAACTGAACCTCCATCTACAGCTGCAAAGACACATCAGATATTTTTCCCATGATGTTCTATAGCCTAGATCGACTCCGTGATTCCTGAAATTTAGAGGAAGTATTCAAAGAATGCACTGGCACTGTAGCACAGTACTAGCACTCTGAAGCAGGTGCATAATAAATTGAAGAAAGCAAGATTCAGTCCCGAAGAACTTAAGTTCCTTACTTCCTCTGTTCACCTCTGGGTTTGCCCCCACAGACAAGACAAGCTTTTTACACTGAGGCTTTGGTAAAGCAACAGCTGTTGTCTTGTTCTTCCAGATTCAAGTCTCCAGCTCCTTCCTTTTGTTGCTCAGATCCTGCAGCTCTCAAACAGGCAGGAGCTCTGGGGGATACTCGCCATAGCAGTATTTGGCAATTGGGTCTCTGTAGGTGTTCTCATGCTGCACACTCTGCCAGGAAGAGGAGGAGAAGCTTTAACAATACACACACATTGAAACAAGGCATCCCTTCACCAAACGACAAAACCCACAGCATTTATGCATATGCAAAAAAAGTCCCCAATTCTTCTACACATCAGAGTATCTTTGGAGTCAAAGAACTCTGCATTGGCAGCATAGAAGAGCCAGTTAACCATAAAAGAGCAATGTTAACCAGAACCTCCTTTTGAGGAGAACACCCAAGTAGGTGGGAACAGATTCAATAATAAAAAAAAAAAAAATCAGATATGTTTAGGCAGTATCATCAAATGTTCTAAGCAAGCAGAGCACAATAAAGTTGCTACTTGAGATGTGTGCATTTTTCTTGATAAAAGGTAGAGTTCAGATTTTATGGGTAAAAAAATCCCGGTAACTTTGGAGACATTTGGAACTCTATCCTTTGTTTGCAGTCCACCCCTATTGCTACCTGAAATACTGAAGCTGCAGGACATTGCAAACAGCACTTTCTAAAAGGGCCAATGCTTACTTAGACCAAAAACTTCTAATAAAATCACATGGGTAACAGAAGTTCACCTCTGTTCTTAATAAGCAAAAAAATTACAACATAGTTTTCAACTTGCTACACAGATGATTGTCAGTATATGGTAAAGTCTCCAACTGTACCATAAAATAGCATTCTGAGGCTACTGGGAACAGCTCGCACTGTTTTCATATTAATGAGATCTTCCCCAGAACTCATCCGAGATCTTCACTGGTCATTGAACTCAGTCTCTTTGTGGTTAAGCCCCTCTTTTCAAAAGAGAATGTGCAACTCATCCTGCTCTAATTATGTGCTTTGCCTTCAGACCGGCTCTCAGCCACAGCTTCAACTTTTAGGAAGATGCCCGTGTACATACAAACATGACACAGCAGCCATTCATAGGATTGAGCCCCATTTTCCAAGGGCACTTTTTTGGGCCCTGGACATGTGCTTGTGCCTTACCTGTGACGAAGTCCTACATTTGGCCAGACACAGCTCAAAGTGATCTTCCACTGCCATGAAGAGGTTTTGGAAAGCAATCGCTGCCCGGTTCAAGAACCGCTCCAGGAGATGTTGCTAAAGTGGTCAGCAAAGAGGAGGCAAAAACCAGAAATGCTCTACTTCAGCAAGGAGTAATCAAAGCCCATCCTAACCTACACAGCTCAGGTATCAGAGGAATAGTAAGCAACTCCACTCAGGATTTCTAGCAAGCACTGAAAGGCTAATGCCTCAGAACCCCAGCAGCAGGAAAAGAATCTAAGAGATGCTCACAGAATACGGGGAAGTGCCAGTTACAGAACCAACACTGGCTGGAGTAACTCTTCTGCAATCATTTCCCTTCAGCAAATGCAATTCCCCTGAAGCTGAAACGCTTTGCAAGGCTCCCAGCATTTCCTCCCAAAGGTGGGAAGGATGAATTTTGTTAAAGCTTTATTTGTAGCTTGGCATATGGTCCTTGGAGGCTTTCCTCATCCTTCCAAGAAAAGGAACTGTCTGTCTAAGGAAAAAGCTCCTCACAAAGAAGCACGTTTAGCCACAGAGGAACCCGAGCAGCTGAGAACACCTGGAAAGCAGGAGAATGCCCATGTACCTTGCTGGGCTGCAGGCAGCAGGACACGCAGTACTCGTAGACACTGCAGCAGCCATTGGGCAGGCAGCTGTCACAGCTGTACAACTTTGTGCTGGGCACATTCACATTGCAGCAGCCATTCACCAGCAGGTCCTTCCTCTCACAGATGTAGCCTGGAAAACAGCAACAGGAGTAACAACTGTCAATGCACGCTCCTCCATATGTTCTACAAAAATCTGTAGTAAGAATCACATTACTTAAGAACAGGTTTGTTTATCATTTAGTAGATTATGATCTCTCTCAGTCCTAAGTAGCCATTCTTTGAAATGGAGAGCGGCGCTTCAAACAGCATGGTGTTACCTGCACAATTATTATATCCTACTCTAATATGTGCTGTATATACAGTATGACTATTTAAATGCAGAATATTTAAGTTCTGACTTTTTTTGGGCATAGTTCCTTGTTGTGAAAGGGGAAGGGGATTGGCACTGATTGTATTGGAAAAAAAAATGACCCACATTTTTTCAATGGGTCTGTGTCTGGATAATTCTCTTACAGTTCAACATGAAGAGACTTAGATTTAGCCATGCAGGATAGCTGCAATATTCATTGCTGAGTGGAATCCTTAATGGTGTAGAAATATGGTGTATATCCTTATGGAAACTGTACTACTGCAGTGTTAGACTGTGAGAGATCGGTAATTTTTAGAGATCTTATGAACTGGCACTAAGCCTGAGTCAGGCAGTGCCAAATGTAACACTGATGCAAATCACAAAAGATGTGGTGGGTTTTCTACAGCCTTGATTTGTGGTCAGTAAAGATCCAGGGTCTAAGCAACAAGCACAGGTGCATGACACGAAAGAGTCTTTAACTTCTACCACTTAAAACAAGTGGTTAATAACCTTGGGTTTACAAGGGTCAGATGAGCTTGTTAACTGTGACAGAGCACTAATTACACCAGTCCTGAGCTGCCTCCATACAAGGCCAATAAGGTTTCCTCAATTACTCTCCCTAACCCCGCTGACAGTAGGAGCACACTGCAGGGAGACACAAATAGCTCTGCAAGCACCTACAGTAAATTGAGCAGGAGTCAACGTTTGAGTTCTGTGCAAAGGTAACTGGAATTCTTTGACTTTAGTGAGGTCACAGTCACTCTCACACAGCCACGGGCCTGAGCTGAGCCTGCTGGGCCCAAGTCTGGTGTGCACAGAACCAAAGCATCGGCATCTGCAGCCACAGTGAAATTCACCCAGCCAGAGGAGACAAGGCCAAAGGCCGAGTAAAAATGCCTTAATAACGAGGAGTTGTTACAGGAAAGTGCCATCAGCAGTCAGACAGGCAAAGCAGCGTTCAGCACTGCCATATCTAGAATAAATTCTTAGTATCAACTATACCCAGTTCATCTGTAATGAGGAGCTTCCCCTGCACAGAGTTCCTGCACTGGTTACTCAGCTGACTGCTGTTTCCCGAACTGAACTTCACCTTCCACATGATCGGCTGCTCATGCTCCTGCACTTGGAGGAGATTCCGATCTCTCACCATCCTTTCTTCCTGCAAGGAAAAACAGGAATGCAACCAAACAGACAAGTTCCTTCTGCCACTTCAAGCCACGTGCTTTCCCAGGATTAAAGATGCCTAGTACTTGTAAACTCCACAGCACAGGAAACTCCAGCTTTGATGCTGTAAACAACTTACTACTTGGTAATATACACAACAGGAAGATACACAGTCCAGTAAAGTGAGGGTATTCAAGCTCACCGAGGATCAGCTAACACAGCTGAACTCAGTTACTACAACCACAGAAGTAGTATATGTTATATTAAATAACAACTGCACGTATTTCTCTTTCCTGAGCCCTTTGCCAGTGGAATTACCACTGCAAGAGATACAACAACTACCAAACCCATTGGAGATTTTCTTTTTCCAGTTTTGGTTCAAACAACTATTGCTGTCAAACACAGTATCAGGCATTCCTATTTTAAACTCTTGCATCTATTACATATTTATAACGTCATTCTTACGGCCGCATAACCCAGGAGTTCGATGACAACACCTGAAGAACAAAAGTCAGCCTGGGATAAGGGATGTTTTAACCCCCGCCGCGGCGTGTCAGAGCCGGGGCCGGGGCCGGGGCCGGGGCCGGGGCCGGGGCCGGGGCGGGCACTGACCTGCTTGAAGGTGCTGGTGATGAAGTAAACGAGCGAGAGCCCAAAGACGACGCCGAGGACCCACCGCTTCCTTAGCAGCCGCCGCCAGAGCACGGCCCCGCAGGGCACCATGGCAGGCCCGGGGGCTCAGCCCGCCGCGACGAGGGGCAGCAGCGGCGGGGACAGCGCTGGCCCGGGACCGGCATCACCGGCGAGCCGGCAGCGAGGAGCGCAGAGCCCCGGGCGCCGCCGCGGCCCCAGCGCGGCCCGAGCGCTTCCGCCGGGCGGGCGGGGGAGGCGGAAGCCGCGGCCGGGCGTGCGCCGGGAGGGCGGGGGCGGGACCGGCGCCGCAACCGGGGCCGAGCCGGTGGGTACGGGGGGACCGCCGGGCCCGGGCCGGGCCGGGCCGGGCTGAGCCGGGTTGGGCTGGGCAGGGCAGAGCTGGGCTGGGCTGGGTTGGGCTGGGCTGGGCTGGGCTGGGTTGGGCTGGGCTGGGCTGGGCTGGGCTGGGCTGGGCTGGGCTAGGCTAGCTCCCGCCCCGCTAGGGCCCTGCGCCACGGATCCCAACCGTGGGATCTCCTTTCCCCACCTACTCGGAAGAAAAGGCCTCGCTTATGTCTGTGTGTACATATATGTATGTATGTGTATGTATAGAATTGTATTTATAGATATATATGTGTGTATACCTATGTATAGCTATCTGTATAGGTATATCATGTATGTGTATGTGTGTATGCATATATAGAGACGTATATATGTATTTACATGTATGGAACCATATTAATAGATACGTGTGTGTGGGTATATGTATATACATATATGTATACCTATATATATGTGTGTGTGTGTGTGTATATATGTGTATATGTATAGGACTGTGTTAATAGATGTGTATGTAGGTATACATTAATAGATCTATACCTATACCTATACATCTATGTGTACATAGATATGTGAATATATGTGTGTACACATATATATGAACATATGTGTATATATAGATGTATATATAAAAATATATATTATATGTGCATGTGTATATAAATACACTTATGAATATATGTATGGCACAACGAAGGCAGAGTACAACTCTGGGAGTGCTCCCGGGGATGCAGGTGCCAATCCCAGAGGGAAACAGCTTTGTTGGATCATGCACATGGGCAGGGCTTGAAGCGCCAAGGGTTCCTGCACCTCTCTGCCTTTCCCAGGGAGGTGGAGGGGTAAAACTCTTTGTGCTGTGCTGAAAATGACTCTCTGCATGTGCTTCTTCCAGGTTGGCCTGTGTGAGCACTGGGGGCCAGGTGCTTGACAGTCATTGGCTTGAAGGACCTGTGATGAGTGTGAAATTTGGACTGTCTTGGACTGTCTGAAGCACTCCAACTGTCAATGTCTGCACACTCTTGGGATTCCATCTCTCCCAGTGTGGCTGGCACCTTTCACCTCTGGATAAAGGTGTTGTTCAGGTACTGTGCTTTCAGACAGCTGGCAAACCTTCCCAGAGCCATTGTGCCTTTACACAGTACAGGTATAGGGCTACACATTTGTCTATATATTATCATGTGGTATGGAATGTTATAAATAATGTTATAACTTTTTATATTCAAGAGTATTTAGATTTTAGTCTTTACATTTTATTAAGTAGCTATTGTCTGGAGCCATTGTCTAGAGTTTGCAGATGGCATTTCTGTAGATTAAAATGAATAAGTTGCCTGTTTAAAAGAATATTGTCGTGACCTAACTGTATTTTTTTCATAAAAATACATTTTCTTTTACACATTTTCTTTTTCTTCCTCCCTCTCAGTTTTGCTTTGCAAAGCAAGTTCCTGCAGAAATAGAAGACGGGATTTCATTTCCCACGAGGGCGTTGAGTCGTGTCGCAGCGAGAGCCACTGTTAGATGTCCCGGTGTTCTTTGCCAGGACATGCCATCCCACAACTATACACTCCTGGTGACTGCCACGTCCTGCAGAAGGGGACCTGACTAATTCCTGCCCAGCCTGGAGACCCATGTGCTCCCATTTCCCATTCAAAGTTGTCTCTTTGCGAGTGTACTGAGAAACAAATGGGAGCTCGAGGTGCTCTGTCACAGAAGCAAATGATTCCTGCCAGCCATGTCCCCAGCTGAGTGGGTCCCACAGCCCTCTGCCCCCAGGGTCTGTGCCAGTAGCCACACTGGGATTTGCTGAGCCACAGGGTTCATGTTGAGCGTGTTGTGTTTTAAGGTTTTGAGGAAAATGCAGAGGCGGCACAGCAGCAACACTGACAACGTGCCTCCTGAAAGGTAAATCCTTCCCCTTCTTCTTTCCTCCATTTTTCTCTCCTGAGAGGAGTGTTCTGATTTAAGTGTAGGGGGTGTTTTAGAAGATGAAAGCTCAGAATTGAGAAAGACGTCACATTCCTGTGCATGTGGTGTGGCCAGGCTTTCTGCTCAAGTTTGGGGATTCTAGAGACCGGTTTACTTTTCTCCTTCCTATAAGTTATTGATTGCTGCCAACCACAGTGTTTCAGGATGATGATCCAATATGGCACAACTGGGAGACAGCTGGCTTAGCATGGGCAGGATGCTTGGAGCTCTGGAGGAGAGATTCATGGCACAGCCCTGTGGGGAACCTGAGCGCCATCGGTGTGCAGGGATGGACCTGTGTGAACAAGAACGATTTACACTTCTCTTATTAAGGTGTTTAAATAAAGTCTGCTGGTCTGAAGCTCCCAACTACTCTGATTTAGTGTTTTATAAAGAGTTTGGGTGACCCTCTGCATCTTCCCAGAGTCTGTATCTATCTTCACGTATGTGAGTATTTAGAAGTAGAATACCTCTAATTTGTTTCTGTAATTATGACAGCAGCAAGGGAGCCTTGCTGTTGTTGTTGTTCTGGTACTAAATATTCCCTGGTGCTTTCCCAGAGTTGGAGCATGACTTTTTTTTTTTTCCCCCAAAGAAGAAACTAATCTAATTACTCCAAGATAAAGATGGAACTGACGAATTTCATTGCTCTGTTTGAGCTGAGATTATAGGTGAAAGATCATTAGCAAATATTTTATTTTCTATAGTGGTTTTGCAGTTAGAGTTGAAGCCTTATGTCATGGCCATTGCTAGCATGGTACCATTCTTAATTTCAGAGGGGAAAAAAACCATTTTCAGTTTTTTTCTGCATGGTGCTTCTGATTTTCAACAGGGTAAATCCATATTGTCAGGAACAGAGGCTGAAGTTTTTCTAACTGTAGAAGGAAATGCTGTTGCTGCTGGTCTTCACTTTTGTTAACTTCAGCAGCCTCACAATTTCAACAAACAAACCTTGTTTGTTTTTAAATATGTCCCAGATTAATTCCTTCCTGCTGAAAGCACAGTCATGTATCCTGGTAATATTATTCCAAACAATAGTTGTGTCTTTATTTGTAACACTGTGTTCCACCCAGTCTGTTTGTTACATTCCCAGATGTGAGTTGTGTATACACCCCTGAATTGTAGTGTTAGGTGTGAATTTGAAGACCTGGCTGATGAATATTTTGGACCAGAAAGAGGTGTGCAATGTCTTGTTGACTTGATTCCTTGCTGAAGCCTGCAGAGAGATGGTGGGAATGGGGTGCAGCTATAAAAAGCCTTATTAGGAGTTTACTTAGTGGGAAGGTTTGCCTGGAGAGGTTTGAATCTGTCCCCAGAGGGAGGTGAAAAGCAGTGCTTTGTGCCCTGTAAGTGCCGGGGGAGGCTTTTCAACCCATGGGGGAGAGAGGGTTGAGGGCCTTGTGACCACTATTCCTAAAGTTAGAGATCTCCCAGGATTAAAATCAAGAGGGACCAAAGCTCTGCAACATGCCTTATTTGTGGGCTTTGCCTCTTGCTGAGGTTTATTTATTGTTTGCTCTCCTTCTTCAAGTTAGAGAAGTATTCAAGTTAAAGAAGTATTTGCTGTCTGTCAGGCATTTACTGCCTGGTGATTATTCTACTCCTTGCCTGCATTGTTCCCTCTCATCTAAACTTTCCTTGTATTGACTTCTAGTGAAGAAAAGCTGTTGTCTTTTGCTGTTAGGATGAAGATATTTATACTTTCTTTTTGTAATCTGGGTGTATTCCAACACACTCAGGACAGAATCAGTGCCAGAACCAGTTCTGTCCAGTGCCCAGTAATTTGGGTACATCCATGTCCAATTTGCAAAAAATATCAAAATAAAAGAATTTGTCAGGACCCATGAGCACATCCTTCACTTTTGTGAAGGACACATAGGCAGCTCCCAACACTTCTCTTCCCCTGATGATTCTGTCTCTTGCTGATGCAGTTCATCAGTGGGCAGGTAGTGGTTGTCCCTAAATAAAGACAGAAGATTTTGGGGGTAACTCATTGCTTTGAATTAGCTTGGTTAATTTGTTTGTTTATAGTATGGCTTGACTTGGTGGTGTTGTGGCAAGTTCCATGGGGTTTTGTATGTTTTTCTTTAAGTACTCAAATCATTATAGAAGATATTGGATTTGGTATTGGGTGTATTATTTCTTTGTTTTCTCCAAAAGTAAACAGGGTGTTTGGGAGCTTCATTCCTTGGGTGAAGGAACTGATGCATTTTGGTCAGGTCTGCGAGGTTCTCTGATCTCATCTGAGGAGTCTGGTTACTGGCCTCTAGTTCTGCAGCTGTAACTTCCCGAGAGCAGGTAGAGGGAAAAGCATCTGTCATCTGGAGACCTTCTTGTTCTGATAGTGTGTGAGGAACTCTGGAATCACTGCAGTCAGGGTTGGGCTAAAACACCACGAAGTTCTGTGTACTCTTTTTTATTTAAACGCTTTAATCTCTGCCCACTGCAGAAACCGGAGCCAGACGGTCAGTTCTGAAACCAGCGTGGATGAAAGTGGAGTTTTTGAAAGCCTGAAGGCTGAAGCCTCCTCTCCACAGCAGCTGTTCTCGGGGCTGGCCGGGATCCCCTCGGGCACCATCACAGCCACGCCCTTCCAGTCCGGGCTGGTGCTGGGCTCTTCAGCCGGAGGTGGGGAAGTGTTCATCCAGATGCCAGCCCCGAGGGAGGAGGGGGCCAGCCGAGCTGAGGGAGCCCCGTTTCACCACCGGCAGCCATCCCATCACTTCCACCATGGCCACCACCGGGGCTCCTCTCTGCTGCACATGGCAGGGGGGGACCGGCACGGGCACGCTGAGGAGGGCACTGAGGAACAGGCTGGAACTCCAGCCCCAGCTCTTTCTGAGCTAAAAGCTGTGATTGGTTGGCTGCAGAAGGGACTTCCCTTCATCTTGATCCTCCTGGCTAAAGTTTGTTTCCAGCACAAGCTTGGTGAGCATCCATCCTTTTTGAACTGTGTTTAGAGAGTTTAGAGGAGGCTTTATCAGGCTGTGATGTCTGATACATTTATCCATGTGGCAGTGTCCAGATGGAGTCTAGCACGAAGGGAACATATTCAAATGCATGGGATAATGCATGTGATAAATTCACCCTACTTTCAGTCCAAGCTGTTTTCATCTGGGTCAGATCCATCCGTTTCCTGCACGTACCAGTTCTGTTCCTTTTCCTGATTTCTCCTTGACATTCCTGTGAGGCTGAGGATGTTACCAAGGCTTCTCCCTCAGAGCTCTCTCTAGGAGAGATGAGGAGAGCTTACACTGGTGATAGCAAAGATTTCTGTGTAGTGCAGAAGAGATCAGGGGGGTGAGACTCTTGTCTTGCTGGCAGTTGTGAAATCAAGTCAAACAGCAGCAGCAGTTACACTCTGACAGAGCCTTTCCCTGCAGGAATTGCTGTGTGCATTGGCATGGCCAGCACCTTTGCCTACGCCAACTCCACGCTCCGAGAACAGGTTGCTTTGAAGGTGAGTTCAGCATTTTACCTTCTTATGTTCCCAGGAAACGTTTTCCATGCACAAAATATCATCCGTGTTGACCCTTTAATTGCAGCGTAGGGCTGAGTGCATTTATTTGTGGACAGATCTGTCTTCTTCCTCTTCTCCCCATGGATGCTCTCCCACAGTTTCTCTCCTGCTTTTTTGTGAAAGTGTGGCATAGTCAAACAAACAGAGGACAGGTCAGGGATGTTGTAATCTGCATCTCCCTCTGCCTTTGTTTGGCAGTGCCTATTCCAGCACTTCTCTGCACCTTGGTTTCCCATTATGTACAGCAGAGATGCTGAAGCCTATTTGACTTGTTAATGATGAGATTTAACTTATTAGCATTTAGATAATGTTTTGAGATGTTCAGCTGAAAGATTTCGTAGATGTATTGCTTGCTAGTGGCTTTATAATGCTCTGTGCATAATATGCTTAGAATATAAAGAAACCAGCAGATCTTTTCAGGTCTTCTCATTTTCTGTGTCAGGAGAACAGTTCAACAGCACTATAAGCACAAGGCTAGAATTGCTTTTTTGTTAAAATTACATGAGTTGCACAGGTGCATACTTGTATCTACCAGCAGCAGTGGAATCAGTGTGATCCAACGCTGAATGACCAGATAAATGGCACAGTCCAGTAACAGATTGCTGTTGCCTTGCTCTCTGCACCTCTGCCCTTCCAGCAGTGTGCCCCTTCATCTGCCTGCTTTAAATCTCATCTTAACAGTCCTGGCTGTTGAACAGCTAGACACCTCTCTTCTTAATAAATCAGCCCAGCAGAAAAATGGTGGATGTTTTCCTCTCAGGAATAAAATTTACTCCCCAAAACTTACTGAGGGCCGAGACGCAGGACAGTATCTTCTGCCATCCAGCTTCTGTCTGTAACATTCCATGTGTTTTGAAATGCAAAATTTCCACTTCTTTTGACCTTTAATTATTTTGTCAATCAAAAATGCATGTTCCAAAATGCTTTAGGATAACATCCAGATGTGCTGCATGTAGTGATGGGGTATGTTTGATTTAGCTAAGCCTTCCACTGAGTGACTTTGGATCTATTTCTAAAACACCCCTTTGATCCTTTTGACCCCTTGAATTGTCACTCCAACCAGGTGACAGCTCAGAATTTAGGACAATATGTGGAATGGACTTTTTTTAATCTGCTTGTCATACTGCATTTTAAATATCAGAAGATTTTAGATGTCCCAAGAAAGATCCCAACTTTGAAGATGCATTCTGCAAGTAAGGCTGCTGTTCTCACCAGCTTATTTTAATTAATTTCTCTAAAGTTACCTCATTGAAAAGGTTAACTGAGTGAGAGGCATTTCTGCTTGTGTTTATGTATGTCTTTACCTAGCAGACTACTTCTTAGTCCTGTGAGAATAAACTAATTACTGCACTCTTTGGTACATATTTGCATCCCCTGGGTTGGATTTTTCAGCAGCTGAAGGCTCAGCTCAAGTCTTGACATTTCGAGTTGAAATAACTCTGCTGCTTTTCCTTGCTCAGGAGAAGAGATCAGTGTTGGTTGTCTTCTGGATCCTGGCCTTTCTCACTGGAAACACCCTGTACTTGCTTTACACATTCAGCTCTCAGCAGCTTTACAACAGGTAGGCAAAATTTACATTGTACAGGATGGAAGCAGGTGATAATTTCCAGGGAGGAGAAGAGGGAAACCCCCCTTTCCCCGCACTTTGGGAGGAAGTGTGTGTGCCTAAAGGATCTGCTGTCTTTGTTACATCTTTGTAATACCTTTCAGTGCAGGAAAAGAATGTGTGTCACTTTACCAGTGGATTGTGCTCCTATCAATAAAGGGCATACACAGTGTATAAATGGGCCAGGGTGTGATGATATCAAAACACGGTGGATCCTTTTCAAGAGGGACCTCTGAATTCCCATTTTGACCACTGCAACTGAACATAAAGTGCAGGTGTCAGAGGCAGATAAGGAACTGACCCACTGATTTTCCTCTTCCTATAATAGTCTGTCAAGCTTTGAGTCTAGGTCAGGAAAAGAAATAGCAGTGTTTTACTCCAGTGTTCTCAGAGCTTGGAGGCACTTGGATCTGAGGTAGTTAAGATAGCCTTGCCTTTCAAATCCTGGCTAAATTAGTTCTCAAATACAGGAAGGTGTGTACTAATGGATTTGGTTCAGCACTGTCCCTGCTTATGATAAAGCAGATAGGAATAATGACAGATAGGAAGCAAAGAAAGGGGGAGAGCTGCAGGGCTTGAATGTGTGGGTCTGGATGGGAGGCCAAGCCATGGGATTCACTGTATGGAGCTTGTGGGAGGGAGTGGAAAGGAAGGAACAGGAATGGCAGAAAGGTGTGGAAGTGATATTTGTTTGCACCACAGGGTAAGTGTGTCTCTAAGAAGGTGGTCAAGGTTAAAAGCATGAATGGGTCTAGTTTAAAATAAAGGCTAGATCATCTAAAATAAAGGGGTTTTAGCAATTTGGGGCCATCCTACAGACAGTTTAGAGCATGGCTTGTGACCAGTGGACAGGCTAGGCCACACCTCCATGAAAAGCCCTGTTCCTGAGTGCTGCAGTGGTGTCATGCTCAGGGTGGTGTATCTCTTGCTTGCTGTGTGGGGACCTGGGACTGTTTACAACCCAGGCTTGTCAAGTTAGAAATGCCTGCTTCAGTTTTGTTTCCTTCTGGCTTATTTTTCATTTCCTGATTTTTTTTTCCTTGTTTCTAGTGCACGAATAGTAGTAAAGTCTCTGATTCTGTTTCTGTTTTTAGGGTGTAATTTTACCTGTTGTGCTGTGCCAGTGTTGTGAGTATTTTAAATTCATGTTCAGGCTTTTCATGTTGGGTTGGTTACTTTACTTTGCTTTTTTTTTTTCCTGTTTAGTTTTTGCTTTCTACCATGAAGCTTTAGCAGGTAGATACCCTGAAGGTGAATCCTGTTTTTTCAGCCTGAGAAGGGTCTTGTTCTCATTATTGCTCAAGTCAGTAGCTCCTGCACATTGCTGGATGAAATTCTGCTGTCCCAGATTCCACTTTTTTAAACAGCAAATGTTCAGCCCAGTAAATGACATTATGTAAGGGGCATCACTTTTTTGGACCGTTGGTTCAGGTAAGAGTATTAACAGAGCCCAGCTCTTGTTCTGCTTCAGGCAGTGGCCACTGTCAGAGCATGACACATGTGAAGTTCTGACCTTTCTGCTGTGTCTGGTACAGAGTTTCCTGTGTCACCACTTTGTTTCATGTCCACAAGTAGCTTTAGGGACTGTGCCCCTGTGGCAAATGAGCCTCAGAGGCTGTGGGGGTGTTCATTTCCCCAGGGAACCAGAACTGTTCTGAGCAGGACTTCCAGGACAAGCTTTTACACCCAGATCCCATGGAGCAAGCCTGTGCACTAAGGGCACTATCAGCACACCAGAGGCTCTGTTGCAGTGGGAAAGGCAGGTTATGGAGATTGCTGTCTTCCAAAGCAGACTTTATAGGTGTTTGGGTCCTGTTTTGTGATAGTGGGCAAACCTGCTGGCCTCAGTAGAAGTGGGCAAGAGCAAAGTCAAGAGGCCCACAGGAACCACAGGTCTAATTTGCGTGTCTTCCTCCTCTTGCCCTTGAGAACTTCCCTGAAGTTCAGGGGAGTTTCTAGGCTCTCTCTAGCCAGCAGTGGATACAAGAAGCTTGAGCAAGCTTCTTCTCAGTGGTATTTGAGCTGTGGTGCCTCGTGCCTTTCAGCCTTATATTCCTGAAACCCAGCCTGGACAGGCTGGACTTCTTCGACCTCATGTGGATCGTAGGCATCGCAGACTTTGTGCTGAAGTACCTCACCATTGCCCTGAAATGCCTCATCGTGGCCCTGCCCAAGATCATCCTCGCTGTCAAGTCAAAGGTAGGAGACTCTTCTTGATGCACAAACCTTTGTCTTTGATAATCTGATACCTTTACCACACATGTGCAGTGTGGAATCGGAGAATCGTGGAATGATTTGGGTTGGAAGGGTCCTTAATGACCACCCAGTTCCATCCCCTGCCATGGGCAGGGACACCTTCCACTGTCCCAGGCTGCTCCAAGCCCCGTCCAACCTGGCCTTGGGCACTGCCACAGATCCAGGGGCAGCCACAGCTGCTCTGGGCGCCCTGTGCCAGTGCCAAATATGGATGGAATAATAAAAATATTAAAATCTCTCGATAAACCTTTGGCAGAAAGTCACCTGGGTATCAAAGTTTGGTTTTTGAGCCATCACAGGCCTGAGCAAGGATTTGGTACTACCAGCAATGATTAAAATCTAGAGAGGAGAGGTAAGAACTCTTTGAGGAGGAATTGGTTCTAGCAGCCAGATAACTGCTTCTCTTATTGACCTTAAGTCCTGTCTTCTGAGTAACCTCTTTAAATTCATATTTCTAAAGCAGGAACCTCTTCATGTCATGAGAAGAAATTGCAAGTATTTGTCTCTTTGACTTGCCACTTGGGTCAAAGAAGTGACTGGGTTAAACTGAAGCTACAGATGCCACAAAAGACAGCACCAGTTCTAACCATGGGTGAAGAAATACTTTAATTAAATGCTTCATATATTTAAATGTTCATGAAACCATATGTAGAATGGGTCTAACTTGAAACTTTCATACTACATTCTCTCTTAAAATACCTTTTGATATGTTTTTACTTTTACAGATGTCTCATGCTGCCTCTTCCTCCACTCCCATGTAGCATCCACATTTCAGTGGCAAATGTAGCAATGTGTATTACTTGCATTCAGTAAAGAAACTTTCTGGCAGCTGTTGGGATGAAAGGCACTCTGTAGATGCAAGGTACCAGCATTAATTGCTGAAAGTCTCAGGCAGGGCACTTCAGGGGGTATCTAAACTGGGAATAGTTTTGCTTAGAAATGACATGGGTGGCAGGGGAGTTGAGCAGTTTGTTCCTGCACAGCAGGGATATCTAAGGTGGTTATTAATTTATTTCTGGCAATTGTCCAGCTTTTTTTTTTTTCTTTCTTCTATTATTATTATTATTATATTTTGGGAGATTAATGTGCTGGGTCAGAGCATAATCCAGCCTGGGGAGGGAGGGAGAAGTGATGTGAATAGTCTTCCCAAGATAAATTGCAGTGTTGGAAAAGGTTCACAGCCTTCGCTTGCTTGTCTGAGAGCCATCCCAAGTACTCATTAATCCTTGTCGGGAGAGAAGAAAGAGAAGGGGTCTTTATTTGCAGCTCCAGTGAGGGGCTGGTAGGATCACATCTGTCAAGGGCCTATAATGACTCAGAGCACAGATGCTTCATTTTTAATACCTTTTTCTGGAGAGCAATGTGTCTCACTTTTTTTAAGCCCCTTTTTGTCTTAGGATGTTGTGGATGGTCTCACTGTCCCCTGACACCTGAGACTGCTGTTACCCACCACTAGATCTGGATTTGGTTTTCTCCCCCACTCTGCACTGCAGCCATTAAGCCAGCCAGGGATGAAATCTGGTGTAACAAATTAAGCAAGATCCAACTGGGATGGGAGAGCTCCAGGAGAACCACAGGACACCGTGGAAATTGTAATTGGTAATCACATAGCTGAGCTCCTTCCCTGAGCCTGGTGACACAGCTGACTGCTGCAGGCCAGCACAGTGCCACGCAGATGAGGGGTTTTAAGTGGAAGCTTTTGCTCAGTTAGAACACTTCTAGTGCAATTTAGGCACGTGAACTTTGACCAAAATTTTTATCAAGTGTTTTGCTATCTGCTGTGTGAATACTTACCAGATACAAAGTTACTCTCTTCTTCCCAATGTTCTCCTAGTAGTATTTCTGCTTGAAGGCCAGCTTGGAGTTTATGACCTTCTGGGTGGCTGTCACTTAATGCTAACAGGCTGCTGGAGAAATATAAATTTAACTCAGTAGAGCTAGATGTTTTCGAGATGTGTATTGATATGTAGTGAGAAGTTTTTGTGCCAATATAACTACTCAGAACAGCAGCCTCTTGCTCCCCTAATAGAGGGCCTGAAGTGGAGGTTGCTGTGCCCTGAGGGGTGGAGTTCAGCAGAGAGGGATTTAATCCTGAGCTCCCTTGCAGTCCCCTCTTGCTGGCAGTCAGCAGTAGATCCTAAAACTTGCCCGTGGATGGGGTGGGGGGAACTTTAATCATCCTGCACTCAGCCTCTGAGCTGGCTCTTCAGAATTTCCTCATTTTGGAAGTTCAAAGGCACTTGCAAAGCTAGCCTGGCTTTTCCTGCTTCTCCTTGGGATTTTGGTCTTCTCTCAATACTGTGTGGTTTTTGTTTTTATTTATCAGTCTTCATATCCCCCCTCACTCTTGTCTGTGGACTGAACACCAACAATTTTTTGAGTCTTTTCTCAGAGATTGTTAATTCCAGATCTTATTACCCTCTTCATTCCCTCCCTGTTTTCCAGACCATTTCTCCAGTCTGTCAAGATGAATTTGGAATATAATCTTTCTTTTGGGTATGTTTACAGCCTTTCCCAGTTTAGTGTCAGCTGTACATTACTCTGTTCCATCAAGATCATTAATGAAAACAGTGAATAGCACTAAGCTCTGCTTACATCAGTAAGATGCATCTTTTCATTTTGAAAGTAAACATATGAAAAATCTGGGTTAGAACACTCAGTTCTCCCCATCCAAAGCACCTGGGTCATGCGTTCCTAGTATGAAAAGGAAGGGCAACTTTTGGTCCAAGATGACGTTTGGATCAATGCAGGGAAAGAAGAGCTTGGGAACTGGAGAGAAAAGCAGGAAGATGAAGGTAAACCCCAGCATCAGACTGACCTCACAGCTCTGGAGCCTGTGGAGTTTCCAGGAGAAGGATCATACCTGTGACTGGAGGTGCCTCTCCCTCCCCCTGAGCTGTGCCAGGCACATCGAGCTGGGTACAAGTTTCAATAACAGCTGAGCTCATCATTCCTTTGGAAGGGGGGGCTTGGCTCCCACCCTGCATGCTGAAGGCTCTCCATTAAAAAAGGCAAATAAGATCATTTGGTTCAATATTAAATGAATTAAAGTAAATTAAACTGCAGGAGCCATGTGGCCTGCAGAGGCTTCCATTGTTGTACACACATCAATGGCAGCTTTTCATTTTCACTGCTAAGGAATGACAGCTTGAGGGGGGTGGAATTCAAAATAAGGAAATAAATAATAAAAAGACACAGTTGCCAAAGATTTCACTTAGGAAATCCCAGGTGCCTGCAAGTCTTCCATCCCCTCCTCATGTTGTTGTCAGCAATCTGGGCTGGAGAAGCAAGTGAAACATGGGGGGAGGAAGAAAGAAAACCAAACCAAAAAGAACTGCAAGAAACTGTTATCCCAAGTTTTTTGATATTTGTATCCCTACTCTATAGGGGACAAAGATACTAAGGACGTTTTGATACATAAGAAAGGCCCTAAAAAGGAATTTTCTCTGCATGCTCAATACAGGTGTGCAGCCAAGTTACAGGGGACTGCATTTCCAGGAGAGTGAAAATGCAGGAAAACGCTGACATTGGTGCCTCACTGCAGCTCTGAAAATATTTGCTTGGTTTTTTTTTTTCAGTTGATTGTTTTATTAGTGCTTTTTATTTTCAAAGTACTATCTCATCAAGTCTGGTCAGAGAAAACTTGGCCTGGATGTGGCAGCAATTGCAAATTCTGCACTTGGACCTTGGACCAAAAACCTTCTTCAGGGGCACATCATGTTTCCTGCCATAGATGGGTACAGCTCTGCCATGGAACCTGGCACATTAATTTCCAAATTCCTTCTGAAGCTGCACCTTTTTTTTTTTTTTGTCCTAAGGGGAAAAAAAAAAGGCTCTTGGAGCATTTGAATCCTCTAAATATACAGAAGCAGTAAAAAACGCACTAGGAACTGGCACATAGATGATGTTTAATAAAAATTAGCCAGGCAAAGATGTTCCTGGTCCTTGGCTGTGCAATATGGAAGTTATTCCTGCTCTTCCCTCACAGTGTGGCTGAAGTGGTGTTCCCAGACAGGTGACAGCCCATCCTCTCATTCCCCTCTCCTCTCTGACCTTGGATCCTCTTTGGGGGAGCTCGCTCACAAACACATTCACTCTTCATGGACAGCAGTCTGAGCTTGGATCCTCTTGAGCCATGGGAACTCCAGGATGTTCTGCAAGGACTTTTCCCTGCTGCAGTCTGGGACTGATGTGCTGTCCCAGAGTCAGAAGTGTGGGGTTTATTATTTACAAAATTGAAAAACTAACTGAAGCATAAGAGCAGGTACTGAGGAGTGGAGACTCCTCTGTCCCCCTCCCTCAACATGCTTTGCAAGTCACTGCTACTGAACTTTAAACAGCTCATTGCACTTAAGTGCTTTCCCAGTTTAACTTTCCAGTTTAAGATATGAAAGATGTTATATTCAAAAGTGTTGTGTGCTAACTAAAATTCTCATTTTCCCCTCTAGTCCCACCTTGACATTACTCCTCATTAGTCCTGCATGGATTTTCACCAGCATCCTCCGTGCCACAATGCTGTTTACTGCTCCTATCCAACACTTTATCTATTGGCACCATGACCTGGAATCTCAGCAGAGCCTGCTCTCCTCTGATCCAAATTGCCAGCAGGTCTCCAAAGTTTTTTTGAGCATCTCCCTGTTTCAGAATATGCCCTAATGCTGCTGGCACCAGAACAAGTGAGACTTGGAGCTTCCCTTGAGTGCTAATCACACCTTGCAGTTGCCTCATTGCAACTTCTCTCACTTGCCTTGCATCCCCCATTCTAATTCCGCTGTGTCAATCCTTGCTGTGCCTCTCTGTTTCCTTGTGAGGAGGCACACATGCACTGAGGCAAAGCCTTATGTCAAAAGAGGCTGCACAGTGGAGGCTCAGCGAGGCTCTGGGGGAATTAGCATTGCTGCTGCAATGTGCCCCCTTTGCTGTGTCTAGGTTGGGATTCAATTTTTAATTATACTGTTCCACATTATTTTTCCGTGAGACTTCTTCCCTCCATTACCACACCCCAAGGATGAAGGTGAAAAACTGAAAGAAGCTGTTGCAGCAACTGGGAAGTTTATAGGAAACAAAGAAACTGCTGTAAGAACATTCTACAAGTTCAAGTTGAATGCTACACTGGAGAATTAAATCCTGTCCTTTACTTTGCCAAATAATTCCTGTGTGATCCTAGAAAAGTCAGGTAGAGCTGCAAAATGAAGTCAGTGGTTCAGCTTTTAATGGTAACCTGATCTATAAAAAGAAGGGCTTTATAAAATGTCTGATCCCAGACATCTGAGCTTGGACACCAAAACAGCCTTACCTTGACCTTTGTATTTCTGTGTCTCAGGTTCTTATTTAGAAACTGCAGAGAAAAGCTGTCCCTGAGGTCAGCCAGCAACGTGAAAATAAGGGGGTTTTAAAAGTGTTTTCTGTAGTGCTGATGTTGTAAAGGGACTGAAGAAATTTTAGAAATGTGCTCCTCTGAGCAGAGCTCAAATGGCAAGAAGGGATCAGATGCAGATCTGCCATCAAGTAGTGAGGATATAACAAAATACCAAGAAGTTACATGCTCAGTGTACAAAAATAGGCAGTGCATTACAGACTGAAATACTGCATGAATGGAAGGAAGAGTGCAATTGTATGAAAATGCTGAATTCTCCTCTTTCAAAATAAGTGCTTGATTTGAAGTATAAAAACAGTCTTTGTATGTGGTGAAGGAGGTACAGAAAAATGGAGGGTTATACACAAGTCATCGACTTGCTTTTTTAACTGAGCACTGAAAAAAAGGAATCAAAATTTCACCATGTGGTATCTGAGGCTCATCAGCAGAGCTGCTAAAATTAGATCCCAGCACAGCCCTTCCCCACGTGTGCTAATGAAGTGTTTGATACCAGCAGTAGCAGCAGCAGCTCTCACAGAACTCACTTGGAGGAAGCAGGGCCAGCACTGCCCTTCTCCCTTCTTGGTGAGAGCAGGGTTTTTCTTCTGTTACCTAACGTACCCTAATTAGGAGCCATAATTTCAGGTAATATCCTATTTAATCTCTGCAGTTCTGGCTCGTGCACAGTCCAGTCCTGCACTGGGGCTGGCTCACAGGCTCGCCAGAAAGATTTTGCTGATCTTAGAGAGCTGTTCAATCTCTCTACAGTGCATTCCAGAAAAAATTCCCAGATTTACATGGATTTTTATGACATGGGCAAAGTCACCTAACAGAGACAGGCCTTGCCTTATTTCAAGCTGTTGTGCCAAGTCAGATGCACAGGAGAAATAATTATATTTGTGCTTCATATAACATGCAGTGCTAATCTTGAAGAAAAAAAAAGCCAGTATATTTTAGCTGAATTTTTCAGACAAAATACAGCTTGAGACAAAGATTTTACTTTGAAAAATGTAACCTAGATAGCCAAGAGATAACAAAGCTGAGAAGTGGCAGACAGGTATGTTGAGTGTGCTTACCCCTGATGGGTGCTGTCTGCAGTAAGTTGCTGCTATCAGAAATCTACATTTTGCTGCTGAAATTGTAGGGAACAGTCCTCATTTTCCAAGCCTCTGGCTCAGAAGGAGGGCCTCACTTCTGCAGCAGCTCTTTGTAGAATTATTTTGGATTTTCTGGCACTTTTCCTAGTTTAACGAAGGGGCTGGTGTGGTGCACTGAGATGCCTAACAAGACTTAGAACTTTCTAGTTCTCTTCAAGTGATGCTCAGCTGCCCTTGCATTCCTCTCTCCCAGCTGGAATCACTCTAAACTTATCAACATTTAATAGTCAGGTGGGTGCTGTTAAGGGGCTGCATGGAGGGATGCATCCTTTAAAACTTAACTTCACTCTTGGGAGGCTGTGACCAAGTTTCTACCTGCTAAAACATCCTGGTACCCTGCAGTTACCACTGCAAACTGAAGACTTGCCTTAGAGAAGGGGATTCTGAAAGCTGTGGGGAGGCTGGAGAAGTTGTGGTTAGATGCTGAAGTTTATCACTTGCTGCCACTTGCCACCTCCACAGCCTGTCTGTGCTCTGGGGCTGCCTTGGACCCAGCTTTCCTGACATCTCTCTGTGGACTCGGGTGTTTTAGTGCCTCAGAACTTGTGTTGTAGAAGAATTCCAGCCTTGATGCCCGAGGTGCTGGATGCAGCAGCTCTGTCTGATGCAATGGGAGAGCAAGCAGTGACCTGTCCCAGCCCAGCTGCTGGGGAAGCAGGGATCAATGAAGGATGGAGGGTGGGAGGAACGAGCTGGAGACAGCAAAGTTTGCTGCCTTTTGCTTGCTGGGAGCTTTCATCAGAGCCGTGTGGAGGGACACGGTGACAGCGTTGTCATTTCTGCCACAGGAGCTCCCGAAATAAATGATGATTGCATCGAAGCACGAGGCTGGAGAGAGACCTCTGTGCTAATTTAATAAATTGCTCGCATTTAGGACCCCAGATTGTTGTTGTTACGCGTTTGCTCTGCGATGCCACCTGGGATTAGTGCGGAGGAGGGGATGGGCAGAGCAGGAAAGCAGCCCGGGTCCGTTAGCAACCGCTGGTGTGACCTCACTCGTGTCCCGGGGGATATGAGATCATGAGCGTGCCAGAGCTCTCCGAAGGATTCGATTTGTTGGGAGCAGCAGGATGGCCTGCGAGTGATCTCATCCCGAGCCCCCGGGGAAGGGCGCTGGCTGTTGCCAGCCCGGCTGCGAGGACTTAATCCCCATCCCCACCTCACCAATTAGTGATTGGCCTGCGATGACATCACTGATGACAAAGCTAACTGGGACAACACAGCAAAATTCCAGGGGAATTTCCCCTTCTCCAGGAGCTTAGCAAATAAAAGGATTTTGACAGGACAAACCCAAATCTTTCAGTCCAGATAATGTCATTGCAGATTAAACATCCTTCTGGGCTCAGTTTGCCACTAGCTGTCCCTGTAAACAGCGTGGGACAGAACAAACCCTCGATAGGGCTGGGGGTGGCCCTAAATTAGACACTTTTATTCAGGTTCTGGTGAAGGCTGACAAAGGATGTTGCCCATTCTTTGAGTCTCTTTTGAGAGAGAAGATTTCAGCCAGCACACTTCCCCCTCCCCACCTTTCCTTCCTTGAGGTCTTCAGGAAGATTCGGTCTCTTCAAGTTTTAAATGCCCCGAGGATTTAATTTTCAGCACCAGTCTTTATCTGTGCACTGCCCAAGAGCCAACGCACGCCTGAGTGGAAGGGCAGGGATGCTGGCAAACGTAATTAATTTGATTCTTTGGGATTACCTAAAAAGTTGTCAGGAAGACTGGGGTCACTTTGCATTTAATCGCTGTACTTTCAGAAGGGGTGTAAGGTCAAAGACATCGAACTTGCTTTCCTTTTCTCACAAATAATGATGTCTACAATTTACATCATATTAATCCCATATTAACCTTTGCTCTTCTGCAGCATTGTCCAAATACACAATTTATTGCCTGTCCATAACCCACTGCAAAGTTTAAAATTCCAGAATGCAGCATAGCTGTGTCAGTGACAGAGCCCTATGGAGGAATGAAGGGATATTTATCCTTTCTAGGCACAGAGTTCAGTGGCTGCAGAGAAAGCTGCATCTCATGAATATGGTCTCTGCACCATTTAACAGTGCAGTGATCAGTGAACACCAGCCCTGCACAAATTAAGTGTTCTCCTTTTGACTTGCTGATAATAATCATGCCTGGTTGTCTTGCAGGGAAAGTTTTATTTGATTATTGAGGAGCTGAGCCAGCTGTTCCGCTCCCTTGTCCCCATCCAGCTGTGGTACAAATACATCATGGGAGATGATCCATCCAGCAGCTACTTCCTGGGCGGAATCCTGATCATCATGTACAGCCTCTGCAAGGTGAGCACTGCCGCATTAACAACCCCTGGGGAGTGTGGCAGGAGCAGGGCAAGCAGCACAGCTGAAGGGGACAAACGCCCCTTTGGGTTGTGGCTGTCCCTGCCCAGGAAACTGCAGCAGCTGAGGGCACCACGTGCTACAGCCAAAGGCATTTTGCTGTCCCAGCGTGTGGGCATTGCTGAGCTGGGGGAGGATCTGAGGCTGCTCACCAGTGTTGCATCAGACTTATGAAGTCATTGCTGCTCCGTTAATCCCTTTCTGCAAAGGCTGCAGGAGAAGGGGAGCTGGCCTTGGGGGAGCAGTGCTGGCAGAGGTGTTGGCTGGCTCCAGATGTCACACAAAGGCAGGCTGCAGACAGTTACATGTTTGTCTCTAAGCTTTCCTCTGCCACTCAGCTCTGAGTGCAGCAGAGAGAGGGACATCCAAGTCCTGCCTGGATAAAACAGGCAGCTCTGCCCCATTCTAGGTCCTGGTCTGGCTGATACAAGTGATGAACAGGAGTAATTAATGTTCCCCCAAAAATAAGAATGTTGAGAGCATAGAGTCTGTACAGTTGTAAATGAGTAGGTGTGATTTAATCAGTACAGTGCCAGATCTGAGGTCTAGAAATAGTTACATTTCTACTGCTGTGGTGTCCATCCCTCTGAGAAAGGCCAGGCTTGCTCCATCCCAGATACCTGTCTGTGCCTGTGGCTCTGCAGGAGCAGACTAAAAAATGAAGAATAGATAATATATCCAAGCTGGAAGCAGCTCAGAGGAGCAGAGTAATGCTAAATTATAGTGTAGCTCTGTATTGTATGGAAATAGGGTCATGCAACCCCTCCTGTCAAGGACTTTACAGTTCTTCTGAGCAAATTAGGCAGAGGAGGTCATGGCCAGTGAAGTGATTTGGTCACAGCAGGTCTGAGACCAAGCCAGGAGCAGAGCAAACGGTGCCAGAACAGGAGTACGTGAGGCTGGTGCAGCACTCCCCTCCATCCTCAGCTCTTTCCTGCTCTTCTCTCCGTGCTGTGGGAGAGCATTGTTGGGCCTTTCAGAGGTGGCATTGCCTGGACCCACGGCGGTATCCAGCCCTTCCCTGCCCTTCTGGCTTGGCAGTTCAGGCATGCAGACCACAGACATACAAGAGCAAATTTCTCGTGACCTTTCTTGTGTCCCTGCTTGCAAAAATAACACCTGGAAAAGGGATGCAGTTCCACATGCCATTTCTACACCTGGAGAAGCCCTCAGAGGGGGAAGATGCTGGTGGGGACTTCTGCTCCTTGGAGCAAGGGAAACCAAGCTCAAAACTACAGCTGACAGGGCAAGGGCCTCCCCAGCCAGGGTCAGACACAGTCCAACAACTGCAGGGCAGAGCCACAGCAATGAGGCAGGCTCAGGGTGAGGAGTCACTCCAGGTGCTGGGGTGGCCAGAGCAGTGGGGTCTGGAGCAAGGCACAGCCAAACTGGACACCAGCACTTTCAGAGCCCAGCTCAACCATGAGCTGAGATTTCCAGGGCTGAGCTTAAACAGAGCTGCTGGGCCCAGGGGTTGGCTGTGGGAGGAGAGCCCAGGTGAGGCTCCTCAGGCCCTGGCACAGGTGGGAGCAGTTCCTTAGGGGTTAACTTGATTCTGTCCTGTGAAGCCTTTATAGGGAGTGTCAGGGTGATCTAGATTGGAAAAGCAGCTTCATTTTGGACAGTTTGTGTCCAGGTTAGGCTTAGCCCTCTGCACACCAAGACTTTGCTTGGAAGCGAGAGGAAAGGGGAAGCACCCTCTCCCAGTGCAGAGTGTGGAGCACTGGGTGTGCCCATCCCATTTACAGTCACCAGAGCTACAGCTCCAATTCCTTGCCTGAGATACTGAAAATATCCCCAGAGGAGTCCACATTAGCAAAGCCACAAACCACATTAGAAAAACCACAGAAGCCAATTTGGCACTGAGAGCTTCTGTGCTCCTGGCAGAAATCCAGGGCTTGGCTGAGGCTGTGTCCCCTTCCCCTGCACAAAGGGCAGGAGCACTTCCAGGAGGTTGCATGGAGCTGCTGGGAGCTGTGGTGATGGCTCCACGTGGACTGTGTAGCCATGAACCTCTGGTTTTGGAGGAGAAGTCCTAGGTGTTCACAAGTAGAGCATCCAGGTTGTGTTTCTTCCCTGTCCTGAGCAGAAGCACTCTCTGTGAATAACGCAGTTGTAAAATGATGGCTGGTGCAGCAAAAGGCAGGGCATGGGCAAGAAATGGGTGTTGGACCTCTGAAACATGCACAGGGAAAGAAATGAGGGGGGAATATGGGCTGGGAGAGAGGAGACATTGGAGCAAAGGCACTGGAGTCACGCTGTAAGCAAAGCAACCAGGAAAATCTGGGAATTGCACTGTGGAAAAGGGCTGATCCCCATCCTTGTCAGGTGATGGAACGTCTGAGGCAGTGGGCAGCCTCAAGTGGTGGCTGCTGAGTGGAAGCATTACTGGAAGGACCCTGGGAGCCCTCTCTGTGCTGACTGGAAGCATTATTGGTGCCTTCATTTGCTTCCACATCCATTGCAGGATGATCTCATTGGCATTCCCTGCAGTGAGCCCACTTAATCACCAAAAATCATAAACAACAGAAAGCCAACTGCAGCTCTCTGTGCCTTTGCAGTGCTGCTCCAGCTCTGCACCTGCAGCATCACAGCCTCCCCTGTCCTCAGGTGACAGACAAAGCTCCTGCTGGGCCACCAGCCCCAGCTGATGCAGGGCTGTTCCTTGCACTGGTACTTTCCACATCTTGTTTAGTTCAGTGTCTTTCCCTGTGCTCTGCCAGCAGATAGGGAAGATAAAGATAAGATAAAGGAGTGGATTAGGTTTCCAGACTGTTTTCCCCTGGTTTTTTTACCTTTCCGCTTTCCCGTTCCCTCCCCTTTCCTATGGGAACGGGTCCATCTTAGCCCTTCCCTACTCAGTGGGGTGGACAATTGTCCCCAGCACAGCCTGGTGCCAGCCTCTCTTTGTGTCCTGTAAAGTCCCCAGTTTGCAGTCAGCTGCTCCCAAAGCTTTTCTGGCCACCCTTCCCCACTGTCAATTCCCATTTATTACATATTTCATGATCACCATGAAATCTTTTTTGGCACAATTGTTACTTTTTTCCCTCTGAGTATCCATTTGGAGAGAGTTTGCCGAGTTTCTGGACTCACACCCGCACACAGAGGTTTTGTGAAAATGATCTAAAATGGAATGTCTTTTTTGCAGTCTTTTGACATCTGTGGCCGTGTGGGAAGTGTCAGGAAGGCACTGAAGGTCCTTTGCACCCCCCAGGTAAGGAGTTAAATGGAGAGGAGCAGTCTCAGGGGTGGAGCCTTGTCCCTGCTGGATGATAAAATTGAAACTTGCTCCGTGTATCAGGACTACAGAGTGAAACAAAGCTGCTCCATGGCTGGACAAGCTGGGGGCTCCTGTAAGGGATGTCAGGAACCTTTTCTGACATCTGCCCTGCCCCAGCTGTGGTGAGAAATTGTTCCTGTTCTGTCTGATTGGAAGCTCTGTGTAACAGGGATTAATCCAACTGCAAGGAGCTAACAAAACTTTGTAGTGCCAAGTGTGGGAAGGACTTTGTGGCGCCTGGTGTGCAGTGCCGTTGACACACGAATTATCCCAGGCACTGCATTCCACAGGGCTGATATTTAGATCTGCTGCCGTGACTTACATTTTAAAAGGGTAAAATCAAAGACTGTAGAGGAAAAGAACCTCATCAAAGTTTGCTGGAGCTTATCTTGCTTATTCCCTGGGCTTGGGCTGGTCATTTTCCCTCAGCAGGTTTCTCTTTCCCCTAAATCTGTTACAGTGGGAGAAGCAATATTTACCTCCCCTGTATCTAAAGAGAAAGTGGGCAGCCTGTGGGTGCTGCTGCTGTTACTCTTTCTTCTATTGTCTACTTGCTAATAATAATACCTCCCTCCATCTAAAAACCCCTGCAAATGATGCTGAATTAATGCTCTCAGCTCCCTGTTGAGCTCATTAAATTCCGTTATCCTTGCTGTGCGAGTGGAGGCCCTAAAAGATGGAGTCAGCTCGAGGGGAAAAGCAAACAGGGAGCACAGAGCTCCAGACTCCCCCTGTGCCCCTTCCCCAAAGAGCGACACGACTCCAGTGTCCTTGTGGGGAGTCTGGGGGTGAAGAGCAGTGTCTCTGTGCACATTTACCCTTCCAATCCTTTGATGTGGGCTTTTTTTTCCCCTCCTCTCCCTGACAGACCTATGGAGTCCGTGCCACCAGCCAGCAGTGCACTGAGGCAGGAGACATCTGTGCCATTTGCCAGGCAGAGTTCAGGGAACCTCTGATCCTTATGTGCCAGGTAAGACCCCAAAACTCCCCTGCTGGCATTCCTTCAGTGAACTCCTGCAGTGGGGAGAGGCACAGCCAGCCTGGGAACTTGTGAAGTCATTTGCTGGGTCTTGATCCAGCTCCTGGTGGATATTTATTGCCCTGGATAACCCCTGGATCATGGCAGCTGAGCCACTCTTGGGGTGACCGTGGCTGTGGGATGGACAGAGCCTTGTGGGGCAGGGACTGGGCAGTGCAGATCCTGGGTCTAGAGTGAGCGGAGTTTTACCTGCCCCTTGGGGGGGCTGGATAGCTTTAATACTCCCTTTTGATAACAGGGTTATCAAATTAAAGCCATCCTGTGCATCAAAGGTGCCTCTTAGCCTGTGAACATCTGTACAGATGTTTCTGAGCTGGAAGCCCCAGAGAAGCTGCTTTGGGATCTGCTTGGCAGAGCTGGGATTCTGAGGAGTGACTTCACATGTGTGGAGGAGTTCTCAGCTTCTCACAGCTCCTCATGCTCCCTCCTTGCCCTTTTCCTGTCCTTCCAGTCTGGGACTGCATGGTGTGTGCTGGAGAGAATCCGGGGAGGGGTCAGTGCAGAAATGAGAGGAGGAGATAAGGGGTGAAAACTGACATTTGTGGAAAAGGGGAAACTGGGAGCAGAATAAAGCAAATGCAAGGAGCAGGGGGAAGAGAGGAGTTGTTGGAGCTCAGTAAGGACTTCAATAACTCAGGGAACTGAGGATGGAAATGTGGTAGAGGAAACCCTGTCAGCCCAGGTGTTGTAGGCCTTTGGAGTGTTTCTTTCTAGTGCTATTATTACAAACCAGCAATAAACCATCAGCTTTGGCAAACTGGGGTTTGTGTCCCACGTCCTGTGGCTCCCTCCCTGCTGCTGCTGACAGTCCCTCTGTCCCCAGCACGTGTTCTGTGAGGAGTGCCTGTGCCTGTGGTTCGACCGGGAGAAGACGTGTCCCCTGTGCCGCTCGGTCACCGTGGAGACCCTGCGCTGCTGGAAGGACGGCACCACCTCTGCCCACTTCCAGGTGTACTGACAGCAGGACAGCTCACCAGGGCACAGAGCAGGAACAGCTGGAAAACCCCAGGATCCTGTGCCCCTGTTTAGTCGCCTGTGGTTTTGTTTCAGTCTTTCTTCCAGCTCTGAGCCAACAGAACAATTGTGACTGGCCAGAAACTTTACCCTCAAAGGCAGGGAAGGTGTGGGTTGTGTTATGGCAAACTATAGGATGTTTCTGGAGCTTACATGGTTATAAAGTCTTTGGGATGTTTCCTATTTGCCTGTCCTTTTAGTATGGACAAACACTGCGTGTCCAGGGCAGGGGAGCTGTGACTGCACGTGCTGAACAAAGCTGTGCTCTGGCTGAGGAGCTTCACTTTACCTGGCCCTGCATTCCCTGAATCCATAACTTTATAGAATTACACAGCACCTCTGAGAACTCTTCCCAAGCAGTGCTTCAGAACCTCATGTCCAAAGTTGCAGTTGGAGAAATGTCATTTCCCAGCTGTTTTTCCAACTGATTCCACAAATGGCACATGCTGTCACCTTAAGAAAATCAC
Organism: Coloeus monedula; assembly: GCF_965178545.1. Taxonomy (NCBI): domain Eukaryota; kingdom Metazoa; phylum Chordata; class Aves; order Passeriformes; family Corvidae; genus Coloeus; species Coloeus monedula. The sequence goes on along the minus strand of NC_138798.1, from coordinate 14,051,673 downwards.
AGGGAACTTGGGAAGGACCACACCAGTGAAGCTGGAAATGACACTTCCTTTCCCTGGGAATGTTTTTCCTCTTTAATTTTCATGATGAGACTCCTGATTTCCCAGTCTCTGGGGAGAGCAGCGGAAGGTTAAACTCAGGTTGGGTTTGTCTGCGTGGAAATCCAGCTCCTGACCAAGAGCATTTCACAAACTTAGGGTCTCTGCCCTGTGCTCCTCAGCCAGGACCTGCCTGGGTTCTCCAGGGAAAACCAGAACCTTGAGCTTCAGCAGGAGCTCCTGGAGGAGGGAGGTCCCTGACGGGAATTAACCCCATCCCTGTGGCCGAGGTCTCTGCTGAGGTTCTCCAGCAACACAAGCCCTCAGAAGGAGCTGCTGTTTGTTCTGGAGCTTTCCTGTCCCCAGACGACCTCTGCTCCCACCCCTTTGGAACAGCAGCATCTTCCCAGCTCATTGCCATGGAAATGGCTCAAGGTGACAGCCCCACCTGAGCCATCAGCGGGAAGAGGTTCCTGGGGGAATGAGGCTGAGTCTGTGCTGATGGAAACTCCACAGGGGAAGGATTAAAGCAAACGGGAGCTGATGGGAACAGGATTAAGGCTCCACATTTCTTTGTAAATACCAGTTCAGTGTGGCTGAGGAGGAATGGTGAGAGGCAGAGCATGAGCTGGGGAAAATCCAAATCTGGCTTGGGAGGTTCAGGGAAGCAGAGGAGGAGAAGCTTTACTTTCCAAAACAAAGCGATGTCAAATCCTTGTCAAATGCATCCTGTGGAAGTGGAGAACTAAGCCAAGGAATCTCATTGCTCTCTGCAATGGGAATAGCTTCCCTCATCTTTGGGATGGGGGAGAGAGTTCAGAAAGGCAGAAAGCAAGGTTTTCATTGGGCATAAAAATATGATGTGTGATAGCCTGGAATATGCACCAGGAAAAGGGGAAATGAGGATTCCATGGGTAGGGAGTTTCTGAAAGGCTTCAGTGTCACTTTGCAGTGCCAATGAACCCAAGGATTTGTGTTCCTGCTTTCAAACTGTTTGAAAAGCTACTTCTCATTCTGAATTTTTTTCCAAAATGCTCCTGGAAAATGTGTTTGGAGAGTGTAGGAAAAGGTCAGTTGGAGCCCAGCTCTACAGAGAGTGTGGGATACACTGCTTCAGAATCAGTGCTTTACTTGGTGATAAGGCAGGAAACCAAAGGGAAAGGTTGGGTTTGCATTCTTAAAGTTTTGGGGTTTTTTGGGAGGATGGTCCTACCTTCTCCTGGAACATGACACTTGGACCAGAAAACATCCCAGGGGAACTTCCATTCCAGTGACAGCTGCTGGGAGCCTGTTGATTTCCATGGGAAAGCAGGGAAGGCTGGGGAAGGAAGTTCCTCTGAGAGAGGAAATAAAACCCGGAGCCTTTTTTTGCCATTGAACAGTTATTTTTCTTTTTTTTTAATAAATTCCTTATAAATATGTACAAAGAGTCTCAGCATATGAAATTCCTTTTACAAAAGAGAGAAGCCCCATCCAGCCAGGACCGGGAGCCTCCTGGAGCTCCAGGAACTCCGAGCACAGGCCCTGCCCTTGCTTTGGTGAGGGGGAAACCTGCACAGTGACCCTGCTGGAGTTAATCCCAGTGGTACTGGATCAGCAAAATGCCAGGAACTGGGCATTCCCTGCCTGCCATTCCCTTAGCAACGCCCTGGGAGAGACTGGGGAATTCGCAGTGGCCTCAGGACTAACGAGGACAGACGGGGAGGGTTTTGTGATAAGCTGTGGTGAATGACTGGAAAAGGGGTGCTGTAAAAACCCAGGGAATTAAATCCCACTGCAGCTGGGTTTGCTCTGCTTGGTGCCACCTGTAACTACTGATGGAGTAACTAATAAAGGTGTAACTAATAAAGGTGTAAGTAATAGTGGTGTAAGTAATAATGGCCATTTAATCCTCAGATGCTTTCAGTGAATATTTATCAAGCTCCAAAGTCACTCCCTGTAAATATTAAAAACCTTGGGAAATTCAAGCACTCCAGTAATTTCCACGGGGTGGACACTGAAGTCACATCAAAATTCACTCCTGTACTCAAATATTGTCAGGGAAAAATATTCACCTGTTTGTATTCTGTGGTGTAGAAACCCAAGGCAGGAGCAGCAGGTGAGGATCCCTCCCCTCCTCTCAGACTGCCTGGGCCTAAGGGAGCCCAATTCCCATGGTATTTACAGTTCCCTCAGCCCCTGGATCTGGAATTGGCATGGCCAGAGTCTCCTCACCGGTTGTGATGAGATGGAAAGTTCAGCTCACACACAGCAAAGTTACACACGAATGAGGCTGAGTTTGATGCCTGGATTGAAAATCAAATTTGCTGGGAGCAAACTGGCTCCAAGGAAAGTTGTGAACCTGCTGGGGAGCTGGGATACAGCCAGGAGGGCTGGATAGGGACAACAGTGTGTGCCCAGGGTTTGATGTGGAGCCTCAAGTTCTGTTCTATACATCCCAGGCTCCTGTTGAGATCAGGGACAGATGCTGTGTAGGAGAATTGAGTATTAAGGCAGATGTGCTATCCTGTCCTCATCAGGGCCATTTTCACAGGGCAGTGCAGTTTTCCAGCTGGGAAGTGCCTCATTCCATGCTGTCTGTGGACAGACACTGCACCAGTTTAACCAGTTCAGTATGTGATGAATTTCAATAGCAGGAACTGCTTCTGCTCATGCTGAGGGTTTAAAACCTTTATAACTTCACTGTGATATGGAAACAAAAACTCACAAATCAGATGAAATTGAGTCAAGGAGTGTTTGGGATTTAAGGGAACTGCTTTAGCAATGGGCTTGGCTCAAAGAGGAATTCCTGCCTCCCTGCTCTGAAGCAGGAGCGGGATGGGATTCTCACCCCTCCCCATTGGCAGCTCCCTGGTTTGGGTGATTTGCTGGATGTTTGCCTTGGATGCTGCCCCTCCTGGGCACACCAGGGTGTGTGGCAGGAGGCCTGGTCCCATTCCATGCTTCTTTACCTGTGGAAAATAATTCTAAGAGGGAAGAGGGAGGAATGTGGAGCTCATGGGCCAAACCCTGCCCTGGTGTAAGCCAGGAGTCGCTGGTGCAGCCCAGAGTTCACCTGGCCAAAGGAGCTGTGTGAGCAGGTGGCAGGGGAGCTGATCAGCAGCCCACACCAGGCTGCTTTTACCTTGGAATATGGAATTCCAGGTTGTGCTGGGAGCTGTCTCGGCAGAGAACTGCTTTAAAAATTCATGAAGACTTCCCTGCCAGCTGTGCTGTGCGCAGACCATGAGCTCATAACTGCGCTCTCCTCGCTGCTGAAACCTGAGAGGGCTCTGTTTTCCCGTCTGGAGAGCACTCCCCGGCCTTCCCAGCTGACCAAACCCAGGGATTGCTCGGCTGCTGTGAGAAAACAAAAGGGCCAGAGGGGAACTGTGCCGGTTTCCTGCCCACAGGACGGAACAGGGAATTTCCAGGGAGTTCACAGCACCCTTCCCTTTCCATGCAAACACCAACCAGGGGCAAAGCAGATCTTGTAGAAAGGATAAAACCACCCCTTGTCAAAAATGGAGGCGTTCAAGGATAGCAATTACACCACAAAATGTAAGACTTTGACAAATCCGTACCCTCGAGTAAGGAATTCCAGTTCTGTACAGGGAATTCTGGCTACAAAACAACTTCACCCTCGGCTCATGCGAAACATCCGGTTTGGAACTACAGAAGTGAAGAAAACCAGGAACAAAGCAGGATTTGGGGTACCAGACCTGCTCTGGTTTCCATGTGAGAAGCACCACAGATGTTCCAAGCTGGGCAGGACAAGTCTTTAACATTTTTTGCTGACTGTTTGGAGCCCCTGAGGAGAGCAATCCCCTGGGAGCTCTGAGGTTTAGGAATTTTTACAGACAAGCCTGTCCACGGAGGGTTGGGACTGAGGGAGGTCAGCCAATCCCTGCACTGGGGCTGATCACAGATTTGAGGACTCTCCCAAGGTGGGGCCTCGATGGCAAGGACAGAACTTCCTTTCCTGTTCCTAGGCTGTGCTGTTCCAAGGGAATTGAAACACTGGGAGCAGCCCCCAACAGCCAGGACAGCAGGAGAGCCAAGGGCAGTGCCAGCTGTGTGCACAGGGCAAATGGAATAATGCCTATTCCAGGTGAGAAGTTTATTACATTCAGAGCTGATAGAGGTGAGGAATCTGTGGCAGAGCCTCTGAGGGATGTGACCCAGCCCCGGGCCTGTCCCAGGCCTGGGGAGGATGTGCAGGGCAGAGCTGCAGGGGGTGTCCCCTAGAGCCAAGTGTCACATCCATGGTTCCTGTTCAAGTGGGACTTGTGCGGTTCCATACACACAATTTCAGTCCCACAACTCCAGGGATTTCCAGAAACTGGTTTTTTTAAGGCTCTGCCCGGCACTGGCAGCACTGCTGGGATCAGCTGAGGCTCCTCCTTTTGTTAGAAGAATTTGTCCTTGTTTCTGTAGGAGACTGAGCTGGGATGGGGTTCAGGATGCTGAGGATTACTGAGCATCAGGCCAAACATGGCAGGAAAATGTTTCACTGGTCCCTGTGGCTCTGAGACCATCCCAGGGGTATGGACAGACAAACTACACGGAGCTACACCACCCCTCCCAACACTGCATATCACCTACGGCAGGGCAAGGTTCTTCCCTAGGAACAATCTGTTCTTCCAGCAGAGCCCTTGCTGCTGTTTGGGAATGGACTCGGATCAATAACACCCAGGAAAATGTGTGCAGGGGCTCCAAACACTGCGGTGAATATTTGATAAAGGGAGAATTTAGCTTTCAGATTGCTTAGAAATATTTCTCCTGCAGCACTGGCAAATGCAGGCTCTGACTGGACACAGCGGCCACTCGGCTTCTTCCTGGGCTGGGCTCGGGGGGGGGAAGTATTTTTAAAAGACAAGGAGCCAAATTTCCTTTAGAAATCGGGTTCTGACATTCCTTTATGCCTTTGAAAATGCCCTCCCTGCCATGGCAGGGTCGATTTTCTGATGCAAATATCTGAAGGTAGGAAAAATGTTTCTAAAAAACTGTGCACAGTCACTGCTGTATGTGGAAGGTACCCGAAATCTGACAGGTAGTTTTGGCTGCAAGGAAAAAAGTGCTCAGTACTAGACTGAAAAAAGCCCTTTGACTTCTAAGGCCAAGTTCTCCTGTTATCCCCTGCTCTGGTGATCAGTCTGGATAAGAGTTCTCTTCCCTGGTTCACAGGATTTGGGACTGAATAAATCACCATGCAGGAGAATTCCCAGCTCTGGAGCTGTAGGAAGTGCTGCTCTAGCAGACTTTGATGTGCACACTGCAGTGGAAAGGGCTCTGTGTCCTTTCCACCTCAGTGCCTGCTGCTTCCCAAGCTCCACACTGTCAAAATAAAAAGAAAACTGCTCCAAAGAAAAGGAGTTTTATAAAGTTCTGGGGTAGATTATTTGTTTTGTCTTAGTTTCTGCAGAGATTGAAAGAAAGAAAAAAAAATAGCACCTTCTCAACAAGTCTTATTTTTTGCTATCTTGTGTATAAATATCAATAACCAAAATAGATCTTTCCTTGTCCCACGTTTCAGAACATCCTCTTGGGGAAACTGTAGCACCACAGAGAGGCAGTTTAGCCCCAGACAAATATTAAATGTAGCACCAGAGAAACTAAAGTCATAGGAAAGCTGCTCTCCCCTGGTGCCAGAGCATGAATATTTACACACACAAACTGCTGTCCGAGCTGCTCCGCACCCGCTCCCCACCACGCCTGGGCCGTGCCCTCGCTGCAGCACGTTTGGAATTCTCAGGATTACTAATCTGGGTGTAGAGATTCCTCCTCATCCTGCTGCATAAATGGGGCAGCAGGGCAGTGGGTGGTGTCCAGCAGGGCCAGCAGCAGTGCCAAGGCTCGGCCTGCAGGAGCAGGGCTGCTCACAGCAGCGATCTACAGGGAATGTCGCTTACGCTCTCGACAAGGCATGCACGCGTCCACGTCTGCATACACAGGGTTACATTCTTCTATATATAAGCAGGTTTTGTGTCTCTGGTTTGCTGCTGGGCCCTTGAACAGCTCCTTCCGGGCAAATCCTCCTTCTCATGTCGCCCAAAGCACTTCCAGCATCTCCCACTTCTTTCTTTCTCTCCACTCTTCACAGCTGCTGCTCAGGCTCTGGATTCCCTGGAGGAAAAGGGGAAACAATTTTCTCCAAGGGCACAGGGTTTGCTCCAGCCTAAGAAAGCAAAAGAATAGGGTTGGGTGTTAATTATGTTGATGCACTGGGTACAATAAAAGCTTCTTTTAAATTTATGCTTGAACCCTCCTACTAAATTTACGGACAAGAAGAGGTGTGGAATTTATGGGGAGGATGCTTTGTGGCTCAGACAGAAGATGATGCCTTTGGCCCTGGGTACTGCAGATTTCTGGGAGTTCTCCTCCTTGCAAGGCTCCTTTTGGCTGCTCCATCTTCATTTACATCACGCTAACAAAAATGTGAACTTTTAGGGAAGCCATTAAATTTGTTCCAGGTAGGCAGTGGGGTGCATGGAGTATCACAGGAGACTGGAAGAACTCACTCATTCCTGGCTCTGCCACTGATTAGATTTGTGGCCTTGGGCAAACCACTGCTTTCAGTTCTGCTGAAAAATGAGGGCACTAATAACTTCTTTGCCTCACAGGTGGGCTGCGAGCCTTAATTAATAAAGTGTTCAGAGAAAGGCACCCATCTAAGTGCAAATTAGCAGAAGAGGTGCCCAAGGGGCATCTGCTACGAAATTCCCATTTCCCAGCATTTAGCCCCCAGTTTGTTGACAGCAGCCCTTGCTGGGGCAGATCCCATGGATGTCTCATTGGCAGGCTGGGACAATGAGTGATCCTATAAAACCCTGCACAGAGAAATCTCCACTGGCTGCTGGGATGAGGTGACTTCACCGGCTGGGAGAGGGGAGGGGGAGCCGCTGACGGTGCAACTGCAGCAGCCATGAAGGCACAGCGTAATCAGGGCTGGCAAACAGCTCTGGGGCAGATCCTGAGCTGCCTTACTCCGGAATCCCTTCCCTTCCTGATGTTCTGGTCATGCCAGCGGGAAGGTGGCAGGAGGCAGCCTTGGAATGAGATGAACCTCCAGGGAACGAGGTGAATTCTGGTGCTGCCACAGACTCTGAGCAGAATCACAGAGTATCGCAAGTGGGAGTGTGATGATCCACAAGGATCATCAGTCCAACTGCTGACTCCAGGACACCTCAGTAATCCCACCCTGTTGCCCAAATGCAGCCTTGGGGCTGTGACCTTTCGCTGTTCCAGCCACCTGGAATGTCTCTGGTTCCTCGGCAGAAGACTGAACCACGACTGCTTTATCCCAATTCCTGCCAGCTGCACACAGGATGTGGCAATTCCAGCCTCTCCCTCCCTCATTCCTAGCCTTGCTTTCTAGTTTCAAGGAACCTGAAGCAACAGTGGGAATAGCTGGAAGGAGGAAGGCTAGGGTGAATCATCCACAGGTGAAGCACATTTCCAGTCTGGCCGTGATCAAGACTGTCAGCCAGCCCCATCCCAGCGCTGCTGCACCTCCGTGCTCCATCTCCCACATCTCACCTGCCCTCTGGAAGTACCACAGTATCCTAGAGTGGTTTAGCAGAGCTGCTTGGCTTTTTTGGCAGAAGGTAAACAGGAGAGGTGTTTGCTGTGGGAGAAGGGACAAACACAGCTACACAAAACCAGCAGCTGGGCTCAGAGTCGCTGCAGAGCTGTCAGGGACAGCCCAGGGCTTGCAATGCGCCCCTGCTCAGCCTCCGGAGCTGCACGCCCGGGATGCAGCCCTTCCTGTATCCCTCACCAGCTTAGGGACAGGCACACAGCACCACGGGTTTCTCCAGACCTGGGAAACACCATGAGGAGAGGATTGGGGCACCTGCACTCCCCACATGATGCCAGAATTCCCCAGAGCAGGGCACAGCCGGGGCTGTGAGTGTGGCATTGTACAAAGCAGGAGGATGTGGCTGTCGCCACTCCAGAGGTGAGATATTTACTCAAGTTACACTGGAATAAAGAGTTCAGGAGTTGATTAAAGGATTTCCTCAGCAGCAAAACCATTTAATCCTTATTTATTATTTCTCCTGTAGCAGCACCTCCAACTGCCAAGCTCTGAACCCTTGTCCTGCTGTGCCACCCATGGCCGGCGACAGATCATCTGTGGTGTCACTGTATTTTACAAACTGTCTCTCTGTGTCACTTAACGTATAGAAAATCTATAAAAACCTGTAAAAGTTGATAAATCCTAGAACATCTTGAACTCCAAGTGATAAATCTGCTCCAGGGCAGGCAAAGAGCTCAGCACAATGTTTATGCATCTCACAAGCCCCATTCTAAGGGCTTAAATGGCTCTTAAGTTTTGCATCAGCCTCGTGCTGGCCTTCTGCAGGAAGGTGAATTTCATGGAAAGAATAAAAGAGAACCCCAGAATCCTGGCCCTGAGCCCATCTCTCAATAAACCAATTTTGAATATCCTAGGCTGTGTTAAAGCCACTTCTGGGTGCATATTGGCTGCATTGCCAGTATCTGACTCATTAATGGAATATACTTTGAGCCAATTCTGATCTCATTTACAGCACCGTAAATCCAGGGCAACCCAATTGACTCCAGTGGAGTTACTCCAAATTTCCCACAATAGGCACTCAGCAGACAGAGCAAAATTTGGTACTTTGGGTCTGAAAAAGGCTGAGGAAAGCCAAACTACATCCCATTTGTCCTGGGGTGGATAGTAAGTTGGAAAGAGAGCCAGCATATCCCTTCTGCAGAGCTGCTGAAAAATTGATTATTTTATGTGTCATTCTTAAAAGGCTGAAACTTTGGGGAAAACTGTCCACAACTATCAACATTTTAATTTACTCATAAAATAAAAGGAATTATGGCTGAGTTCCTATAAAACTGCAATGTCTATTGGAAACATGGATGGAAGTGATAAGAAAAAATTCATTTCCTTTGAAATTTTTTCATGGGAACTGACATTCCCTTTGGTGATGTACCCCTCTCTGCCTGGGCATTTAGGGAGAGGCAGATTTTGCTCAGATTGTTGCTCTCAACCATTGCACAAATGGAGCAATAAGGTTATGAGACAACAAATCCCTTTGGTTGCTAAACCACCTCAGCCAACCTCACCACATCCCAGTGCTTTTTAACACACACAGGCAGCCTCACTTCCCAATTATCTGGAATTCTCCAGCCTTATCCCACAGCTCACTAAGCTGGCGTTTACAAAAAAAAACCAAGCTGCTTTCCTCATGGATGCTGAGTGGGATGGGCATGAAACGACTCAGGTAGGGGGTCCTGCATCTCATCTCAGCACTTCTCTGACTGATCTTTATTCAGGGAGAGGAGGAGGAGAAGCCACCTTTGGGCAGCACCTGCACGAAGCCAGAGCAGAGTTTGAGCTCCCGGCTCCAGCAGCAGCTGGAAAAAGGAGTTCTACTCATGGCTACTGTGTCAGCATGGAACTGCTCCGTTTAAAGGGATTACACGGGCCACTCACTTGGCACACGTCCCACTGCTAATAAACTGAATAACAGTTATTGATATATTGAAAGGGAAAAATACATCCAGGGGCTTGCATCGCTGAGGGCACGCTGGAGGCAGGGACAAAACGAGGCACAATCGCTTCCGTCCTCACGCAGCAGCAGCTTAATGAGGGAACAAGGGCTGGGCAAGAGCCCTGTCAAATTCCCAAGCAGCCCCATCCGTGTACACTCACACTTCATTAGCATCTCCGCGGGAGATGGAAGGGGAACTTGGAAGACCAAAAAACAATTAGGAGGGGGTTCAAGAGTACTAGGGAAGAACTGGGAAGAATGGTGTGTCTGGGAGATGTTCACTCAGAAAAACCAGGGAACCCAGACAGTACAAAAATACATTGGGGCTCCAATCCTCCCACAGAGACTGTCTGGCTTGGCCACGGTCCGTCCACCTGTGGAATGAGCCATTTCTGGGCTGCTGTTTGCTTGTGCAAACTCTGCTGCTTGTTTATCAGGAGAGTTAACGTTGCAGGTTTTCTTTATGCAATTTAACTGTCAGGCTGGGGCGAGGGTGGTGGGGACCTTTGGCTTTTTTGAGCCAGGATGCTTGCCACTGGGAAGGGCTGGCTTTTTTCTCATCCAGGAGGATAAACAACAGAGCCTGCCTCTTTGTTTGAGGGACACACACGGGGTGCACGAGGCTGGATGTTTGTCCTGGTGCAGAACCAGCTCTCTGCATCTCCACTGCCTCTGGTCCTTCGTTTGCTCTGCTCTCCTGCACAGCTCAGTGGGACACCTCCAGAAATCTTATCAACCCAGTTTTAATACAGATAATTAACTGCACTGAGACTTTGGACAGAGTGGCTCTGCATGAACCTCGCAGCAAACAGTGGGGGGAATTCCTGGCAACACAGTGGGCACGGAATCAGGCTGGTGGAGCTGGCAGGGACAAGTAGGGTTTGATTTTAATACACTGCCACTCCTGAACTAACAGAGCGCAATACAAGTGACACTGTATGCCAAACTGGCACCTGACAACTATACTTCATGCCCTGGTTGGATGTTTCAAGGTGATGTCAGATTACATATCACAAAACTGCCAGTTGCAAAGCATCCATCCCCAAATCCCAAGCACGGTCCACAGATGCAAGTTGGTCACACGCAGCGGCCCTAATCCTGCTCTCACTGGCATCACCCAGGGCTGTGAGAGCAGGAGAGGTTCCCTGGAGAACAAGATTATTCCCTGAGCTGTGCCGTTGTGTGAAGCCACACGGAGCTGAGGGAACAAGCACCAACCTTCTGCCTCAGAAGCAGTACGTACACTCACGGCAGCCAGCACCAGTGCTGCTGCCTCTTGAAAAAGCAGGAGGGGAACTCGAAGAATAACCCAAGCTGAAACTGGCCTTTTCCTCTTTTCTCCATTCCTTCTGCAACCACCAGATCACGAGACAAAGGCTGACTCTGCAGGGCACTCATTAACTGTACAAGTTACTCTCCTCTTGCCAGCCCTTCCATGAAATCCCAAGATCACAAGTGTTTAGAGGCTGGGCTTCCCAGCTTGTTGCAGGACAATGTTATTGTCACTGCAGAGTTCTCCGAGGATGGCAGAAAAATGCCTGTTTTGTTCAGAAATACTCTGCTGGGGTAATCAAATGCTGTCTTACCTCATCTGCAAGGCTAACCCAGCTTGCTGCACTATCACTGGGGCTCCGAGACTCTGCAGACAGTCAGAAACCTCCACTGGTGGGAGCAAATTACTACTCAGGATGAAAAGATTATTAATGGCCAGAATAACCCAGGAACTGAGGTGTAGATGACATAGTTAATTATTCTGAGCTTGCATTATATTTTCATCTGCAGCTTGGTCACTTGTGCCTTAGAAGTGTGGCAGGAGTGGGACAGGTTGCACACAGGGACAGCCAGGAGAGCATCACCAGCCTGTTCATCCCCACACCTCGCACCTTTATCCCTGAAACTGCTTCCTATCACACACTGGGAGCTCCTCTTCAGCCTGACATTCGTATTTGTGTCCAAGAGCATCTGGAGGCAGCTCAGCACCTCCTGTCTGTGGCAGCCCTTGAAGCTGCGGGCATGAGGTGCTGCCCATGGAATTCGCCTCGGAGGCGCCCAGGATAAGCTTGGCTTTTCCACAGCCTCTCATCAAAGCCATTTATAAGCAACTGGTGGGCAGAAATTGAAGTGAGGACTCCAGGAAGTGAGGACTCCAGGATCAACAGCAGAAGAGATTGGGGAAAAGAATAGTGTCTGCCCAATAAACCTTCATAAAAATTAAGACTCCAAACAGCTTTGGCCTCGTGGGATTGCCAGGAAGTCTGGGCTGAGTGTGTGCATGGATCACCAGGGCCAGCTAACAGGCTCCCTCTGCCAGCCCTGCTCACCTGCCACCTTCTCTGCTTGGGATGGAGTCCCAGACTGGGCAGGGAGGAAATTCCCTGGCTTGGTAGAAAGGAAAGGACATTTGAGACATTAGATAAGGGAGATCACTGCAGTTCCCCCTTGGATTTCAACTCTGAGCTCAGAGAGGCCAGCAAGCCAGACGGGTGGGTTTGTTTCCAAACACTGGAACCAAACTTGCCACAAACTGATGGGGAGGGAGAGACGTGTTTGCTCTGCTCCTGACCACAGTCCCACACCACTGACACCACCTCTGAGAGCTTTGCTGGACACAGCCCTGCAGGCACCATCCAGTGCCTGCTTTTATAGAAATTGAGGCTTTGATTCATCAAAACCCCGCAGTTTTGCTCTGGTTTTGTTTCAAAGAAAGCTTTCCAAAGGTGACCAGAGGAACCTCTCGCCAGACACAGCAGTTGTGGCTCAGATGGATGACAACAATGCGTCCCCCCCCCCCCAGTGCACAAATACACAGTGCAAACACACAGACCTGCTGGAAAACCTCATTTTTAAACTCTCTGATAACCCTACTTCCCCTCCACACTACCCTATCCAAGCTGGTGGGAAACCAGCGCACAACAGTGCGTAACAGTGAAAGTTAGACATGCACTGAAATTGTTCCCTGAACACAGAGAGACACGGGAGGGGGTGTTTATGATGCAATTTAAAGTACCCAAAAGAGGAGCCCATGCTCCTTAAGTCTGTGGTGACAAATCCACGACTCGAAGAACACTCCAGAGCACCCAAAATGCCTGAGGTGACCCCATGTATGCTCAGTATCCCTGAGTGTTCCCAGGGCTGAGGATGCAGAGCTGTCGCCACAAGCCCCGGAGCTGTCACCAGGATGACAACAACGAAGGTTACAGGACCAGAAATGTCCTGGTTCCCTGCTGCTCGTTTGTTCAGTGGCTCTGGAGCACAGAACCAGCAGTAACTGGGCTTGGGGGCTTTTCCTGGCCACTGGCTTGGGACCCACCTCGGGGAGAACCCCCAGCAGTGGGCAAGGCATTATCCAAAACACACAGCCAATGTCTCAGGCTGCCCCACTGCAAAGTCCAGTGGGGACATTCCACTACCCAGTGACTTTAGTGATGGGTGCCCCACAGCACCCGTGGGTCTAAAGCTCACCAGGGAATGGCAGGACACAGGGAAAGTTCCTCCACGCAAAAGAGGGCTGGAGGTCTGGCAGGAACGGGTGCGCGGGGCATCCTCCAGCTCCCGGGACCGGCAGCTGGGGCAACACGGACCTGTTCGGATCCTCCCCCCGCGCCGCTGCCGGGCATGCAGCTGAAAGTGCCCCACGAGAGCACAAGTGGCGCGGGCGGAGGAAAGCCACAGGCGTGGAAGCCGTGAAAGTTTGGGGAAGGGGAAAGAGGGTTGTTTGGAGAGTCCTGGGGAGAGGGAAAGTGGGGATGGAGGGGATAGGGGGGAGAGGGGAGAGCGACAGGTCGGTGCGACCTGGCACCGGCAGTCCAGGGAGAGGAGGAGAGAGGGAAAGGAGATGAAGAGGGATAGGATAAGGAAGAGGGATGGGTGCGACCCGGCAGCGCCCGTACGAGCAGCCCGTGGCTCGGTGCGCTGCCGCGATCAGCTCCCGCAGCCCGGCGCGGCGCGGGTACCGCGGACAGCGCGCTCCGCCGGGCCGGACCGAGCCGAGCCCCCCGCGCCCGCTGCCCGTCCCGACCCCCCGCCGCACCGAGCCGAGCCCCGTGGGCCGTCCCGTCCCGCGCCCACCTGTTGCGCGTCCCGCCTGCTCCCCGCTCCGTCCAGCGCCCCTCTCCCTAGAGGCTCCTCCTGCGGATCAGCCAGGCCAGCGCGGCCGCGGGCGTGAGCGCGCAGAGCAGCCCCGCCACGGCGGCCAGGCGGCGGGCGGCCGAGGGGCCGCGGCCCCGCGCCTTGCGCCGCTGCTCCAGCTCATCGCCCAGGCGGCGCAGGCGGGCGGCGACCCGGCGGGCGGCGGCCTCGGGCCGGGCGGCGCGGCCGGGGCCGCAGGGGCTGCAGGGCGCGGGGGGGCCGCGCAGCGCGCACGGGCACATGGCTGCGTCCGCTCGCCGCCGAGCCCGCCGAGTGTGCGGCGGGCGGGACGCGGGCGGGACACGGGGGGGACGGGGGGTTACATCATCCCCCGCGGGGCGGTGCTCGGCCGCGGGCGGAGAGGGGGGAGCGAGGAGACGGCGCGGGGATGGGGGGCGGAGGGGGGGGGGGACAGCGGTGGTGTGGTGGGACTTTCTGGTGTCCAGCGGTGGTGTGGGAGTTCAGTGCGACGGCAGAGGGATGGGGGGTAGGGCGGGCATGGAGGGGACAGTGTGGGGATGGAGGGACAGCACAGGGATGCAGATGACGGTGTGGGGGTGGAAGGACTTGGGGGGAGTGGGGGGAACAGTGCTTGCGTTGGGACATTCTGGTATCCAGGAATGGGGTGGGAGTTCAACGGGACAGCGTGGGAATGGATGGATGGATGGATGGATGGACGGATGGATGGACGGATGGATGGACGGCCAGTGTGGGGATGGAGGGGACCGCACGGGGCTGCAGGACCGCTGTGGGGATGTAATGACAGTGTGGGACAGGGAGTGGAGGGAACAGTGGTGGGACGATGTGGTGGGACATCCTGGAAGCCAGGCTGGGAGTACGATGGGACAGCATAGGAATGGGGGGATAGCATGGGGATGGAGGGGACAATATGGGATAGAGGGGACAGTGGGGAAGGTGGGACAGAGGGGACAGTGTGGGGATGGAGGGACAGTTTGAGGATAGAGAGGACAGCGTGGAATAGAGGGGACAGCATGTGGATAGAGGGACACTTTGGGGATAGAGGGGAAGTGTGAGGAAGGTGGGCCAGTGTGGGATAGAGGGGATAGCATGGGGATGGAGGGGACAGTGTGGGGATAGAGGGACAGTGTGGGGACAGAGGGGACGGTGTGGGGATAGAGGGACAGTTCGAGGCTGCAGATGACTGTGGGCTGGAGGAGGGGACAGCGAGGAGATGCAGGGGGGCAGTGAGGGGATTACACAGAGCCGGAGCCGATTTCATCACCCTCAGCATTACGGATTCGGATCACATTTCGGGTGGCCGAGGCAGGAGCGCACAGCCCCCGGCACTGACCCGGGGCACACGGGCCCTCCCCAGCTGCCAGGGCACAGGAGCAGGGCTGGCACCCCCGGGCAGGGCTCCCCACCACACGCCAGCCCTGGGTGGACACGGGGGGCTCCCTGTGGGGCAGGAATCACCCCAAACTGCCCTGTTTCCCCCCCTGCATTGCAGAGAAGCTGCTGGGAACCTCCTGGCAAATCATCCCGGTATTTCAAAGGGGTCCAGGGAGACCCTCCTCTTTCTTCCCAGCCCATCCACCCTCCCTGGAGCAGCCCCACATCCCGCTGCAGGGCCAGCTCCTGCTCTGCAATCCCTCCCTTGGCAGGGCTCACCAGCATGTACACCCCAGGGAGACCCCTCATCTAAGTCCCTCCAAGTGATTGCTTTACAGGGAAAACAAATCATAGTCACAGACTGGTTTGGCCTGGAAGGGCCCTTAAACATCATCCCATCCCACCCCCTGCCATGGGCAGGGACACCTTCCACTGTCCCAGGCTGCTCCAAGCCCCAATGCCTGACTTTGGGCACTGCCAGGGATCCAGGGGCAGCCACAGCTGCTCTGGGAATTCCAGCCCAGCCCCTCCCCACCCTCCCAGGGAACAATTCCTTCCCAAGATCCCATCCAGCCCTGCCCTCTGGCACTGGGAAGCCATTCCCTATCCTGCCCCTGCAGTTCCTTGTCCCCAGTCCCTCTCCAGCTCTCCTGGAGCCCCTTTAGTCCCTGGAAGGGGCTCTGAGCTCTCCCTGGAGCCTTCTCCTCTCCAGGTGAGCACCCCCAGCTCTCCCAGCCTGGCTCCAGAGCAGAGGGGCTCCAGCCCTCGGAGCATCTCCTCCTCTGGTCTCACTCCAGCAGCTCCACGTAATTCTGATGTTGGGGACCCCAGGGCTGGGGCAGCTCTGCAGGTGGGGTCTCACCTGAGCGGGGCAGAGGGGCAGAATCCCCCCCTCCCTGCTGCCCACACTGGGAGATCAGCCCAGGACAGGGGGGTTTGGGGTCCCAGCACACACGGCCAAGATATGGCCAGCCCTCACCCACCTGTCTTTTGCAGGGTTTCTACATACAGGACCTCCTCCCCTAAACGAGGTAGTTTGGGTTCTTCCTGGACACCCGTTCATGTTCGTTAAGTTGGGTTTTACAAACAGCACAGGCAGCAACAAGCTGCAGAGGAGAGAAACCAGCAAGTGGCCAGTGAGGAAGGTAGAGGTGGACACCAGGGCAGGGGTACAACTGCACAAGCTGCTGCTGAGAGCAAGGGCTGTGTGTTAGAAGGACCGGCTGTTTGGCTTACCCCAACACATCACTTACCTATTTTATTTCCTCGAGGGCTCCACAGGAATCATGCTGAAGACTTGAATACTCATGGCCTCCCTGCTCCCCTGGGCAACTGGCCTGGCTGAAGCTGAAGAATCTCCACAGCCGCGGTTCAGCATCATTTGAAACGCAGCCTTTGAGCACCAAGGTGTGTTGATACTGGAGAGGAGTTGAGCCAACTTCATGTCCTCCCCAAAACGCCACCAAAGTGGCAGCTCTCGGCCTGTGGTGGCTGCAGGACGTGGGTGTGATTCAAGCAGCAAAACACCTTCCCAGCGGGTGTGGTGGGCACGACAGCGGTGGGGCCACCCCTGCCCACCAGCTCGGCTTCAGATTTGGCCAAGAGAAAGGAAAAAAAGGTCTAAGCGGGGTACATCGGCCACCCAGAGCGGCCACTTCCATGGGCAACAACCCTCCCGTGGGAGCGGCTTCTCCCCGCGGGACCGGCCATGGCTGTGCGGGGGCTGAGGGCTCCCAGCGGGGCTCTGCGTGCCCAGCGGGACCCTGCCCTCACCCTGGCCACGGCTGAGGGGGCTCTGGGTGCCCAGCGGGACCCTGCCCTCACCCTGGCCACGACTGAGGGGGCTCTGGGTGCCCAGCGGGACCCTGCCCTCACCCTGGCCACGGCTGAGGGGGCTCTGGGTGCCCAGCGGGACCCTGCCCTCACCCTGGCCACGGCTGAGGCGGCTGAGGGCTCCCAGCAGAACCCAGACCCTAGACCCACCCTGCCGTCGCCGCGGCCTCGCTCGGCCGCCCGCGGCTCTCCAGAGCCAGGCCGGGCCCTTCGACCGCCATCGCGGTCCTCGTGTGGGGACCACAATATGACGGCCGCGGCCCCAAGGCCAGCTTCATCGCCGGCCCCAGCCCCGGCCCCGGTCCCGGCGGCGGCGGAACCTTGTGGCGGCGGAACGCGCGGGCGCGGGGCGCGGTTTCCGTGCCGCGCCGGGCCGGCCCCGCCGCCATGGCCGCGGTGCCCGCGGAGCGGGAGTGGCGCCGGCGGGAGGAGCGGGCCGGGGGGGCGAAGCGGCGGCGGCGGGAGGAGCCCCCTCAGGAGCCCTCGGAGAGGCCGGGAGAGCCCCCGCGGGAACCCCCGGCCGAGCCCGGGTACCTGGCGCTGGCCCGCGGGCTGCTGGCCGGCGGCGCTCCGGCCCGTCGCAGCCCCGCGCCCTCCCGCCCCGCCGGGGAGCCCGCGGGGGACGGAGCCAGCGATAGGGACGATCTGCTGGGGCAGCTGATCCGAGACCTGGTAGGGCTGCGCGGGGCCGGGGGCGGCTCTGGGGCTGTGCCCGGGACAGGCCGGCCCCAGGCGGGGCGGGCGGCCGCGGTGGGGCCGGTACCGGAGCACGCAGGGGGGCTCGGCCGAGGGGTCGCTGGGAGGCAGCGAGCAAAGGCAACGTTGAATTTGGGTTCCTTTGTGCTTGTTTACAACCTCAGCTTCTGGATATATATCCTCTTATAAAGTTTTAACCCTTCAAAATCTGCTGGTCCTATGTAATGGCACAGGGTTTGGGATTGTTGGGGTGTCATGTGCAGGGCCAGGAGTTGGGCTCGATGATCCGCGAGGGTTGCTTCCAACTCGAGATATTCCGTGGCTCTATGAAATAATATTTTTTTTTCCTCTTTTAAGATTTTTGTTATTTACTCAGGCAGTTTGATGCAAGTGCAGTAATTAAGGATATCCTGCCTTGTGACACAGCAGCGTAGTAAGAAAACAAGCTTTAATTCTTTAAATAAAGGAGTTAATTTGGAAATAGTCTTAAATACAGTTCTGAACCAGATAAAAGTTATTTTGGTAAATCCTCAATGCCATGGAGATTTTATTTACAGTATAGGAAAACTAGGGGGGAAGCCCATTTTCTTATTTCTCACTAACCTCACTATGACTAATTACTCTTTGCTTAAAAAAATTAAAAGGAACAGATTAAATTTCTGTCTGCAAGGCACAAATTAATCCATTTACAGAATTAGTGCTCCATTAGCACACAGGAGCCCGAATCTGTCTCAGAGGGGCTGGTTGTATTTGAGTTTTGGATTCATTCCAGTGGACTTTTAGACAGTCTGGTGCTGACTTAACATCCCCGCTTCCTTGTGCTGAGGGCAAGCTGCTGGGATTTTTGGGCTGTGGGAAGACCTGGATCTGTCCCTAATGTTAGGATTGCATTAGAATGGAATCAATATGAGTTTGTGCTGTGTTCTTATGTCCAGTTTGCCTTCAGAACCTCAGGCAGATCCCAAGTCGGGATCATCCCCTGCCTCTGGGCACTTTCCTAACCTCCATTCCTTTGTTTCTTTGTAGGTCTCTTCTACAGCTACTCCTCATTTAAACCTGGACCCTTTGCAGCAAGAAAGTCGGAAAAAAAGGCAGTTCTGGGTTTATTTGAAGCAGGGTATAAACTGCTTGATCTTGCAGATCAGTTGATAAAAAGTCTGTATAGCTGTTGTTTGCTCTTTTCCCCACCTTTCCTTAAAACACCGTTGGTGTTGAGTGTTGTGTCAGCACTGCTGTGTCTGCAGGCCCTCAGTCCTTCCAGTGAGACCTCTGTGTGCATCCAGACAGCCCAGGATCTGCTGCTTGGACGTGAGTCAAGTCCAATTTGGAAGGAGCACATCCACAGTGGGTCCGTGCCTGAGCTCATAAGCCTGGAGCTAATAATCCTTGCCCAATGGCTCCTCTTATTTGTTTGGGCAGCCTGTGGCTCCAGAACGGTTCCGTGGCTCCTGGATCTGAGCGGGATCACATCTGGGCAGCTTGGAGCCTGCCTGCATGTGGCCATGGAGATGTTCCCTTTGTGTTTTCCTTCGGTGTCCCCGTTGGAAATGGATGGGATTTAAAGCACACGAAAGCAAAACAGTCTTCCTGCAGATCCGCAGCGGGGAGTGGAGCCAGCGGCCCTGGCGCACAGGGGAGGGAAAAGGAGCTGTTTGTGCAGGAAGACTGGGGGTACAGAGGGAGGGGAGCAGCAAGGTTGGCTGCAGGTCCTGCTTTAAGTAACTTTAGAACAAGTGGGAGGTTCCAGTGTGTATAAAGTGATGTTTTGTTGCTAAAAAGACCTGGTGGGAGCATTGCTCGTATTTGTGTTGTCTAAACACTTGTCTAGTGTAGAATATCTTTTGCATTAAAAACCACACCACCACATTATGTAGTGATTTTCCTGACTAACTCTGCTTTAAATAAACCCAGAATATCCTTTCTATTCTACTTTGGTGCTGCAAAGGGCCCAGATTTGAGTGAGAAGGAGTAGTTGTAGAAGAGACCAACAAAGAAACAAGGGTGTGAGGATTAGGGAAGTGCCAAGAGGCAGGAGATGATCCTGCTTTGAGATCTGCCTGAGGTTCTGAAGGCAAACAGTGGAGCTGGGTTTTAACTGAGCAGCCAATTTTGTGCATGAGGATTGGTAGACAATGATCAGGAGCACTTGGGGGGGAGACAGAAACCAGAGAAAACATCAGAGAGCAAAACTGATGCATAGAAATGGTCAGAATCAGCTGATTTTACTCATTTTCTTTCACGTAGTATAAAAATTTTGAATGTCCAGACAGGATAAGAGAGAAGACAAATCTTCTTGTGATAACTGCAGAAAGAAGATGTAATAATTATGTAGTTAAACCAAACAAAATACATCTAGGAAAAATCTGTGTGCTGCATTTAGCTGTTAGCTTAAATTGATGGATTTGGCTTTAAATTTTTGTTTGAGATGCTCAATCAATTAAAGGAGGAACGTTTCATATTAAAAAGACATTTTTATGTTACTAATGAAAGAAACTAACATGATCTCTGTTCAGTTTTATTTAAAATACTTGTTCATTTTTCCATCATGTGGGTTTGAAATCTTGTAAATGAAATTCATAATGGGCATATGTCTTCAAAGTGCTTATTTATTGGGTCTTTTTGGCACTGAAACCTTCGCCAAACTGTTTTACTAGAACTGGTGTCTTGCCTTTCTCTGCCCTTTGAAGGGCCATGAAAGGGGGGAGAGGCAGAAATGGAGCTGTGATGGCACTGAGGACTCACCATCCCTTCCCCACACCATGGTAATGTCTCCTGCTGTCAGACTCTGTTAAAGAAGCCTCACAAATTATTTTCTCCTTTTTCCTTTCCAGAATGAAATCAATGAGGTTCCTTTCTTCGATGTCCAGCTGCCTTACGAGCTGGCACTGAAGATATTCCGGTACCTGGGCAAGGCTGAGCTGGGAAGGTGTGCTCAGGTAAGTGCTGCTGGCAGTTTGCTGCTCTGATACCACTTAAAATTGGCAGAAATGGTGAAAAAACAGGCACCTCGATGTAGGGCAGGGGGGTGGTAGCCCAAGGAACTCAGCTGGTTGTGCTTTCACTTACAGGAAACAGTTCCAAAGCTGAATATTGAAAAAGTAATGGTACATGAGCTGGGTTTACAGCTGCACTTGAGCAGAGTTAAATAAAACATCTGTGGCTTGGGCAGAAGCGAAGCCTTAAAATTAAAAATAAATAGTGCAAAGATATTTTGATTCAAGTGAGTGTGTTTAGAAGCATTTTTGATTCAAGTGAGTGTCTTGCTGCAGTATTTAGAGCTCAGCACTTGGCAGTGCTAAGGGCATGGCAAGAGCTGCTCCTCCCACTTTCCAGTGTGAGATTTGAACCACAGACACTGGAGTAGTAACTTTTTGTCTACAGTATTTTCACGTGAGGCTAAATTCTTGAATGACCCTGATTTCCTCCCCCCCAGCCCTGCAAGGGGTTTATATTTTTATTTTCTGATACTTTCAGATAATGCTCTCAGCAGTCAGTACTCAGGCATGGTCTGTAATTTATGTATAATTGTAAACTGCCTGTCTCTTCAATAGCTTTACTGAAACACACTGCATTCTGCTTGGGGTTGTTCAGCCCACACTGTTGGGCCTTTTATTTCCTTTCTTCACACACTGAATGATGAACCCCCTCTCTGAATGAATCTTCAAAGCAAACTTAATTGGCAAGTGCTGATTACCCTGTGAAGTCAAGCAGAATATTGTGGCTATAATTCCAGCTTGTCCCATGGCCACTGTTTTGGGTTCCAGGTTGGTGTTCATTAACTCTGACATACAAAGCACATCTTGCAACTTCACAAAAATCCAACCAAAGCCATTCTTTGTGTTACAAACAGTGTAAGGCATGGTTTGAGTGGAAGAGGAAAATGTTAATGTGTGAAAAGTGAGAAGTGACAGACAGGGTCTGTTGAGGATGGTAAACTAAACAGAAATATTCTGCAAATGGCCCAGGCTTCAAAAGGAAATTGGGCATTTAATGTTCAGTGTGAGTGTGTTGTGGTGTTAAATAGCTACAAGTGGCTATTGCTTAAATCTTTGACTTGCTAATGCCTTTTAGGAACGGGGACTGTTAAAAGAGAATTAATTCCCCGTGCAGGGCTGCTGTTGCAGAGGAGAAAATTCTCTAGGATTATTTTTTGATGCTGTCCAGGACACTGAAGCTTTCAGATATGCTCACGTTTCTGTCCCTTGAGGTACTGCCATCAGTAAAGGTCACAGCCCATGACATGGCACAGGATTGCATTTTTGAGGTGGATTAGTTTAAATCTTTCACTCTCTTTTTCCTCCCTCTTTAGGCATGATCAGTTTACCTCATGGCATAATGAAAACATTGGCTGGTGGAGGGCTGCTCCTTTTCCCTGTGCTTGGGGCTGCACTGGATTTCTCTCTCCTTCACTTTGCTTTTTAGCTTGAACCTGTTCTCATAAGATGTGTTCTAACACTGACACAATTTTCCACATTTCTCATTCTCCTCTTCCCAAGTCATTGTTCCTTTGTGGCAGCTGACAGGTAGCTGAGCAAGTGCCCAGTGTTTTACAGGGCTTTCCCAATCAGATGAATATGCAGTGCAGAGCTGGCTTCTTTTTAAGTGTTCAAATAAAAAGCAGAGCCATAAAAATAAATAGCATTTTCATTTTTCTCTTGGTGGTTTTGTTTTTGAAGGGGGGGAGCCCTCTTCTGTTGCATGGAAAACCCTGCTGCTTTATGGCGTTATCCTAGAAAGGGTTTTTTTATTAAGGTGCCTTGGGATTTCAGTGAAATTGGGCCAGTTGGTGGAATTGGCATCATGATCCATGTGAGTGCCTTTGGAGAAAACCTGTTTGCTTAGTTCTTTATGCCAAATTGGTAACCAGCTAACAGCAAAGGAGCCTGACTGCAGAGCCTCTCTGAGATTTAATCACACCACAGACTGTCTGGAGAACTTTAATTTCACCTTGATATTTCCCTCTCCCTCACTCCCCCACAGCTTTTCTTTGATTTTTGGAATTTGGCCTATAAAACACAACCTGTCTGTGTGGCACTGGAAATACAAAAGCCTGTAAATAGCAGTGTCCTCAGTGCCTGAGCTCTGGTGGGTCTGCAGTAGGGGGCTGACATTCAGTAGCACTCACCAGACCAGTCCCCGTTGATATCCCACATTTGGAATTCAGGGAGGAAATCCAGGGCTTCATGTAGCACAGAACAGACCAGAGTGATGCAGAATTTTCCCCTGTGAGCACCTTTTGATTGTGTTCAGACCACTGGCAGAAATATCTGTGCCATGAGTGACTCTCCTGTGAGCATGAGCAGGTTTGGGAACAGTCACTCCCTCCTCCTGGTCGTGATGTAGGGGGAAAGGAAAAACCATCCCTTGGGACACCACAAGTGTGACAACCTGAAGTGTCCTTGGGTTATTTGGGGCTGATGCTGTAGGTACATTAATTTTACCTGTGGCCTGGGGACCTGGCCTTTATGGTGTCAGCTTTGGGATAAGGGGATGTGTCTGAATTCAGCAGCACTGAATTTTGGCAGTTTTGTTTCTGAACAGATCAGTGGGAAATTCCCATGACCTGTTAGGTTTTCATCTTAGAGAAGGTTTAGAAGTGTTTACCAACACAGGAATTGTGTATGTATCTGGGGCAAGGGAGACTGTTTCTAGGAATTTAGGAGTGAATTGTCGTGCATAAATCAAGAGTTTCATCTGCTTGCCTCCAGGGCTTCTGGGATTGTCAAACTGTTGAGGCTTTAATGTTTATACATTTACAAAAGAAACTTGAATGTATTTTTCTGAGCATGGTTTTGCATCAAGGTTGTTCATGGGTAGAAGCAGTCATCCATCCTCCTTGTGATTCGCAGAGAGAGCAGAGAAATGGATGGATAAGGATATCCCTGCCTTGGGCTGATCCCCCAGCAGGGGAGATTCTGCCCCTCTCCCTCACTCAGGTGAGACCCCCACCTGCAGCTCTGGGATCCCCAGCACAGGAAGGACCTGGAACTGCTGGAGTGAGACCAGAGGAGGAGCTGCTCCCAGGGCTGGAGCCCCTCTGCTCTGGAGCCAGGCTGGGAGAGCTGGGGGTGCTCACCTGGAGAGGAGAAGGCTCCAGGGAGAGCTCAGAGCCCCTTGCAGGGCCTAAAGGGGCTCCAGCAGAGCTGGGGAGGGACTGGGGACAAGGCATAGAGGGACAGGACACAGGGAATGGCTTCCCAGTGCCAGAGGGCAGGGCTGGATGGGATCTTGGGAAGGAATTGTTCCCTGGGAGGGTGGGGAGGGGCTGGGCTGGAATTCCCAGAGCAGCTGTGGCTGCTCCTGGATCCCTGGCAGTGCCCAAGGCCAGGCTGGACATTGGGGCTTGGAGCAGCCTGGGACAGTGGGAGGTGTCCCTGCCCATGGCAGGGGGTGGCACTGGGTGGTCTTTAAGGTCCTTTCCAGCCCAACCCATTTTGTGCTCAGGGCTGTGAGCAGAAAGGATGAGCAGCTTCCATCAGAATGGGTTTGGATTAAACACTCCTTGGCACTGTTTGCTGTACTGAGCTCAAAGTCCAGCTAGCTCTAATTGAGGCCCCTGGTCTCAGCAAATGAGCCTTGACTCTGCCTTTGTGTGTCTGGGGAAGAAAATAAACCTAGTGAAATAAAAACCATTATCAGATGCAGAGGGATGAATAAACCTTCATTAGGATTTGAGCCAGTTGATTTAGATGGGATTAGAAGAAATTTTGAATTTGATGGAAGAGGTGGGGTTTTTTTAGGGGGAAAAATATCCCCCAGGGGCAAAACCAAATAGCAAAGCCTATGTCAGCAAAAGCCTTTGAAGTCCTTCAGAACATTATTACTTGCTGAACTATAAAATATAAAACTGTCCCTATGTGGAGCTCAGGGGAACCCAAACTTTCTTTGCTGAGAACAGTTGTAAAAAGATAATAGGAACACTGAAGACAAAATTGAAGTCAGGACTCCAGATCTATAAACAAGTCTGTAAGATGTTGTCATTGATCCTTTCTGGAGTTTCTGTGTAGTTTAGATTTGGAAAGAGTTTTAACAAGAGCTTTGCACATCTCAGCTCCTCTCCAACACCCAGCGTTTGGGTGCACATGAATAAAGCCATAACGCCCTGGCTTTGGGGGCCTCACCTGAAACTCCAAGTCAAGCAGATCTAATAAAGCTGACTTGAAGCCAAGGGCTGGTTTTAATGCTGCAGCCCACAGTGGTGCTGTAAAGTGAAATGCTTGAGACTCTTTATTAGTGATTTTGTGCAGCTGAGCCTCGCTCAGTGGGGTTTTACAAGGGGTTGGCATGCGAGTTTGGGGCTGTAAGAAAAGGCTGGGTTAGGGACCCTTTGGAAATCCAGGCTTGTAAAACAGCAGGGTTCGCTGTAATTTGATTGAAAAAAAATCAGGATAGGATAGGATCTTTATTCCCCCTGAAAGCTGAAAAGGCAGTCAAGATTTTATGTAGCTTCCCCCCCCCTTTTCTTTTGTTTTACTGTCTTTATAAAATGCTTTTAAGACCCTGAAACTTGAAAGGTCTGTGCAATATTGTCTGTTTTGGCAGACTCAAAGGTGTGTGTTTATTTTTGATTTTTATTTTGGAAAGCCAGGCAAAAGCTGGCCTGGTTTGGCTGTGCTTCCCTGTGCGTGTGCTCAGCCTGTCCCTGTCAGGAAAATGTGCTGCTGTTTGGGGAGGGGGCAGAGGTTCTGCCTGGGGAGCTCCTCTCCTGCTCCACAGCTGCTCTTTTGGTGTGTCAGCAGAAAGCTGGTTTAGGTTTCTTTTTTTATTCTTGGAGCAATAATACAGATATTTATCCTACTTTCAAATCAAATTGAGAGCAAATTCCTAATGGTTTGAATTTGGGATTGCCTCTTTTTGGTGCTTTTGATATTGCTGAGTGTGTCCCTCTAGGGACAGGAGCACTCAGCACTGCTTTTGGGTGCCAGGGTGATGTGTATTGCTGGAGAAGCCTCAGTGCTGGTTCTGTCATTTCAGGGCATTGTTTTTGCCCTGTGCAGGTTGTTTCCTTTGTCAGAGGATGGAAGGGGATTGTCTTCTCCCTGCCAATTTGCATCGAGGCCTCTGGGTGATTAAGAACATTCATTCTGCTGCATTTGGATATTCCTATTTGAGCACTGCTCTTCTCTGTAGGTCTCAAATCTTAAAAACACTTGCAGGTGACTCAGATCACCCCTTTTTTCATCATATTAAACATTTTATGTGTGTGTGTGACTATGGAAGAAATGGCAAATAAATATAAAGGTCCTGGGAGAGTTTGTGTCCATGGGACGCTTGGATTCTTGGCATAATCTGGGGACCGAAACAAACATTAGATGCTTAATTGTAACTTACTAAAAATGATGTCAGTCTCAGAAGGTTGTTTTAATCTTTTTAGAAACAGAGCACAATTGATTGCTGTTTTCACCAGTCATGGCTTTCATTGGTTACGTCTGTTTTTTTAAATTAAGAATTACAGAGGGAAAAAAAAAAGCTACTTAAGTTGGCTCTTACCTCTTGAATCTTTAATTCTGAGCCCACAATTGATTGTGATGAAGCTGTTCTCTCTGGAATGGGCAGCAACTTGAGGCTGCTTGAAAAACTTAATAATTCATTCCTATTTATGCATACTGTAATACAATAGGTTATAAATCACTAATGTCATAGCCCTAATCAGGCATTGTCAGTGGGACTTCAGAGATATGGTGCTGTGATCTGAGAGGGTTTCTTAGCTACAAATATGAAAATAAATTCATCTTTTTGCTCTAAGCTCACAATTCCATCCTAATTGTTTTCTTGCTGCTTTTCCCTTCAAAATTTTCCAGTACCCTGATATTGGAGGTTGACAGTGTGGCCACTAAGCTGGTGTCCATGCTGTGAGTATAAACTCAGTTACTTCCCAAAGAACCCACAGAAAACAAGCCTTTTGTTAAAGGTTTGGGGTTTTTATTCACTCAGTTGTATAAAGAGTGAACAAATATATTTGTTTAAGTAAGAATTTCGTCTCAGTGCAGGCCGGTATTGATTTATATATTTATATTTCAGATGCTATTTAATGTTTTATATTAAATCCAATTTTTACTTAAAAATTTATGAGAGATCCATATAAAAACCTCGATTTCTAGGTCAGCAGGACATGGAAAATCCTTGCAGAAGACGAAGTGTTGTGGTACCGACTGTGCCAGGAGGAGGGATACCTGTTGGATACGAGCATCTCCGACCATTCCTGCTGGAAGCTTGCCCTCAAAAACTGCAGAGCCAGAGAACACATGTTGAAAACCAACTGGAAGGTAGGAGGGAATTTCCTTAAAGGGACCCAGGTGCTGTGGAAAAATGGCAACCTGGCTCAAGCAAGTTGGAGAGGAGAGTTGGTGGTGTGTATTGCAGCTCCTTTTTGCCACTTGAAAGGTGCTGGGGGGTTTTTGGGATAGATGTGTTTTCTCTCAGCAGCAGGAACAAAGCTGGGAGTTTCCCAGCAGCAAAGTTTGGTGGGTGAAGCAATGGGAACACACCAAGCCCTGTGTCCTCTCTGCAGAACCGCGTGGGTGCCGTGAGCCAGCTGCGCTACGAGCCCGGCAGGGTCCTGTGTGACGTCCACTCCTGCGACGGAGTCGTCATGGCCGGGTGAGCACCGGGCTGGGCACTGCCCCCTGCACCTTTAACGGAGTGTGTAATGCCCACTGCACCTTCTGTAGAGTGTGTAATGCCCACTGCACCTTCTGTAGAGTGTGTAATGCCCCCTGCACCTTTATAGAGTGTGTAATGCCCACTGCACCTTTATAGAGTGTGTAATGCCCCCTGCACCTTCTGTAGAGTGTGTAATGCTCCCTGCACCTTTATAGAGTGTGTAATGCCCACTGCAACTTCTATAGAGTGTGTAATGCCCACTGCACCTTCTATAGAGTGTGTAATGCCCACTGCACCTTTGTGAAGTGTGTAATGCCCACTGCACCTTTAACAGAGTGTGTAATGCCCCCTGCACCTTTATAGAGTGTGTAATGCCCACTGCACCTTTATAGAGTGTGTAATGCCCACTGCACCTTTGTGGAGTGTGTAATGCCCCCTGCACCTTCTGTAAAGTGTGTAATGCCCACTCCATCTGCACCAGGCTGTGTAAATCCCACTTCGCTGTTACCAGAGCGTGTAAAGCTTGCTCCATCCTTAGCAGGCTGTGTAGTGCCCACTGCACCTTTATGAAGCTGTGTAGTGCTCGCTCCACCTTTGCCAGGCTGTGTGATGCCCACTCCATGTTCACCAGGCTGTGTGATGCCCACTCCATGTTCACCAGGCTGTGTAATGCCCACTCCACCTTCACCATCTGAAATCTCAGGTGCTTCTTTTAGCAAATTCAAAAGCAACACCTGTTTGAAGCATAAGAATGGATTCACCTGCAGTTCCTGAGACAGGCTGTCCTGAAGTGACTGATAAGGATGGTTATCTACAACTTCTCAGCAGCTCAAATTTTTATGGAACTATTCAAAAGTGATCTCATGTATGAGTAGTCCCTGTAAAAGCTCAGGTGTTTTCTCATGAACTCCATCTATTGTTTTGCTGTGGAAGCCCCCCAGAATGTATGAAACATTTTACAAATCTACTGAAAAATGTCCCTTTTTAAATGTTTTTCTATAAAAATCTCTTAATCACAAGGATATCTTGTCACAGCACACAAAAATAACTTTAGAAGGACTGTTACTTTTCTCCATTCTTACTTAAAAGACAACCTAGGAGGAAAATAACCCACCCAAAAATAGGTAAACTCAAACTTCTCTTTTCCTAATACAGAAGTTTTCTGGACCTTGATTTAATATTAGGTAGTCATTTGGTTTAGGCTCTTAAATACAATTTTAAGAGCCTCACAAATTTTTGGAAGAGGTTGCAGTGATTCTCTCAATAAGTGTGAGGCTTTACTGTGTTCTGTTTGAATTTCACAGGTTCAGTAGTCAGCAACCCTCCAGAAATCCCATGAGTAAATAAAAATTATGATAACCTGGGGAGCTGGGACACTGTCCTTGGTGTACCAGAGTTCCATGGTTTATGGTAGCACTTCATGTTAATGCTGTGGGATTAGAGAAAACTACTTCTAAAATACTTTAAAATTCACAGACTGGTTATAAGAAAGGTGCCTTGAAAACCTTCATCCATGGAAATGCTTTTGAGTGCTCTTGGACTGCTGAGAGTAGAAACCTAAACCATCAGACAGCAAACCCCACTTGTCTCCATGCTGCTGCCAAAACCTCCAGCTCTTCTTTTCCTTTATTTTCTCCATTGTATTTATATCCAAACATGCAGCAGATAGGAGTTATGCAGATTAAATTACATTTCTTTAAATATTAATAAACAAAGGTTATTAATCTCATATTAAACTCAAATAGTCCATGGTTTAGCTTGGGGTATTACAGAAGCTGGGTTCACATGGTTCCACACGCTCTTTTCATATTGGTTGTCTGGTTCCTCCAGTATCTCCTGATTCTCTTGGTGAATTTACATCAGAGATGTGGTAAATTAAATAATTGAGGTTCCTGAAAACAGGTGAGCAGGTAAGAGACCACTGAGGGAAAAGCTGCATGTGTGTATCCTTTAGAAAAAGCAATGTTCACTTAAATGACTTTCCAGTGATTTCTCTGAAAAATGAATTACCTCTTTATGAAGCTGTGAGCATGTATTTGATAAAACAACATGGGGGAATCAGAATTCAGCTGTTTGAATTTAGCTGGTTAGTAAATGAAAAGTTTAGAGTATTAGAACACAAAAATTGTTATATTCTTTGCTGTTTAGTGCTTGTCCTTCACTCTGCTTTGTCTCTTAATTAGATAAATGGTAAATATCAAACAAGGGGACTTCAAGTTGTAACTAAAACTTCCAAGGACATCAGCAAATTGTGCAGGGAAATACTTTATGTGCACTTGGGAGGTATTTAGGATGTTGAGGAATTTGTTGGGGTTTTGTTGTTTGCTGTGTTTTTATTTTTTAAATCCAACCATAACCATCCCCTGTCTCTCCCAGCTTATAAAATTGTACTTAATGGCATTGTGCTTTCAAACTTGTCATAAAAGTGTAATGAATCTGGTGATCAATAGCAAACTGTTGCGTTCTTTCAGTACTGAAGAAGTAATTTAATAGCTGAGGTTTACAAAGTCAATTCTCCTCTCAGTATAAATATCAATTATCTGTTATGTTTAATGATTCTCTCTCCAGTTTCACAAACACTTGTGTGTTCAGCTTTGCATGGGAATAATCAGTGATTACAGAGGGACTTGTGTGTCTGAGCTAAGCTGGGCTGTGAGTTTGCAGGGCCTGGGAAGTCAGTGGTGCTGCAAATGCTAATCCAGAATTGTGGGGCATTTCCCAAGGTTTTTCTATGCAGTGGCTTGGGACATCACTTATCTTTCTTCTGTCTCAGTTGCTGCACTAGAGGCTCAGGGCTGCTCAGTTTTCAGCAGGTTTTTTGGTTGTAACTCCCTCAGCCAATTCTGGGGCTCCAGCCCCCTCCCCAGCTCCGTTCCCTTCCCTGGACACGCTCCAGCCCCTCAAGGTCCTTTTTGTCCTGAGGGGCCCGGAACTGAACAGAGGATTGGAGGTGCCCCAGGAGTGCCCAGTGCTTTGCCCTGGGACACCCAGGTGCCTTTTGCCTTCTTGCCCACCTGGGCACACCTGGGCTCGTGTCCAGCTGCTGTCACCAGCACCCCCAGGGCCTTGTCCGCCTTGTGCAGCCACTCCTCCCCAAGCCTTTAGCATTCCATGGGGTGACAGTGGCTCAGGGTAGGACCCAGCACTTTGCCTTGGTGATGTTCTGCTCCACAGCTTTCCCTGGCACTGAGCTCAGGCTGACAGGCCAGTATTGTCCTGGATCCTCCTTCCAGCCCAGCTTCTACTGGGCATCACAGCTGGCTGCAATCCCCTGGGTAAATCACCTCCCTGCTGGGTGAGCTCTGTCCCCGCTCCCTCAGTGCCCTGGGGCAGATCCCATCCGGCCCCATGGGACTGTGTGTGTCCTAAGTGCTGCAGCAGGATCCCAACCATTTCCCCTTGGATCATGGGGACTTCATTCTGCTCCCTGTCCCTGTCTTCCAGCCTGGGTATCCTGAGGACAGGAAGGCCTTAATTCCCTCAGCTTTTTCCTCATCCTTTTCCTCATCCTTTGTCACTGTTTCTCCCTGATCCAATAAAGATGGAGATTCTCCTCAGCAGTCCTTTTGTTGCTGATGTATTTATAGAAACATCTTTAATTCTTTTTCTGGCAGTAGCCAGATTAAGTTCTAGTTGGGCTGGTTGGAGAGAGGAGTTCTAGCTGCAGGGAGCAGGAATGCTGGGGCTGGTGTGTTTTGGGAATCTTGGACCAAGCCTGGAATCACTGATTGATTTGAACCCGTGCTCTGCTGGGCCTGATCTTGTGATCTTCACTGTCCTGCTTCAAATTCTGCTGCAAAGTGGAATCATTTTTATTTTAGTTGCTGTAGAGCTTTTGAATCTTTCTGCAAGGGAATTGATACAGGTTGTGGGCAGAGTGACTTAAACCAGCAGCTCTGGGTGTGATTTATAGAGGCACAGTTCGAACGCGTTCAGGAGCAGCTCTTTATTACTCTGTGAAGGAAGCAAAGACACACTACACAGAGAAATGCCCCTGTTCCATGCACTCTCCACTTTTCCCCACGCTGCTGCCCAAGCTGAAGCCAGGAGATGGCAGAGTATCAAGGATTGATTAAGTGCAACCTGAGCTGGGAGTCGAAGGTGGCTGCGAGCAGCTCCCCTTTGTGCGAGCGCCGCGCGGGTGCTGCCTGACATCAGATAATTCAATCTGGCCTGCACGCAGAGCTTCTTGTGTTTGTCATTAAAATTTCATCCCAGTGGTTACGAGGCTTGTTTTCTGGGTCAGCCCCTGAATCCCTTTTCATTTGAGCCAGTGGTGGTTGTGGTTACCTCACTCCCAATCAATGTTGTATTCGCCAGCCTTTCTACAGTTACACGTCTCGAAGGATCTTCTCTAAAGGGATGATGTTCTCCCCCTCATATTCGACTCAAATGGAGTTTCAGCCCTAAGTCAGAGCTTACTTAAAGCAATTATATAGCTGCTTGCTTGGCTTTTAGACATTCCTACTGGTGATGAGGCTCACTGTGTCTGATGCTGTCATTTGCCATACAGAATGCCTGGATTGCTTCACTTTCTTGTACTAAAATCTGAATTTATCTGGGGTTTTTTGAGCAAATGCATATTCAGACAGTAAAATTGCTACTTTTTTGCTATTTTTTTGTATTCTTGGCAATGTAGTCAGAGGTTGGGTCCTCCTGGACAGTGAGTGATCTCAGAACATGCATCTGGTCCTTGCTTGACCTTGTCGTTCCAGAGGATCCCGAGGTGTGACATGTCCGTGGCATGCTGTGAGACTGTTGCTGCCTGACTGGCTCTGAAATACTCACCTGTGGCTGTTCCTGAGCCCTGTGCTGACCTTGCCTTGTGCTGGTGGTGCCTCTGTCCCCTCATGGCTCACCCCTAAAACCACACCAAGTGGGCGTGAGGGGGATGTGTTAATTTTTTAATGCTTGCAGAAAGGGCACGGTGGCTTTACTGCTGCTGGTGGCTCTGAAAATAAAGAAACAGAAGAGGCCTAGAGTCAGACCACCCTTCCCAAGACCCAGAACTATAAAGTATCAGCTTTTCCTTTTTTTCTTCAGTTTTCCCTGACTGAAGGAAGAGTGGTGGCCTGTTAGTGAAGAGCTTGGCCACAAACCGGTTTAGCAGATGCTGTGAGGAGTCCCTGCACCTCTTACAGACTGGGAAATCAGCCCTGGCTTCTCTTGAAATTTTAATTTCAGATGTTTTCCTCCTTCCCCACTACTTACTGCCAGCTTTCCTTGAGATTTGAGGAGTTAGGGCTGGTGAGATTCATCTGCTGATTGCCTTGATAAGCCAGCAGTCACATTTCCTCCCCTTTCAGGGTGGAGCACACCTGGTACAGGTGGTGTTTCCCCAAGTGATGCTTGATAAAGGCAATGAGAAGCTAAGGAAGAACTTGCTGAATATCCTTTGTGGTTAGTTAGGGAGATCTGGATGTTTATTTCTCATGCTGACATCCTAAATGCTGAAATGATTTTATGCAGTTGTCTTCATTCTGGTGAGTCTTGTGGGAGCACTCACAAACAATTTGGGCCTTTCAGTTTAAGTCATTTTGAGCAACATCTACACACAAGTAGCTGCTCCTTTATGGTGAGTTCCTTTGTTCTCTTCCATCACCTCCCACTCCACTTTCCTCTTGCTCAAAGGTGACCTGCAAATGACTTTTTAGAAGCTGGGTTTGCTACTCTCTTTAGTTTCATAATGATGTGTGAAACTAGCCCAAAAGGCTTGAAAATACTTCCCTGCGCTTTTTAAAACTTCAGTCAACTCTCATCTAATTTGGATTTTTTGCTATAGGGCTTGTGGGTTATTCTCAAGGTATTTATTATTAGCTCTTGCATCTTAATTCAGTGTGCAGACCTGAGGAAACCAAAATATTAATTAGTAATGAAAATGAATCAAAGTTAACAAACTGAAGACTTCCAAAAGCCTGAATAAACTCCTGCCTTGTTTAATTGCTTAAATTTCACTTGTATGATGGCACAACTTTCTTAGGTTTCTCCCTCCCCTCGCAGGGACTGGGAGCCAAGGTGTCAAACAAAGCAGAAGGTGACAATCATTGCTTTTTTTTCTTCAGCCTTCCCCAAACCTTTTGTGCTCTCTTCACTCATCCTCACCACTGTTAAGGAGCAGTGTCAGGCCTCCTGTTTTCCAAGTGAGTCACCCTTGGAGGCCGCACACGGGAATGGGGAATGACATCACGGGTTGAGAGGGGTCGGGTGACAGACGGCACTTGGGTGAGGTTGTGTTAAGTGACAGCCAGGTTGGCTTTTCTGTCAGCTCCTGAAAAAGAGCCTTTCAGGTGAAACCAGGAGTAGAAGGCTGATGCTGACTCTTTGTGGAAGCTGCTTTTCCAGCCTGCCTGGCCGCTGAGCTGTTGCTTTACCTGCGGGGTTTGCTGCTGCAGGGATGTGCTCAGTGATGCCTTCAGTGTTCTCAGTCACAGGCAGTAATTTTGAGCTTGTAAATCCTGGTTTTCTACTAAGGCCATACAAACCCATCCTTCTTTCTACTAAGCTTCCTGAAGATTTCGTTTTTACTCTTTGGGTTGTCACCAGCAGTGCCTGGAGTTCAGGTGCTGCCTCTCCTCTCTGCTGCTTGCAGCGTGTTGCAGTTTGTGTTCCTTCCAACGAGCAAACAGATCGATTTACAGCGTCCTCAAATGGTGTTTTCTAACCTCTGTCTGCTACTGGAGCTATTGTTTTAGCTGTTGTTTGTCCTTTGTGACATAATAGGGCTGATGGAGCTGAGCCTTCCCAAATTCCATCATAATTCCTCCTGAATTCTTGTGGAAAAGATAATTTTTTTCTCCTGTACCCACAGTAATTTGTCTCCTTGGTAGAGCAGCTGCTTTAATTAATGGGCCTGGGCTGATGCAAGCCACTGGAACCTAGATCTAAGGGATGGGAGATTTTTGGCCTTAAAAACCAAATTACTAGAAACAGTTTGGCTTTTTCTAATTTCTGCTTCTATAAATGTTCATTAAATTGTTTTCCTTACAATACAACCCTTTGGCTTGTTTCTGTTCCCTTGGTATGACATTTGCATGCACTTAATATAGAAGGTGAGGCAGAGGCAGTGAGGATGGTGAAATGTTAATTTTGTTACACATAACAGAACTACACACTGCAGCAGCTTAACCCACTTTTTCGAGTGATAATTTCCTAAATAAGGCCCTGAAAACGAAGGTAGAAGCTCTCTGCAGCTCCATTTCTGTGAGGGCTCCACAGATGGGCGTGGGTTGGTAAATTGGAAAGTTGGGTTCTCAGCAGAAGAGTTTGGGAACTGATCATGAGGATGCTCAGAATGGATTTCCTACATGCTAAATCTAAAAGTGCTTCCAGATCCATTTTGGGACACATTAGTCACATTTTTCGTAGCAGCACTCGTATATCAAGCAACCCAAAAGAACATTTGGATGAAATCAGGGAGATTAATTTTCTACTCTGCATTCTTCTACCAGCATTAGGATTGTTTAAAACTCTGGTTTTGGTTTACCCCCATCTGTTTTCCCTTGTGTTTTATGGTGTAGCTTTCTGCTATGTAACAGAAAATTTTCTCTTCCCTGTTCCATTTGTGTTTTATTTTTGGCCATTGTTCTATTTATATTCCTTTCTGCCACGTAAAGTAGTTCTTTTCTGCTACCATTTGTTTTTCCTGAATCCTTTCCTTAAGGAATCCCTCAGCCAAGCTACCTGTTGGTTATAGTTGGCAAAATACTTGTATCCAAATACCTGGGAATGAGAACACAGGGAGAATTGAGAACTTTCACCTCTTCCAGTCTTTGAGGCACCTCACCCTGTGGTAGATGTTTGTAAGCAGTCCATCATTTATCCCTCACTTCAGAGGAGTACAAAGAAGGTGCTAGAATCCCTTTAATTCCAGTATCTTTAATTGTGATTGAGGTACCTCCCAACGTGCCACAGTTCTGATGGAGAGGTGTTTTGAAATTGGACATTTGAGTTACCACTGCCTCACTTGGGCCTTGGAGAGAAGATGAAGCTCAGGAGCAATTTGAACCGACTTGAAGGCGTTTGGGCTTGGGTTTGCATGTTTAATTGGGCTTTATTCTTGATCCTGCTGAGGGGGGAACTGACTGATACCTTAATTAAACACATGAAGGACTGGAGAGTTGCTTTTGGTGGAATAAGGATGAAAGCTCTGAGGTGCTTGTTGGAGCAAGACAATGCAAAATACTCATTATTTGACTTGCTTATCAACAGGCATCTGTTTAAACAGAGACTGTTACTGGAGCAAAATTCCTACTGACTTCAATAAAATGCATTGACATTGTAAGGACTTCATAATAAGATCTTTTGAGTATTAACAGATGGTCACTGACTGCCTGAAACAAAGTTGTTGGGGTTTTTTTTTTTTGGTTTGTTGATCACCGCAGGTATCTGGAAACTGAACAGACTTTGCCTTCTGGAAATCAGACCTGACTGTGAAACAAAGGGGGTTCTTTCTCCTTCCTTTTCCTTGCTATAATTTCTTTAGAGAAAATATGGAAAATGTAAACTGGTTTCTGATGTGCTTTATGAGAAGTCTTTGGTGACCGGCCCAACTTGGTGCAGCCAGCCTTGCCCTGGAGGGATGTGCTTGAGGCAACACCAAAAGTGAGTGGCACCAGCATCCTGTCTGAACAGAAACCCAGTGAGGGTCTCGTTGACCCTCAGGTTGGAAGTGAAATTCTGCAGTGCCAGCAGTACCCCAGCCATGAAGGAAAGCAGTTTGTCTTTGCTGCTGCCATGGACTGAACGAGCAGAGTCTCAACTGTTTGGAAAATGTTCCTGTTAACAGTTTTTCTTTTGTGTATTTGTCAGTTTATATATTAGTTGCAGTTGTACTTTGCACAAACACTAATTAGACAGCCATCAACACTCAGGGCCAAAGGCTTACTAACAATGCAACTGTGATAGCAGTGTCTTAATTGGTTGAGTATAATTGTCATTAGGCAACCATAAAGACATCTGGGGCTCTGGAGAGAGATCAGCCTCCCCCTCCTCCTCTTCCCCAAATTTGTTCTGGCTATTGCTATCCAACACAGTGGAGCTTTTTCAGATGAGATTCTGTGTTTTGACCAGTTTCCTGATGTTTTTCTCCTTATGAAATCGTCTGCCTCTTCAGCACCACTTCATTAGAGCCGTGCCCAGCCTCCAGCTCTGCTTCCTCCCACATGTGCTCTGCACTCCACCACCTGCTTCCCAGATACTCATGGTGGGGCAGCAGCAGCTTTTAACCCCCAGCTCCTTCTGCTTCCACTCATGTGAGAGGGCACGAGCAAAATGTTCATGTCATTACTGCCAATAAAAAGTAGTCAGAATGCTTTTGCTTAGTGAGTAGATATTTTTATTGTCTATGAATTTAATTTTCTCCAGTTTTTCTTTGCCATGTGCATTCCACCTATTGTTGCTCCATTTCAGCAAGGTTTTGATGCATCTCTGTAAAGCTTAAGCTGAATCTCCAGGCTAATTTTTACAGCTAGATCCATATCTGTCCAGAACCACAGAACTGGCTCGTTGAGGAGAAGTATATTTAGAAAAATACAGCTTGTCTTTCCTCCTGCTGCTGCTGCTTCTCATGTGTCTATACTGAAATATTCCGAAGAACGTGGGCAGAGTGGAATGTGAGTCCATCAAAGAAGCTGAGTTACTTGGGTGGAGAGGCTCTGTTGAACATCAGAGAAGGAGAAATGTGTCTGTGAGTAGGGAGAGCTGGGACCCAGGTGTGGTGTGGATGGAAGGAATCAGGGAAGGAGTATCAGGAGAGGGGGAAATTGGCCTGGTGAGCAACAGACTTCTTGTTGCTCCCTGTTGTGCTCAGGAGAGCAAGGCTTTGGACAGCCTTTCTAAATGAAATGAAGCAGGTGTGGTCTCTTATGGGGGTTATTTTAGGGTTTGGGGTTGGTCTGCTGGGTTTGCTCAGTGCAAGTGTCTTGTATCAGGTGTTGGAGTATCTACCTGCCCCTGCAATGATCAGCTCATGGCACCCATCAGGGGAAAACAGCAGCAGCTGAAAGCTCTTGGTAGCAGAGCAAATTAGGATGTGTGTTCATTGTTGTGTTAAACAGGAAGGGAGCTTTGAGGTGGTTTGGGTGTTTTTTTCACTCCAGCAGAAAGCTAAGTGGGCATTTCATTGCCATCTTGGTAGAAAAATCAGTAACTGAGGGGGTTTGGAGTGCTGTGCTTGTTCTTGGGCAGGACTTGCATCTGGGGTTATTTCATTGAGTGATCCCAATGAAGTTTTCAGGACAAAATGTAAAAGTTGTGGTGGGAAATGAATAGAGATTTTGAAATTACCTAGAAATAGTGCAGTGTGTTCTTCTCTCCAGCCATCTCTATTGATAGGGCAGATTTGCCAATTATCTGCAATAAAGCAGCCTTTTTATTTTTTTACAGCAAGGCAATGCTTTAATAGTTTGAAAGCCTTTTGTTGTGGTTACAAATTGAAAGTGTGGTGCTCTTTACAACAGCATTAAAAGCGGCGAGCTGAACCATTAAATTTTTTTTTTCTCCTCCTGAATTGGATTCATCTGTGTTTGAAATTCTTCCAGTTCAGTCCTGGTGCAGGCCCAGTGCACACTGGAAATGGGCAGTGGAGGAGCTGGTTTATGTCTCCCATTTCCCCAGGCTGGTTCCCTGCCCAGACTTGGAGCTCCACTTCTGTTCCCACCATGGTCTTGTGGAACATCTCTCCCAATCCTTCAGCTTTGCTGCGTGGGACTGCACTGGGAAGGGTGGGAATGGTGGGAAATGGGGGAGGAGGGATGCAGGAAGCCTTAGGAACCCTCCTGAGGAGCTTCTCCTGTGCTGGCACTGCGGGGATTTCTGGACAGCCACGGGGGAGGTTTGGTGGGCTCTTGCAGGGCTCTCCTGGCGCATGGAGTCTCCCTGGTCTGTGTCACGACAGGACTGCAGGGAGCACCAAGGCCAGGATGCTCTCAGGGATGGTTGGGCAGTGTCTGAGCCCACTGGGGCACAAGTGGACAAGCTCTGGTGTCCTGCAGGTCCTGGCAAGGGCTGGGAGAGCACAGCGGCTTTGTGGCATAGGAGGGAGAGCTCTCCAGCATGTGCTGAGCCCTCAGGGAGGAGGAGGCTGCAGGGTGGGCTGATGCAGAGCCTGCCAAACACACAGGTCCCAGCACAAACACATCAGAATTCGAGTTAAATTGATTTCAAATTAATGGTCAGGAGTGTTTGGTGGTGCTGCTCCAGTTTGAGCTTGGCTTAGAGGTGGTTCAGGTGGCTCTTAGTGAACAAAGAATGGTTCAAACTAAATTTTGGCTTGACTGAATTTTGAGATAAAATTAATTGAAGGGTTTGCTGTGGTACTGTGATGTTGGATCTCTAATTCCAGGATTGCAGTCATTGCATTGTTATTTTTGGTGGGTCCCTTGTGTTCTGTGCTGTGTAGGGAAATCAGATGCAGTGTGCCCTGAGAATTATCCAGTCCTGGGTCTCTCCTCTTCTCCTGCCATTTTGTCCATCTCTTTCTTTTTACATCTCCAGCCTGGACTATGTGAGAGCTACACTAGGAGGAGATGCTGTTCTTCCTTGTTTATTTAGAGATGAAAACAAATATTGTGTCACTGAGTTCTATCCATTCTACCAGTGTTTTATGTCTCCCCTGAAAATCACTTTTCAGTGACAAGAGTATTTTGGCTTCCCTTGGGAGGAATCTGCTGCTCTTGGCAGTCAGGAGAAGCTTGAAAACACGACCCCAACCAACCCTAACATAAGGAAACAAAATTCAGCTCAAAATTGAAACACTTCCAAAACATTGTGTGCCTCTTGTTGAAGGGGACTGCAGCAGATCTGTGCAATCACCTGTCCTGTTGTGGGTTATCTCCAGATTTTGAAGCAAAACGAGCCCTTTCTAGTTTTGCAAACTGAAGATATTTGTTGTGAGCTGATCTGCACTCCGTGTCCGATCCAACATGAAGCATTTTGCTTTGGGGAAGTTTCCTTCATGGTCTGTTCTTCTTAAACTGTGCTGCTGTAAATTGGACATGAAAGCAGGATTCAGAGGGGGGTTTGGGCCTCGTTTGCAGAGGGAGGAAGAGGGAGAAGTGTCCCACCCTGTTCTCTCATTTCCCTGCGTGTTCCCCTGTAAAGCACAGCAGAGCAGGCAGGTGACAGGGACACGGTTCCCTCTCTTCCTGGGCGGTGCAGGGGATTAATGTGCATCTCTCTCAGCCTGACAGGTTTCCCCACCCCCTTGGGCACTTTAATCCCTTCTGTAGATTGGACCCTTTCCACCAGGAGATGTTTGTTGGGAGTGATCTGCTCCCAGTACCTGGAGCCCTGGGCATGGCACTGCCCAGAGAGCTGGGAAACCTGCGTGCAAGTCCCACATCTGCTGAACCTTCCTTTCCTTCTTGCCCTGTGTAATTAACTGCTTTGTTTTCCTTGTAAGCCCAGCCAGATTCCCAACCACCTGACCTTTCAGGCTTGTAAGAATTGTTCTTTCATAATACTTTGCCCCCAAAAAGCAGGATGGAACAACAAAGGTGACAGAGCAGGAAGCACCTTTGATTTTCCAAAAGAATCCAAGTGTGAGCTGTGGCAGAGGAAGACATCTGACAGTGTTAATTATCACAGTTTTGTCAAAACTGGCCTTAAATAATTACTGACCTGTGGTCTTTGACCTGTTGTAGAAGCAGCTTCTTCTCTGCTTTGCCTGTGATTGTTTTTCCTTTAATAGTCTCTTGTGAGGGCGTGGATGGCCCAAGGCAGTTTATGTGTTGTTTGCTGTGTAACAACCTTCATTCACTCAGATATATTCACTATTATCTGGAAAGTTTAGCTCTGCTTCTTTATTTCCTCATTGGCAAGCTGATGTTTAACTACAGTTTTTGTGATATTTTGGTGAGCCTTCTGCAATGAAAGAACTGCTGCCTTAATTCTAATGAGAGCACTTAGTTGAATTAATTAATTAGTCTTCAGAGATGTAGGTAGGGTGATCTGTTGATGAGACATCAAGAAATTTCTTCTGTAAAAAGAAATTTCTTTCTATAAAGAGCAATAGGTTGGGTGGGTGCTTGTATGGACATAGGTAAACGCTCTGGTTCAACACAACCAGCACCACAAATCTTGAAAGACTGAAAAGAACCAATCTGAAGTTTTGCCATGACGTAGTTTAGGCTTGTTCTGATTATGTTTTTTCTCTTGAGCCTGGCTCTCCTTGTATGTTAGTTGCAATATTGATAGTGGTAGCTCAGTTGTGTGGCTCACAGAATCACAGAATGAACTAGGCTGCAAAAGACCTTTGAGATCATCAAGTCCAACCTATGATCCAACACCTCCTCACCAACTAAACCATGGCACTGAGTGCCACGTCCAGGCTTTGTTAAACACCTCCAGGGATGGCGACTCCTCCACCTCCCTGGGCAGACAATTCCAGTCCCTCTTCCAGTGAAGAATTTTTTCCTGATGTCCGACCTAAACTTCCCCTGGCGCAGCTCAGGGCTCTGTCCTTTTATTCTGTCAGTGGTTGCCTGGGAGCAGAGCCTGACCCCCACCTGGCTACAGCCACCTTTCAGGGAGCTGTAGAGAGTGATGAGGTCACTCCTGAGCCTCCTTTGTTCCAGGCTGAACAACCCCAGCTCCCTCAGCCGTTCTTCACAGGGCTTGTGCTCCAGGCCCTTCACCAGCCCTGCTGCCCTTCTCTGGACACGCTCCAGCCCCTCCATGTCCTTCCTGAGCTGAGGGGCCCAGAACTGGACACAGCACTCGAGGTGTGGCCTCAGCAGTGCCCAGTACAGGGGAAGGATGACTTCTCTGGTCCTGCTGGCCACGCTGTTCCTGGTCTTGTAGCTCCAATTTCAATTCACCTGCCTGCCTTGGTAGAGCCGGTGCCACATGGAATAAATGGGACTAAAATGGGCAAAGCTGATGGGTTTGTGCACAGAGGACGGGGGGAGGATCAGTCTGGGAGCTGTTTTAACCTGTTTGTCTTCCTCCCTTCTGCTCCAGCCATCTCTTTTCAGATGCTGTGGGGTGAGCAGTGCCCTTGTTTTGCAGGTACACCTCGGGAGAGGTGAGGCTGTGGGACACCCGCACCTGGGACTACACAGCCCCTGTGCTGGCAGCAGTGGCGGGCCCTGGAGGGGCTGGAGCCCCGCCACACGTCTCCTTTGTGAGGATAAACAGCTCCCTGGCTGTGGCAGCCTACGAGGACGGTGAGCAACCACAACTCTCCTCCCTATTACAACAACAACAACAACAACAACAAAAAAAAAAGGCTCTACGAAAATGAAGCAGCTGTGCTCAGCTTTTTGTGTGTCTGTAATCCTGTGTATCCACACACACGCACACACTTGCTTTTATGTGAGAAAGTTGGCCAATAACCCTAAATGCATTAGGAGGAGGCATTGGAACACAGCACCCATTAAAACTGAGCTTTAATTCCTACTGGAGCTGCTGCACAAAGCTTGAGTGCCAGGCTGTAGTCCAGCCAAGCTATCTTAAGCAAATAACTTGTTTTGCTATAAAAATATTAAATATTCTTCCACCAGCCTTCTCCTCTGGCCAAAACTCCCTTGGGGTGCTGCAGAGCTTTGTTATGGGGATGGTGGTAAACTTGGATGTCTGATTAATCCCCGTCCCTCTCGCTCTTGGCATGGTGTGTG
The DNA here is from genome assembly GCF_965178545.1 of Coloeus monedula. Classification (NCBI taxonomy): domain Eukaryota; kingdom Metazoa; phylum Chordata; class Aves; order Passeriformes; family Corvidae; genus Coloeus; species Coloeus monedula. The sequence continues at coordinate 14,009,900 of NC_138798.1, read as the reverse complement.
CATGCACTGAAGTGTTGGTTTGCAGTGCTGGGTTGTTATTATATACTTGGATTTAAAGAAATGAAGCTTTGACCTAATATTTAGTGAAACCCTCATAAAATCCTGGTTGTGTGCATTGTTTTAAATATCCTTAGAGGTTTTCTATAATGGACAACAAGAGCCAGAGACCAGCATCTTCTGGATGTGGGAGCAGCAATTAAAAAAGCCAGGTTTGAACAGTGCTGACTGACTGGGATCCTAAGATGAGGGGCTCAGGCAGAATTCAAGTCCCATCATCTTTTTTTAAAATGTATAATTTAACACTTAAAATGGCTCCTTGGGTATAAATAAAGAATATTTGTACATTTAGAGAGCTTTGTACACATACTGTCTTTGATCCTGGCGTTTGTACAGGTGAAAACAAAGCAGAAGGTGGATAATCCAAACAAAATCCCTAATCCACACATTTATTTTTAAAAGTAAATTAAATGCTTCATGTGTTTTAAGATTCTCAACATCCTTAGCTGTTTTTCTAGCTTGGATCATACTGGGATGGTTTTCTGTGGGTAAAAATTGTGTATAGGCAACATTTTCTGACAACAGCAAATCTGGTGTTATTAATATTATTTACTTGAGTCATAGGGAATTATAACACGGCTTTAAGTGCTGGCTTTTTTTCCAGTGAGCCAAACAATGACTAGCAGAGGGTCTTTTGTTTGTTTTCTAGTTTCCCACTGACTAATCTAATAATTTGTCTGGGTTTTTTGCCTGTCATATCCCTTGCTGTCAGTGCTGTGACTGAACTAGTTTGCATAAAGCTCGGCATCTTTTATTCTTTTGGGTAGAAATTTTAATAGGCTCTCTGATATGGCAGTGACTCTGATTTGAGAAGCCTTGGTCAGAATAGATTAGTTTCTATGGGAATAGGGAAATAAAAAGACCCATTTTAGCAGTGTTTACTAACTGCAAGCCGAAAGCACATATTTACACTTTGGTGCAGAGAGTTATTTTAAATTTTGGGGAGGGAGCGGGCGGCTTTGAAGATAATGTGTTTGATTGTTCTTTGTTGTACTTTTCCAGCTCCCTTTCCTCTTTGTTTGTAAGTTTGACTAACCCAGAGAAACCATCTGCTCGTGTTGGAGGTGGTGCTGTCAGGCAGAGTCTAGACTTCCCTGGCGGATCCCTGGCTCGTTGCGATAGCATCGGCTCCTCCCGGTCCAGCAGGGCTCCCGCAGCGCTGCCCTTGGCACCCCATCCCAGGGAAGGGCTGACAGGCACAGCCTGCCTTGCTCTGCTCCTGCAGCTCCCTTCCCAAGGCACAGCAAGCAGAGCAAGGAGACAGGTTTGTCTTCCCGGGATGCCCCTATCCAAAGTGGGTTGTCACTCCATGGTGGCACTGAAGGAAAATGGGATTGTGGCTCCTGGTGAATGTTCCTGACGGCGCCAGCCTCGGAGAAACAGGCTGCAAGGAGAGGGGAAGGAGGGAGAAATGGATGGGGAGCAAATGAAGTTCCCTGTGCCTGTGCCAGCGCTCAGTGGGGGCACTGGATGTACACCTGGGGCAACGGGACTTGGCAACTCGAGCCACAGTTGTGATTTTTGAATTCCAACCCACTGGCCTCATATTTCTTCTGCCTTGTTTCCTATTGTCAGCACTGGCAGTGCTCCAGTTTGATTTTACCACTAATTGTGTTGCACGTTACCGAACTGAAATGAATCAAATCAAAATGCTTTTCCTGGAGCATTAGATAAAGCAGGCGAGGGTTCTGGGTAATGAGCAGATGCTGCTAATGCAGGGACAGGAGAGGCCTTGCCAGGACTCCATCTGCTCCATGCTTGCCTGCCTTTGGCTGGGAGCCACAGCTTTTGGGAAACAGCAGTCTCCTTTAGCCACCCCTCTCCCCCCTGCGCTCTGGAGTTTCATGGTTTGACTTGAAAACAACGTGCAGCAACAGGAGAACGGAACTTTTTCCTGCTGTCCTTTAAATGCCACGGCCACCCCGGTGCAGCCACGGCAGGGGACACAGTCCTGCTGCCCTGTTTGTGCCCCCTCAGACCCACTGTGAGGAGCTGCAGAGCCACTCCATGGAGCAAGGGAAGGTGGTTGCTGCAGGGATCAGAAGTGCTGCTGCCTGCTGCAGGCTCCAGGAGGGGAATCCTGGCAGCACTGCTTTTTGGGACTGGAATTCTGTGCACTTGTCCTTTCTGATGCCCCTAAAGCTGCCTGGGGGTGTTGTCCCTTCTGTACCCTCTTTGCAGAGTGGTGGGTTTGGTGCCTTGCCCTGAGTGCTCCTAGAGAGCGGGAGCATTCCAGGCTGGCTGGAGTGAAGGGAAAAGTGTTACAAGGAAACTACAGCAGGGGCTGGGCTATTTATTTATTGCCATTGGTGGCTGTGGGTGCAAACCTCTTGGTTTGGGTGAGCAAGAGTGTGGTTTCCCATCCCAGTCATCCCATTCCCCATGCTGGGAATGAAATAGGATCTGTGCCTTCTCTGAGGGACTGCCCAGGGATGGTATCACGTGGTGGAGGTAAAATCTGGGGGCGTTTGGTGGGAACCGGTGTGGTAATGGTAGGGTGAAGGCAAGGCTCTTATCACTGATCTTATCACTAATCTCTCACTGCTTTGTACCCTCAGTACCTGCTGGAAGTAAAAATTAAATGTAAACCGTTGGTTAATGAACTTCAAGTGTCTGCTAAGGTTAAATTGGCTCCTCTGAGTAGAAATGTTTTTAGGGAAAACTCAGAATTCACAATAAGAAGTTTCGATACTCCAGGCCGCTGCTCATTTCCACCCATGCTTTTCTTATACTGCTTGTACTTCATAGAGATATGATATAGCTGAAAATTATAAATAAATTAATGTTCCTACTTTGGAGTAAAAAAAAACCACCTCTAAGGAGCCATAGAATCACAGAGCAGCCTGAGTTGAAGGGACCCACAAGGATCATCAAGTCCAAGAGTTTTCAAAAGGTAAAAAAGAGTTTTATTTTGTTCAGATCGAGGTAGAAGTGGCAAGACCACAACTCTGAAACAGGACAAACATCGTGGAGATGATGTGAGTTCAGCAGCTTCTGGCCTTCCCACGCAGTTGTGTTTAGAAGCTGAAGTGAATGAGTGTGAAAACCACGAGCACATTTGGGTTCCGTGCTCCAGCACAGACAAAATTCTGGTTCTTTAAATTTATTTTTCAGATAATGCACATGTAAATTGCTTTTCATCTTTTCCAAAGCTGGCAGCAGCCCCTAGCTGACAGCAAATGCTGGTTTTAACACACAAGAGCTGATGCAATGGGACTTCAGGATCTGAGCTGGGATCCTCCACGCCCAAATCCAGCCCTCCCATCCCAACCTCCTGGAGCAGGCAGCTCAGGTGGGCAGTGCCCTGTGCTGTGCCCAGCTCAGGAGGGGCTCAGACAGGCTCTGTGACGCTGCCAGACACAGCCAGGATAATATTTACAAATGAGATTTAACTCTGTTTGCCTCTGTGTTTGTGCTGCCTTTCCCTGTCAGAGGATTAGGGGATTTTACAGGAAGAGAGATAGTTGGTTTTGTTTTAATTTTGTAGCAAATGCAGAGAGAAACCTGAGGGAAAATAGATGTAACAGCTGCTTTTGCAGGATGCCTTTTGTGCTCCCAGCCCTGCTGATGGAGGGAGAGGAGCCTCCAGCCCCCCACCTTTGACACAGCAAGAGCTGTGCAAGGCTGGCTGGTGCTGCCGAAATTGGGCGATCAGTCAGGACCAGCACTGCACTCTCTGAGGCACAACAGGCTCATGCTCAGTGTTTTCTCAAAGTACCTTCCAGCCTGGAGGGAATTGCAATCAATGGACCTTTCATCAGGCCACAGTTCAAAAATATATTGGGTTGGGAGTTGACTTTTTTGTCGGATCTGGGGCAGAGTGTATAAACAAGGCTGGTGCAGTGATTGTCATGTCGAGTGTCAGCATTACAGCAGCAGCAGCAGCTTCTTGCCCTTGTTCTCTTGAGCCAGGATGATTTTCCAGCTTGCTCATAATTCTAAGTAATTTTGGGGAGTTATTGTTGGAGTTCAGTTGGAATAATCACGATTATGGTGCAGATTTTAGCGTGCCGTGAAAGTGCTGCTTACAATTTTGATTTAATGACCTTCTAACACTTTCAAGATTCCAGTATTCAAGATAAAAAACAGATAACGTATGGTTGCAACCTTAACTTCACCTTAGCAGAGGAATTGCTGTGGAAATGAGGCACTGGGCAGTGCTGGAGGCAGGAAGACAGACTGTGGAGAGCAGTGATCTCATCTGCACTGCTAAATCTTAGCCTGATTTTTTTTTATGCTGCCACACTAATAACCTGAACTGGAATGGTGGAGGATTTTTTGCTCTTACCCAAACATGATTGACTGCTGCAAAGACTTGCATGCCCATAAATACCTTTTGCTGTTTCTGCAGTGAAATGCAGAATATTCTGAGCAGCACTTTTAGCCCTCGTAGCAGCTTTACCTATTTATAAATCCAGTGGAGTGTTTGCTTTTTCTGTTTTCCTTCTGTCACGATCCTTGTGGGTCCCTTCCAACTCAGGATATTCTTTGAACTCTCCTTGTTACTGTTTACTTCGTGCTCCTTCATTACATGTGAATTTGGGACCTTACAAGTCACTTCTTTTTTCTTATATTACCAGGAATGTATTGCCCATATCATGTATCAGATGTTTGCCTGGTTAAAACCTTTTATTTTGGACAGATTTTGCTGTCGAATATCTGGTTAAAAAACCAAAAAAAAGTACCTGTCTTGAAGCAGTTTTATTATTGCATTTTATTATTTCAATGTCACCTCTGTCATGTTTGAGGCACAGCAATAATAATAGTAATAGTAATAATAGTAATGATAATAATAATAATAATAATTATTAGTGGCTTGTTGCCCAAAGTTAGAGAGCAGAACCCTGAGCTCTGGGTTTCCCAGTTTGCTCCTGTGGCCAGAGTATTTTTGTTATTTTCCAGAACTCTCATCCATTAAGACACTGTCAGACCTTTGAAATGCTCAGCACAGAGATGTGTAAACAAAAGGCTTCACTGAAAACAAATCAGTTTCCCTTTTCCCCCTTCATGAACCTGGTCTTGAACTGGGATAAACATCCTGCTGAAGAAAAATCAAAAATCCTCCTGCTTGGAGGAGCCTGGCAGCCAAATCCATGGTGTGACATGAAAGTCCAGTTCTAACACCCATGTTCTGCTGTCACTCTATCACTGGTGGGGTTTTTTGCCTGGTTCAATCATCTTTGCCTGGTTCAATCATCTCTCTCTTCCCCATCCCTTTGTTTTAGGGAAGAGGTGCCTCAGCTCAGCCCTGGTGTGGGGTGGAGGGGATGGAGCCTGTGCTGCCCATTTGGATTTGTTAACTGGTTTTAAGCTGAGTGTGTGCAACCAGTCTGCTTTGCAAACCCAGTTCAGCAGTTATTTACCTTTCAAGCAATTAACATAATTACCATTATGCTAAGAAGTAATTTTGGGAAGTTCTGCTCTGAGCCCTTACGACTCCGTCGGGACAGTTTTAGTCGGGACTTATCTTTTTGATGGAAGCCTAATTGCAGTTTTGGCTTTGTGTAAACAAACAGAGGCGGCTAATTGTTTAGGCAAATAGCAGATTAATTTAAATATTCATCCCTAATAAAACAAAAATGGTCCCCATTATGGTACTCATTCCCATGGTGAGGAATATAAATATTCAGTGGGAGTGCCATTAGACAGGGATCTTAAGGATTATCTGCATTATTTCACATGGGTAGCACTTTCCAGATACCAAATAATCTTTACAAAAGCTAACATAAATCAATTTAAACTCATTTAGCTACCATTTCACTATGTGCAGTTTCATTACCACACTCTTGCTTCACCTCCTCTGGGACTGAGGAGGAGTGTTTGCAAACTGGCAGCGGTGCCCATCCACAGCTGTCTGTCAGGGCTTTTATGTCTCCTTCTGAAGGAAGAGCTGCCATTAATCATTTCATCATTAACGTGCTCCACTGCAAGGGAGGCTTCTCCAGCCCTGCCTGTCACGTTGGAAGATTGCTTCTCCTTAATTCAGTGCAAAGGTGGCCCAGAAGGCTCCAGCTCCCTTCTGTTCCCTCCTGATTGCCTCAGGTTGCTCTTACTCCGATTATGATGCTTTTAAATGGAGAATTGCGGAGCCAGGCTGGCAGAAATGCAATTACAAATATGTTGTCTTTTGACTTACACTCCTTTATTCTTTAGGGTTTGTATTCTTTAGCTTTTCTCTGTGGTCACCAGGGACAGGACCCAGGGAGTGACTGGAGCTGTGTCAGGAGGTTTAGGTGGATTTTAGGGAAAGGCTCTTCCTCCAGAGGGTGCTGGGCACTGCCCAGGGAATGGGCATGGCCCCGAGGCTGCCAGAGCTCCAGGAGCGTTTGGACAGCGCTGCCAGGGATGCCCAGGGTGGGGTTGTCGGGGTGTCTGGGCAGGGCCAGGAGCTTGGCTGGATGGTCCCTGTGGGTCCCTCCAGCTCAGGATATTCTGTGATTCTGTGAATTGTGCATCAAAGTGACTTAAAATTTGAGTGTGGGTTCTTCCTCACTGGTTTTTGGGGTAATTCAGGGCCTCTGTATAATAGAACAAAAATTCAGGTGTCTGTTTACATCTGATCTCCAAACATGGAAGTGTGAGAGAGGGTCAAGAGTCTTCCTCAAGGTAGGTATTAATGTTATTGGAAAGTCCAAAATTAGGAATAAGTTACAGAGCAATAGAGCCTGGAATCACAGAATCACAGATGGGTTTGGGTGGGAAGGACCTTAAAGCTCATCCCATCCCACCCCTGCCATGGCACTCCCACTGTCCCAGGCTGCTCCAAGCCCCAATGTCCAGCCTGGCCTTGGACACTGCCAGGGATCCAGGGGCAGCCCCAGCTGCTCTGGGCACCCTGTGCCAGGGCCTGCCCACCCTCCCAGGGAACAATCCCTTCCCAGTATCCAATCTGTACATCTCTTCCTTCAGCTTCAGGCCAGAATACATGAATTTTCCTCAGAACCTGTTCCATGGTCAGAGGAACCACAGCATCCTGAAGTTCCGATTTCCTGCCCTCATCTCTTCCCTGTCTATTCCCTTTGTTCCACCAGATCGATTTGCAGCTGTTTGAAAGTTGTGTCAAAGCCTGAGCTAACCCCCAGTGCCCATTTTGCAGGGACTGTCAGTGTTTGGAGCCTGCTGTTGGGGCGGGAGCCAATCCATCACTTCCAGCACAACCAGCGCATCCAGGCCTTAGCCCTGGCCCCGGGCGGCACCGCGGTGGCCACGGCGTCCGGCTTCGAGGTCAAGGTGGAGAGCCCCGATGACAAAGGATTCTGGCAAACCCCAGGAACATTTGAAATCCAGAAATTGGTGAGTCTCCAGGCTACTCTGCTTCGTTCCAGCAGCTCCTGCTCCACTAATTATTTTGGTAGGGTTAAGATGGATCTTACGAAAGTCTTCCAGCCTGAACTAGATAAGGGCGTTGTCAGCTTGAGGCTCTGACTTTGGAGCAGGTTAAGGGATGAGCCTTCCATCCCTGAAGAGCAAGGGTGAAATGCTGGCTTAAACTAGGAGTGAAAATGAGCACAAGTCCATATGGTGCAGGAGGTTGGCTGGGTTTAATTTTTTTTTTTTTTTTCGTTTTTTTGTCAACAGTAAACTAAGTTGGCTCATTTTGTAAATCAGTTTTCTCGCGTAGAATTGGAGCTGAAACTCCAGGTCTCATTCCAGATCCCCACTATCTGATTAATTCTGAGGCAGGATATTGCAGGCAGCCTAATAGTGGCACTTGTGAAGCTGTAACTACTCGTGCAGCTTCTTTAGGTTGCACCTTCTGTCACTGAAGTTTTGAGAGTTGTAATTAAAACTCATTCTCTGAAGTTTTATTTTGTCTCAGAGTATCAACATTTGTTTGAAAGGGGAAGTGTGTAGGAATAATTGAGTCTTGCAGCCTCTCTCCTGTAGGAAGAAGCTGTGCAGTTAAAGGGTGTGAAGTAATTTTAACCACTCCTGATTAATCCCCCCTCCAAAGTGAAGTCAGTACTTAAAATATTGGGGGATTTTGTTAATTGAAGAGATTTTCCAGTAAAAGCACCACCCACTCCACTGTAGTTGGATCCATTTAACTTGTGTGCTGTGACAAGTCCGTTTGCCCCATGGCACAGACACTCAGGACCCCACACTCTCTTTCAAGGCTGGGTTAGAAATCAGCTGTTAAGAAGTTTAAACCCTTCCCACGGGGAAACTTTCCAGCCCTGTCTTCACTGAAATGGGAAGAGCACCATCCTCGTGCTCTTGGGACAGAGGATTGGGGTCTGACATTTGGGCTGTCCTAGAGTTGTGATGCCTCTGTGTTAATTTAGGGTGTATTACATGATTGCACAATAAACATCAGTTATATCAATGTGTTTCCTCTTCTGGACCACCTTATTCACATTCCAGCCATGATATTTGCTTTGTGTGCTTTAACCTTGAGGCTTTCTGTCCTTCAGGATGAGGCCATTGGGTCTTGCTCCTTTCTTTGAGGTGATGTTTTGGGATGTTTAATTGTAATGTGCTCTGATTAATTGGGTTCTTTATGGGCTCGTTCGAAAGACTGTGAGCTGAATTTCACCCGAGGAGCTAAACTTGCAAAAGTTCAGAAATAAGCTTGGTACTTGGTCTTTGTGTGGAATTAATCCATAATTGAGGTGATTCAGGACACACGTGAGTAGTTGGTTCAGTTCAGCATGTGGCAGTAGTGATGCAAAAGAATTTTTGACTGTAATAGAAATAAAAAGTCTGCTCTTTTTAGGTCAACTTCCTTAATCTGGTTCCAGATGTCACGGGGAGCCCAGTGGCAGTGGCAGCTGCAGAGGACATTGTCTATCTCCTGAAAGCAGAAGATCCTGGCAAAGTTCTCCACTCTGTCTATGGTCAGCCTGTCACCTGCCTCGATGTGTCTGCTCATGAAGCGGCCTTTGGCATCAAAACCTTTGGCTGGTTATTGAATGAGCCCAACCAGGTATTGTAATTGGTTTTTGATAAGATTTTTATACCTTTGTAATTAAGGAAAAAAGAATGAGTGCTGAGGGCTTTTTTCCCTGCTCTCCAGCTTTTGACAGGAGAGAGAAGACAATTTAATGCAATAATCTCATGCTTCTTTGTGTTCTTCTGTGGGCTGAAGTGAGGGATTCTTGTTCAGCCAGCTGAGTTCACTTTGCAACCTCTGCTCCTCAGCAAGGCCCAAGTCAGCTTATGCTGCATCAATGCATCAGGGGAACTCATCTCAAAGAACCCACCTAAAAACCCCAATAAACAACCCAAAAGCCCAAAGCATCCCTCAGCCTTTCTGGTGAGGACATCCTGAGCAGTGTCAGGCATATGAACACCCTTAGGAGGAAGATGCTTTTTGTGTTGTGTGCTCGAGTATTTGCCCAGGCTGTGAAGAGAGCTGCTTCCAGATGCCTTGGGAAGAGTTCCTGACCCTTTCCTGCGTCTTGCCTCCCTTTTCCACTCCCTTTGCATTCCCTTGTTGTGTTACACTTCAGGCCGTCAGCAGGGAGGGAAGGAGGGTGCTTCAGGCAGGTGGAGAAGGAAGCAGAAGGGCAGCACCCAGATGAAAGGAGTGTGGTCTGCAGTGTGAAAACGCAGGATTTTCCTTGGCAAGCGACTAGAAAGGGAAAGCTTTATTTAGGACTTCCTCAGTTAGGAACAAATGTGTCCAGCTCATCTCGTTCCCCTTAAAATCCCTGTTCACCATGAATACCTTGAGGGCTGAGATGCTGCAAGCTGTGCTGTATTTATTAATTCCTTTGCTGCCCTAATCCAGCTCTTTTCCCTCTGGAGGTGGGAGGTCAGGAGGTAAAATTTCCTCATTTGTGGGCATTACCCCAGTGATCACTTCTGTGCCTCCTAAAGGAACAGAGAAACCTCCCCAGGCCCCGAGTGCCGCTCAGCAAAGCCAGACATCTTTCCTAAATTAGTCCTGAGCTGCCCTGCTCTTGCTGGCAGATTGTATTAAGCCTGGTGCATCCTAATCAGGGAGATGGGCCCAGACGGCCGGAGGGTGTGACAAGGACACTGCCTTGGCACTGCTGCTCCAGCTGACATCACGCCGGAAATTAATTACTAATGTCTATTATGATAATTACCGGCCTCGCGCAGACGTGAAGGGACTTTGCAGCGGCTGATTACGCTGGGCACACGGTGACAATCTGTCTTTGGGAGAGCTCTCCCTCCTGGAAATGCAATCCTGCAGGATTCCAGCCCCCTTGGCTGCTGCCTGTGTTTCTCCCCAGTTTGGGGTTTTCTTTGTTTTCCTCTGGGTTATTATTTTTCTTCTCGCAATCCCTGCCTAGTAACCTGCTTCCCGATGAAAACACTTAGGGAAACCATCTTTTCCCTCCCTCTCTCTTTTTTTAATCATTTTCTAATTTTAGCCATGTTTGACAGCAGAGCTGAGATCTGAGGCATAAATTTTGTGGGAACTTTTATGTCAGAGAGGAGGAAAACATCAAATCCATGGCCTAGACTTGGCTCCTGTCAGATGAGAGACACCCGTGCAGGATGGAGGGGAAAACAGAAATGCTTCATCCCTGAGAAGTTCAGCTTGCACTTTAGTAGCACCAGACAACCCAAATATGATGCTGTTTCTTGAAAGTTCTTCTGCTTTGGTGCTCCTGGAGCTCTTTTTTTAAGTCAAGCTGTGAAAGATTTCATTGTTTCAGCTCTGTTAATTCAACATGAAATACATTATTTCCCTTAAGTTCCAAATTCTGAGATCTGTGTTCCCATCTAGGCTTGTCCCGGGCTAATTAAATAACCCAGATAACGACCCACAGGGGAAATCCTTATTCCCAGGGCATCCAGGGGACATTCCTTGAGGGATGATGTCAGGCCAGTGACACATCCCCCATGTCAGGCAGTTGGGAGCCCCGTGGTCACAGAGCTGCTGCAGCACCAGCACCAAGGCTGGGCAGTCACCTGTTGGAATTTTGGGTTTAAACACCATGGGGGAGATTAAATCCACAGACTGGCTTTGGTCCTCTCTGTGTCAGGATCTAACCCTCGTAAGGAGGCAGCAGGATGAACGTTAGGCTTGACTTTGTCTGATTTCTGATGCAATCTGGATGTGGCTGAAGCTTTTCTCATAGCTGGTGGCTTTATAACCTTCCCTGAATCTGCTGTCAGGTAAGTCTGGGCTCCTACTGTAGTTCAGATGAGCTTTGTGGATTATTTCTATGAAATTTAGAGGTGTTTATTCTCCTGAGATGGGAGGAAAAACCCTCAAACACAACTTTCTCCTGTATTTCAAATTCTGCTCAAAAATTTTAATGTACTCAGCAGTTCTTGGGGGGGATATAAGATAATGAACCAAGGAGGATTTGGAGGTTTTTCCACCAAAGCAGCTTCATACAGCATGCATGAGAATTTCTATTACAGCTATTATCAGGGACAGTTCAGCTGTGGGTTTGGTTGCTTTGTGGAACCTGGTCCCAGGACTGGTGGATGGGGAAGAGAGGAGGGAAGGGATGGTTTAAAGCTCCACCTCAGAGGCAGAAGGCTGTGGATGTGTTGAGATCGGCTCTCTTGGGTGCTGCTTGTCAATGCTGTTGCTTTTGCAGCTCTTTGGAGCTGCTGGTTGGCTGGTACTTGGTGAAAGGTGTTCAAGCTCACCTGGCTCCTCTCAGCAGCCGTGAAACACTGCCTGGGTTTGCTCCTGGATTTGATGTTTCCGTGGAATTCTTCAGCTGCTTGGAAGTGTGAGTGCATCCAGTGGAATTAACCACTGTTGGGAACTGATAGCGAGTGAAAACAAATTCAAAATCATGGAATAGCTGGGCTTGGAAGGGACCTTAAAGCCCATCCAGTGCCACCCCTGCCACAGGCAGGGACACCTCCCACTGTCCCAGGCTGCTCCAAGCCCCTTCCAGCCTGGCCTTGGGCACTTCCAGGGATCCAGGGGCAGCCCCAGCTTCTCTGGGCAATACTAAATAATCCTTTAAATTGAGTTTCATACTTTACAGTCATTTTTGGATGATATATTTAGGTCATAGCTTCTTTACAGAAGCTTTAACATCTTTTTTGCACTTTATTTTAACTAAAATCCTTCTGACTGAGAAGCTGCATTGTCTTTCCTGATGTCAAATGTCTCCAGTTCTCACAGAGTTCCAGAGACTTCCATTTTTTTAATCGTAGTTTATTCCTTGTTTAAAAATGTGGGAGTTTTCACTTCTGTTAACCCCTGTGACCGTTGTAAATAGCCCAATTTTCAACAAATTCTTCTTTATGGACTCTTGTTTTCATACTAGTAGAAGGGCAGGGCTTACTGGTGCCTGAACAGATGGAACTTGCCCAAATGTCTCTCTTTGAGGAGTTGCAGGGTGTTAGCAGATCTTTGGAGGTGTTGAAAGGTGTTTTCAATACCTTTTTCTTTATACACTCTTGGTACCACTTCAGAGAGGTAAAACTCCGAGGAGCTGAGCTGTGTTGGCCACTACAAGAAAAAGAGACCAGCAGAGTCCAGAACTTTTCCTTGTTGAAATTTTGCATGATTTATTGATCGAAGAAATGATCAGGAATAATTTTGCAAGTTAAAATAAATAAATGAATAAAAAACGAGCTAAATAGTCAACAAATCCCTTTCTGTTGGCTGACATGAATGACATTCTGCTTTTTTCCCCTGTTTGTACAATAGTGGGAGTGCCTCAAAATTGGCATGGCAGCCTAGGTAGGTGCCTCAGGTTTGGAAAACACAGCTGCTAGGATGTGCCACGAATATTCCAGGTGATGAAACCAAGGGAATTAATTCCGTTTTTAAGGTTCAACTTGCCTCCCTTCTCCATGGGAGAAGGTTTCTCTGAGGTTAGGGAAAACCTGTCCCTGGGCTAGAGGGACTTTTTGAGTGCGTGGGTGGTTCAGTGGGTAAGCACAACATGCTCCCCGTGGGCCCTGGAGCTCTTAGCCCAGGCTTCAGCCACGAGTCAAACGAGCCTGGTGACCCCATTCCAGGTCCTAGCAGACATCTGCCCACATCCCAGCCCATCCCAGGCTGGCAGAGCCCCGGGGGCTGGCAGTGCCCAGGGCTGCAGGTGCGTTGGCAGCGCCGGCACAACGCTTGGCTCCCCTTCTTGCCACCAGCCTGGAGCCTCACTCTGCAGCTCCAGGCACAGGGAAACTTCAAAGGGAAAAGCAAACTCCACTTGTCTGTAGCTCTGTGTGTGACTCGTGCAGCAGGTGTTGGATGGGGAGGAGCAGGGAGCCGCTTTTCCTGCTGGATTTGCCGGGAGCTGTGCGGGCTCTGCTGGTTTTGGGTTTTCAGGCGGCGCCCGGCGCATGCGTCTGCCAGGGAAAAGTCACCTCTCGGATGGCATGAAAGTCAATTTTCCACATGCTCAGAGAAGTGCTTGTGTTCCCAGCTCCCCACAATGACTTATATCTGGCAAGAACTTGCAAAATAGTCTCTCTGGCTGATTGTCAAAAATTACATCATATTGGAGTAAACTGCTTTTAAATCAAACATCCATTATTCATGGATATTAACTGCTTTTTTATTTATTTATTTATTTATTTAAACTGGCTGTTTCGTGTTTGATTTACTCTTTTTCTTCCTCTCTGATTGTCTGTCTGTCTCCCTCAGCTGCTCCTTTTAAATCTTAGCTCATCTTGAAATTTATGGAGCCAGAACACTTATCTGTGTGCACAAGTATCAGCGTGCTGACCTTGCATTTGTTAGCAGGCATATTGTTTTTGTTGTTGTTGCAGTGTGATGTGCCATATTTACAGTAGGCAATCCAATACATTTGCACCGGGAAAATGTGCCCCTGGGGCTTGTAAACTTTAAAAATACTCTTTTTTTTTTCCTTTAGAAATAAAATCCAAACTTGCAGCAGTGTGGACCATATGTTGTCGTTAATTTGATGAGTTCCCTCACAAATGCATATTCCTGCTTTTGTAGGTACCCTCTGGATTGGATGGGTTTGACCTGAGCAGAAACCAGATCCCTTTTTATTTATGGTAGACTTGGAATTTCACGACCTTTTTTTTTTTCCATTGGCAATATTTGTGTGTATTCAGGCAGTGTTTTTTCCAACTGGCAGAGGGCTGGACAGAAGGAAAGGGGGAGAAACATAATCTGAAAATAAATGTAAATTCTGTTCTCAGGCTTGCTGCTTGATCCTCTGCCACTCTGAGCAACTCAGGGTGGTTTTATTTTAGTTAAAATGACAGAAACCTCAATCCTGGACAGTTCTTTCTGAAAAAGTGGTTCTTTAATGGATCCTGTGTGTTGTTCAGTGGGGAGAAGGATGTAGGGTTTGAGTGTGGTTTTACAAAATGCTTTTTGCTGATATTTGTGATCCTCCCTGCAGCACTGCATCTAAATAAGAACCAAACACACCCCACACACAGAGGGATTCACCCAGCTCTGAGCCACAGCTCGCTCTCCATGCTGCTCCTTTGGACAGGAGGCAGGAAGGGGATGGAAAGGGAAAGGGAAAGCAGCTCTCCCCCAGAGCAGGCGTGTGCTGGCTCCCAGCCAGGACAGTGGGATGGACACCCCAGCTCTTGTTGAAAGTACCACAGGCTCTTTGATAACAAGTGCTCAGGGATTTGTTGTTTTAATGTTCCATCCAAAAAAGACATCTCTGACAACGCAGCATCCCAGAACACCTGCTGGGGCTTTGGACACGCATGGAAGAGTTCCATCAGCAGCATTTCCTTCAGTTCCTTGGTTTTTCTTGGAAGTATCTCAAGCAGAGTGCATCGACCACGCTTGACCTCACTTAGCTGCGAGATGTAACAAAGCTCACAGCTCAGCTCTTCTGGCTCCAGAGCCTTTAATTCTTTGGGAATTAATTTCAGGCATCTTTCATGAGTTCTTGGACAGCATTTAAAGAGAGTGCCCTGTACCCACTGCTCTGCAGTTCTGTGCAGAACAGTAACTTTTCCTTTCTTGCCGTGCCTGGGCTCGTGAATTTGCCGTTCCCGGCGCAGCCCTCCCAGAAGAGCAGCCCAGGTTGAGCCGTGCCCAAGTCGCCCAGTAAAGAGGGGAATTAGTCTAATGCACTGCCTTAACAAAGGGGAGACTATGGGCATGAATAATTAATGCCCCCAGTCTGTGGCAGTGGGCTAAAATGAAGTCCCATTTGCTCAGCCTTATTAAAAGAGAGAGAGAGAGAGGGAGGGATGGTAAAGGTCGTTAAGGGACTTGTAACAGGGAGAGAATCGCCTCGGAGATGGATAATGTGTTTGCTAATCTCTGTGGTCTTTAACTAAACAGAATGCTGAAGGTGCTCTGGCTATTCCTGGCTTGTTGAATTATTAAGCATTCAGGGAGATTGCCTGGCTCTTGGCCAACAACTTGGACTTTTCATTTGGCCGGTGTTAATAGGTGACACTTCTTATTTGGGGCATCGGATCCCGGTGCTGGCTGCATGGCCTCTTTAAAGCTTTTCCTCCCTGAGATCCCAGTGGGGCCAGGGCTGCTCGTTAGTGTGTTATCCCAGGGTTCTTCATTTCACACCCAAATGCTCTTGGTTCACTTCCCTCAGTTTGGTACCTATTAGGTCACTGGGCTTGGGTGTCCATTATAGGATTATAAATACCTTTAAAAGGGTAATCCCTTTGCAGTGTGCATTATAGGATTATAAACCTCCCAGAGACCTTATGCTTTATCTGCCCTTTAACACACAGGCCCTTATTTCAAGTCCCTGTTGACCAGGTATTTCCATTCTCTCTCCTTGGCCTTTGTAAGGAAAATCCTTCTTGCCTTGGGATATTGCAGGAGAGCTCATCAGAGGTGTTCCAGCGACTTCAGAATTGTCATCAGTGTGCTTTTAAAACCCTGTCTCCAGGAAATTATTATTCAGACTTCAGCATTCTGAGTGCTTTTAGCTTCTTTACTTATCAGCTGGGGAGGATAAAGGTTTGAAATTCATTTGCAGGCCATAAAACTGCTCAAGACAGGTTGAATTTTGAGATAGACAAAACCTGGATACTGAAGAGCACAAAGAGACTCTTCCAGTGATGGAGCTAATTGGTTAGTAAGATATTTGTGCATGATAAAATTGAAAATAAATTTTATTTTAACCACCAGTCCTGTTGATTGTTAAAAGAAACAATCTTTAAAGGAGTAAGAGACGGGCCTGAGGAGAGAAGGAATTAAAGGGGGTAGGAGAAGATGATAAAAGCTTTTCTTCCATTTTTGTGGGTGTGAACTTTTATTTTCTTATAGATTGTGAGATGCAGACACTTTAAATTGGTGGCCACCTACAATGTGAGGAGAAATAAGTCATTTTTCCACCTGGTGTTACCTGTGAGCTTTGCCACAGGGCTGTGGGCAGGAGAAAATGTGGAAAACAGGGGAATCTTTCAGTGCTACGTGGAAGCAATTTTTCATTCTAGCCTTTCATGGCCATGACTGGATGTTCAAGTATGTATCCTGTGTTTATGGCATGGATGGGAGCTCTGGTCGTTTAGATAAATTAATAGTTTGTGGATGTTCACTGCAAGTATCAGCCCCAGGGGACTTTTAAGAAAGCAGCTTTTGGCCCTCTCCCCTCTGGAGTTTTAACATCCAGCTGGGAAGGGCTCACCTGGGAGCTGGAATACATCGCTCCTGACCCCATCGTTTATTGTTCTTCAGCTGAATTCAGCAGTTTATTGACTTTGTCTTTTGTTCCAGACTTTCCAAGGAGAAGTTTGGGTTGCCAGGCACAGATATTAATTTCCTTTGCATTGAAAACCCTTGGAGGTGCCTTTGCCAGAACATCATTATCTGTGGGTTTGGTTACTGAGCTGTTGGGAGCTGGGCTGAAGTGAGAACAGGCTGTAAACTGCTTTTTACCTCAAACACTAACATTTCCATGCAGTTTGTAGCAGCTTTTTCCTTGGGGTGGAAGTTTAAATTAATTTTTATTTCAATTTTACTTTTATGTCCTAAATTTCCCTGCAAAGGGAACCCTGTCCTTGCTTTGGTTTTTTTGGGTCTTAAGGATGAAAAATGCCATGGTTTTTGGGACAGCTCCACAAAGAGCTAGTTTGGAGATTATAAATCTTAGGAACACCTAAGGAAGTTGGATGTGGATGTGTTGATCCTGATAGGGTGCTGAAATATGTCTGAATTTGGCTGGTCTTGGGAGAAATGGCAGGTGGAGGAAACCTGCAAATTCTCTGCCTCTCTTTGCCGTGTTCCTCGAGATTTTTAAAGCTTCGCTCTCCATCACCAAATGATCCTCTCCTGCTCTCTTAATTCACCTTTCAGATCTCTAAAATGGCACAGATAGGAAATAAAAGGCCAGGCAGCATCAGTGCTGCTGTTCTGGCAAATGTTGAGCTAATACATCCAGATAGTGCAATATTTATTGAGCTGCACGTGGCTGTAATCAGCAAATTAGAAGTAAAGAATATTGATGTGACGTTGACATGGCCACGCTGATGTTGCCATGGAAGCTGTAGGGTTTTTTTGATGTTTCCAATACCATTAACTCTTTTCATGGTCACAAGGTTTCTTTTAATTTAAACGAGCATCACCATGAAATTTAATCATCTTTATGAAGTTATAGAAGACCAGGTGCAGCGCTGAGCTCCACTGGGCTTTGACCAGTGCATTTTTCTGTTTCTAAAAATACTTGTTCTCCTAAATTGGAGGGCCCAAATAGACACATCTCATCTGGCCCCACAGGAAGGACAGCAATTGTGATTAAACTGATGGAGGAGAGGAGTGGGAACGGCCGGGGAACAGCTCGTGCTTCGCATGCAGGCTCTGGCTGAATCATCTCGGGTGCTGCCTAAAATCAGAGTTGTTTTTCTGCCTTTCCCATCTGAGCTGCCACTTCAGATGTGACATTTCCCTGTGTGTGTGAGGGCACCCAGGCTCTCAGCAGGGCCGTGGTCAGCTCTGCTCTGCAGTTCCTGCTGCCCTTGACCGGATCTGTCTCTCACTGTCCATCTGTCCAAACCTCCCCAGGGCTGCTGCTGTTTGCTTTTACTGCTCTGTCAAATGTTAATGTTGATGAGGAAACTCTTTGCTTTTCCTGTAAGCCTGAAAGATTTGTCCTGTGTGGTTTGCCTGGCAGCTGTACCTGGCCATACTGCTTCTTGCTGGATCCCACTGGGCAACTCAAATTCCTTATTTCTGAGGGTGTTGTTGCCTCTCTTCATGGGGATAGCTCTGTCTCTTGGTTCTGTTTTACACACCGAGTCCTGCAGAACACCTCTGGTGGTCACAGCTCTGCTTTGTGCTGCAGCAAAACATTGTCATGGTGCTCCTGCTCAGTTTCTGAGGTGTTTTATTCTCTTCCTGCCAGATCCTTCTTTACAACCTGGAAACCAACCAGTGCGTGACCAAGGTGGGCAACTCCATAGGTGACTTCTCATGTGTCAACCTCCACAACAGTCCCCCCAACATGCTGGTGGCGGGCAACAAGGACAGAAGGTAGGTGCTCCCATCTCCGGTCTCCCACCTCCAGCTTCCTGTCCTACCTCTGGCCCTTCTGGAATCGGTTTCTCCTCTCATGTTTCCATGAAGCTGAGGAACAAACTATTAGGTAATAGTTGGATGTGGCTGTCAGTGTGCTTTGTCTGGGGAAGCTCCACGGGAAGAGGAGCTTTCGGAGCCATTTGGTGGACGCAGTTGGTGCACAGCCCAGCGAGACCACTTGGAATATCTTCCTCTTCCCCGCCGCCACCCGCAAAATGAGTTTGGCATTTAAAAGCTCACTTTCTGATATTAAAAAAATAACCTAAGGGATGAATCACAGAGGATGAGATGGGCCCGGCTGCCAAATGATGTCAAGAGTGTATTTCGGAACACTGTGATGTCCCTCAGGTGACGGAGAAAAAAAGAGACTTTCATATGAACAGATTCCAGCTTCTATTTAGCTGATTAGCAGCTTTCTCTTTAACTCCTTGGCTTGGGGAGTAGGATTTTCCCAGCTCAGTGTCTGGTGCCAGGAATGGCCGCGCTGGGAGCAGGCAGTGCGAAAGGATTAAAGTGCTTAAAAAGACCCTTTGAGTCCAATTTTTAGATTTCCTTTTTTTGGCGAGTCGTTTGTGGGGTCTGATCCAGTGCACCAAAGGAGATGTGGGATGGCCAGGAGCCAGTCTCTAATGGCTCCTGCTTCCTTCCCTCCTCCTTTCCACACTGGGCACCAGGCTGCAGGTGGTGCTCTGCTCTGGTGCTGGGATCAGATTGGAAGGCGGGTACTTCCCTCTGCCAAATCCCAGGCCTCTGTCCCGCCAGTGCAGCAGCTTGCAAAAATGATTATTTTGTCAAACAGCTTTTTTTTTTTTCCCTTCCCGGTGAATAGGGAGTGCGAGCAAACCTCGCACTCTCAGCAAGGAGGAGAAAGGAAATAGCTGAAGTTTGACAAGTGGAATTGAATCCCTGGGAGGTTTTTTCCCCTCTAAAAGCAGATAATTGGCTTTCCAAAGCACCCCAGTAAAACTACCTCTGGTTTTGATCTCCTGCATGATGACAGGAGAGGAGCTGGAGTTGATATCCCTCCCCTTTATAGTAGAGTAGATGTCTGTGCCCTTCCCCTCCAGAAAGCTTTTGGGCCTTTCAGCTCAAGCACTGACTGAGTTCAAGGATGTCACTAGAACAGCAAGGAGTTAGGGATTAATAGTTTGGAAGACAAGTTTGGCATCCAGGAGGCAGAACCAGAGTATTTCAGAGGTCAAATCCTCGTGTGATGTGCTGGGCATCCGCACGTGGAACAAGACTGGGATCTCCACGGCCATATTATGGAGTGGGTTTATTAAACAGGGACCTTGCCATGGGAGCTCAGGCTGCTGCTGGCCAGAGGGAACACTTATTGCTTGAATTAAATACCCAGTTTCCCTTGAATCTGCTCTACTCAAAACCATGAATTTGATAAGTAGTGCTCATGAAGTGGTTTTGGTAGGACCTCAGAAATTCCTGCTGAAGCACTGCTGATTGATTTGATTCCTGAGCTGTGCTTTGCTCTGGCAAGAGGCCTCCTAGCAGGGAGCATGTGCTGATCCTGCTTTTCCTTGGTGGGAGCTGGAGTGGTGAGGAGTGTTGGGACAGCAAACACATGGCAAACCCAGAAAGGTGTGGATCCAAACGTATTCCACGCTCTCCTGAAGGCAAGGCAGCTCACTCCCAAGGCAGTCTGAGAGCAGGGTCCAAGCCTGGCCATGAGAGCACCTCCCTGGAGCTGGGATGAGTCTGAAGTGCTCCCACTGAGCCCAGCTGTCCAGGCAGGAGATGCTGGGCCAGGTCTGTGTTACAGCATCACGTGGGATTGGCAAAACACTGTTCCTTTTTTCCTTTAAGGCACATCTGAGCAGCACAAGTGCCTCTGGTTCTTCCAGGGCTGTGCCAGCACCGACACCTGCCTGAAAGCTGGGTGCTTGCTCATGGAATAAGCAGGGCTCAGATCTTGGCTTCCAGCTGTGCTTTCCAAACAGGAGCAGCTTTGGTTGCTGTGAGAACACACACAGGGCATTAGGGAGAGCTCCAGGAGTGAGCCCTTCCAAAGGCCCTGTCCTTTCCCAGAGCACAGCCCCGGGCTGTAGCCAGAGCTCCAGGAGTGAGCCCTTCAAACACCCAGAGCACAGCCCCGGGCTGTGGCCAGAGCTCCAGGAGTGAGCCCTTCAAACACCCAGAGCACAGCCCCGGGCTGTGGCCAGAGCTCCAGGAGTGAGCCCTTCAAACACCCAGAGCACAGCCCCGGGCTGTGGCCAGAGCTCCTCTGTGCTGGAGCTGGGGGAAGGGAGGAATCGTTGCCCCGCTCCCGCTGTTGGGCTGGGCCGTTCCACACGGAGCGCGTCCCTCGCCCTGCTCCAGCGTGTTTTCCTCCGTGTCAGATGGATGCTGCTCTGCTGGAGCTCTGGATGGCTCTGCTGCCTTTTCTCTCAGCCCCTGAAATGTGTTACTTGTAAAATCATATGATGCAATCTGCGCTGGAGAAGGGGAAAGGAAGGACTTGCAGCACCATTAGGATCGTAGCAGGGGTATGGAACGAAGTGCAGTTAATGTGTTGGAACAAGTGTGTTTTGGCCTTTTCTGGAATTAATGTGGACCTGATGGGTTTGTTCCTGATAGCCATCAGCTGGGAGGAACTTGCTCTGGCTTCTTCTCAAATCTGAGCTCAATGTTTCCCCTTTCCTTCTGTTTTCACTTGCTGCATTTTTTATTCATTTATGTGCTTTGCTTTAGCTCTCAGTTGTGATAAATAAGGATCAAACCCCACACTCCCTTGTGATATGTGCCAGGTTAAAAACTTAACACCATTAGCTCTAACTGGTATTGTGGCCTTGTAGAAGTGGTTGGAATCCTAAACTCTTTTTCTGTAGTTCTGCTTCTGGCTGAGTGTTCACTTAATTTCTCTTCAAAATGCTTTGTCTGAGGGGTCAATAATATCTGAAAATGAGATGTCCTAAAAGCTGCCCACAGTCAGTTGCATTTTTGAAGTCAAAACAGATCCTGGTTGCTGGGTGCTTTGTTTTAGTATTGGTGATTAAGTCAAACTTGTAATTCCCTGTCTTTTTTGAATTGCCACACATTTAATCTCCTCTGAAATCTTGGCAAGAATCATCCTTTCCTTGATCCTGATAATACCATCCCTCCTCCACAGTGGATGTGGGTTTGTACCAGGGGTGGGATGTGTTAACAGTGTGCCCAAAACAGGTGTTTTATGCCTCATGGCATTGCTGATGGTTTGGGAGGCACAGAGGGAGGAGCTTTTTCCAATTTCACTTTTATTTCATATTGTAGACTCATAGAATCGTGGAGTGGTTTGGGAGGGACCTTAAAGCCCATCCAGTCCCCCTCCCTGCCATGGCAGGGACACCTCCCACTGTCCCAGGCTGCTCCAAGCCCCAATGTCCAGCCTGGCCTTGGGCACTGCCAGGGATCCAGAGGCAGCCACAGCTGCTCTGGGCACCCTGTGCCAGGGCCTGCCCACCCTCCCAGGGAACAATTCCTTCCCAATATCCCATCCATCCCTGCCCTCTGGCACTGGGAAGCCATTCCCTGTGTCCTGTCCCTCCATGCCTTGTCCCCAGTCCCTCTCCAGCTCTGCTGGAGCCCCTTTAGGCCCTGGAAGGGGCTCTGAGCTCTCCCTGGAGCCTTCTCCTCTCCAGGTGAGCACCCCCAGCTCTCCCAGCCTGGCTCCAGAGCAGAGGGGCTCCAGCCCTTGGAGCAGCTCCGTGGTCTCCTCTGGACTCCTCCAGCAGCTCCAGGTCCTTCCTGTGCTGAGAGCCCAGAGCCCTCTTTAGGTCCTAGGAGCTGTAAAGACTCAGAGAGCTCCTGTGTGGTGGGAGAAATCTGCCTGGAAAAGATCTCTGATAACAGAAGTCAGGGTGAAAATCCAGTGGTGAGAAGGATGGGCCCTACTGCTCTTCCAGCCCTGGAGCAGCAGTGGCACCGCTGCTGTCCCCGATGGATTTCCATAACCCCCAAGTCCTTGTGCTCTCAGAACCCACAGGCTGCATGTCCAGAGCTGGTTTTATCCCTGTTTTTCCCTTCAGGGTGAGGGTGTTTGACGTGCGCCGTGGCGAGGCCGTGTGCTCCCTGTACGCGCACCAGCTGGGGGTGTCTGCGGTGCAGATGGACGAGTGGAAGATCGTCAGCGGAGGGGAGGAGGGCCTGGTGTGCGTGTGGGACCAGCGCATGGGCACCAAGCTCTGGGAGATGCACGCCAGGTAACTCGGGCTGGGGGGGAAGCTGGGCCGTGGGGGTTATCAGGGCTGGCAGGAGTGTGGCAATGAGAGGACTTTTTGGGAGTTCTGTGTGGTTTGGGGACAGGGTGCCTCCCCGCCTGGAGCGCTTTGTGTTTCTGGGGGGGCCCTTCAGCTGTCATGGCCTTTCTGCTCATTTAGTTGAGTGTTTCAGTCGGTGTTCAGTTGTTTCCCCTGGATTTTCCATGAAGTTCAGTCAGTGACTTCTCCCTGCCCCATCCCTAACCTCAGTTTAGTTGTTGGACCTTGATTTTAAAGTGCTGGACTGGCTGTTTTGAGAACGACTGGTTCTGGCTGTCTCCATCCAGTGCATCCAGCACAATCCCTGCGTTTCTGTTCACCTCATCCACACATTCCCTCAATGGTGAGGATTGAAGCATTTACACTCATTTAAATACTTAAACACCAGTTTGTACCGAGCACAAGGAGCACAGCACTGAAAGTACAAGCGGAGATCAGCATCCTGGAGCTGACACTTTGTACAGCTAAATGAAGATTTCCTGATCAAAGCACAATTCCCGGACTTTGTCTGGATAAAGACTCGAGGATTTAGCCCCTTGTAAGTCTGAGTGATATCCATAAAATGAACAGATAAATCCTGATTTCTTTTTTTTTTTTTTTTTTAATGCATCTTTCCCAAAGAGGAGCTAGATGAGGTATTTACAGGCAGGGAAGTTCAGGCTGGAGTTGTCAGTGATTAATAGCAGGTATCACTTTCTGTGTTGACCCTGGGAATGATAAAGGCTGCTGTGATGTGGCTGATGCATTAAGGACAATATTCCATTGATTGTCTCCTTGGCATGCTCATTAGTGGTGCTCCAGGAGGGGGCAGGCAGGGCAGGGCTGAGCTCGGGGGTGTGCTCAAAGCGAAGCCATTTGATTAAACATGTAGAAAACACTGCTTAATCTAGAGAGGAATCAGAAGGGATCACTCCAATCGAAAGGCATTCCTAGATAAGGCATGTGCTGTTATCCCCATGGCAGGGATAGAAAACAGGAGCAGGAGCTGAGGGAGGTGACAGGAGACACATCTGGGGTGTGGAGATGAGCCATCCTCATGTGAGGAGAGAAGTGACTCCTGCTTGAGCAGAAAGTGCTGTTCTGGGGTTTGGGGTTAGGTACTCACCACTGAGAGGGAAAGGAATGAAGACCTGACCTCGGTGTCCGAAGGAGGGACACAAGGATGGGGAAGGGTCTGGAGGGGCCACACAAGGAGCAGCTGAGGGCTCTTGTTCAGCTGGAGCAGAGAACACTGAGCTCAGATCCTCCCCAGGGAGCTGGAACTTCTCCTGAGGGGCAGCTCTGATCTCTGCTCAGGGACAGCACCCAGGGAGCGGCTGGAGCTGGGCCAAGGCAGGCTCAGGCTGCAGAGCAGGGAAAGGTTCTTCCCCCAGAGGCTGCTGGGCACTGCCCAGGCTCCCCAGGGAATGGGCACGGCCCCGAGGCTGCCAGAGCTCCAGGAGCGTTTGGACAGCGCTGCCAGGGATGCCCAGGCTGGGGTTGTTGGGGTGTCTGGGCAGGGCCAGGGGCTGGGCTGGATGGTCCCTGTGGGTCCCTTCCCACTCCGTGGTTCTTAGCTTGTGCCTTGTGGTGCATTTCTGAGCCACTTCAGCGCATGGGTGTGTGGGGTGTCCTTCCCCTTCGTTTTGGGAAGCATCCTGCCCTTCCCGGGAGCGCTGCAGTCCTTAGGGCAGCCAGCAGCCAGCGCAGCCCGCATCCGTCCCTCCCTGCCAGCTTTCCAGCGTATTTTCTGGCCTCCTCGTGTGTTCTGGGAAGAGCCCACTAGATGGGGTTAGAAGATGTGGGATCTGCTCCAGGCGGGAAGAGCCAGAGGTGCAGGTTCCCAGCCTCCGGCCGGAGGGAGGCCGCTGATTTCAACCACTCCGTGTTTAATCCAAAGCCGTTCCTTTCCCAGCACTCGGATTTTGGAAGTCCGGTGCAGGTGGCCCCTCACCCCGTGCTCTGGGTTGTTTTCCAGACATCCCGTCCGCTACGTGTGGTTCAATTCCCACAGTCTGATCACTGCCAACATCCCCGAGGAGAAGAACCCCCGAGGCTCCAGCATCACTGACGACGACCCCAGCGTGCACCGCAAGTGAGGACCCAGCCCTCAGCAATGTGCTTTGTTTTTAAATAGCGCCCTGAGCACCTGAGTCATCACTCAGAGCACTTACAGAGGGGGTATAGCAGCAAAAAAATAAAACTGAACAAAAGTTGAAGGGTAGGGTTTACAAAACAAGCGATTAATTGGCTCCTGATTCGCTTGAGCACAAAAAAAATGGTTTTTTTTTTCTCAGCAGGGGAACATAAAGTCCACTGAAGCCAGGCAGGGAATGCAGCCCTCTCCATGCTCAAAATATTAGTAATGCTGTCTCCTCCTAAAGGAAAACTGCTGGCATTTAAGCTGCAGGTTTTGGTATTTGCATCTCAAATGGCTGTTAGTGCTAATTGAACTATCAAATACCAGTGTATTTATCTTCCCCCGTGCTGGAGAGCGTGGAGATGTTTCAGCAGATGACAGTCACGTCTCTGCAGGGCTGGAGAGAATGATTCACCAGCCCTTCCCAGCCTTGCTGGGTCCCTGGGAGGAGACAGGAGGGAGTTTTCCTGCTCAAAAGTGCTCAGCCTCCCGCAGAAGGGATGGGGGTTTTTATCAGTTTTTTCAGCCTTTTTCAGTTCAGATGATTTTTATGGTGATTTCCACCTCTGTTTGCTTTCCCACTGAGGTGACATGGTGTGTGCTGGTTGTTTTCCGTGCAGGTACCGAGGGATCATTTATTCCTACGAGTTCTCCGTGGACCAGCTGGCTGTGGAGAGCGTCCTCCCCATCTGCCGCTCCTCCTACGACGAGCTGACAGGTTACAACTACAACATCGGCCTGGCAGTGCCCTACGACAGCATCTAGGGGACCCCTCGGCTTCTGGGGCCAGTCAGGGCCAGGGGTGAAGGAAAATCCATGTGGGACAAGCACCCAAAAGTTGGTGTTGGCTGCACCAGTGGGCTGGGATTTGCCAAAGGCCTGGGGATGTGAACCCAAACAGAGCGTGGCTGCCCTGGAGCGTCCCTCTGGAATGTGGTGTTCTCTGGACATGGCCAGGGGTCCAGCCTGGTGGAGTGCAGAGGCTGAGGAGGGAAAGGGAGCACTGCAGGGTAAACAAAAGTATTCCTGCTGCTTGTGGGAAAGATGTTGCAGGTCCCGTCTTGGTCGGGAAGCCAGAGTGGGACACTGGAGGGGTGGGAGGCTGGGAGCTCTCTGAGGAGTTCTGGCCTACCCCAAGAGGGAAAAGAATCACCAAGGACTCGGCAAAAGCATGTGCTGAGCCACATGTTTGAAATGTCTTTCCTGGTAATGGGCTGCTCATTTTTGTTTTCCTTGGAGTGCATTGGAATGTGCCTGGGAACAGGACAGGACCATGCACAAAAGGTTACAGTGGCTGGGAGAGGGATTGGGATGGAGAGAGGGAGGGGAAGGTTCCCTAGGCCAGGCTGGATGCTTGGGAACTCAGCAGGCCACACACACATCAAAATTATTTTAGAGTAAATTATTTTTTTAATTCTTTAAAATCCTGCATTAAATGTTTTCTAATTGTATATGTACCTCTGTCTGTGGGATTTTGTTCCTGAGCCTTTTCGGGTGAATTGCCCCCTGTTCACTGGGACAAAGGGCTGGCTCAGGTTGTCAGGTGTGTTCTTTGCTGGATCACGTCCTTCCACAGCACCTGGAGGGTTTCCAGTGCTGTCCTTGCTTCCAAGCTGGGAATTGATCATGGAACAGCAGGGATGACGTGGCTGCAGTGCTGTGCCTGGGTATTGATCCCCAAAGCTGTGGGGAAGCAGCAGGTGAAGGGCGGGAGGTGCTGTTCAGGTGGAAGTGAGGGGTGAGGCTTTGCCTTAAGCCCCGGTAGTACTGACAGGTAAAACCAGTTTGGGGAACAAGAGCTCCAGTCCTGCATGGATCTTTTTACTGATGTAAAATGATTTTATTGTGATTTGCCCTTGTAAAACTCACTGGTGCAAAGCAAGGCTGTGTCACTTCTGTTTAAGTTGAGGTTGAGTTTTAACTTGGCACCTTTTTCCTGGCTTAGTGGAATCAGTGCCGAGTACTGGGGAGAGGTGTGGGAATGTGCCCAGACCTGCGGGAGAGGGGCTGGGCTGGCACTTCAGCCCTGTCCAGTCACTGAGGCAGCCCTGGAGAGAGCTGCACTTCGCAGCTCTTCCTTCCTTTCCCATGACCCCTAAGCCAAAATTTCACATTTTAGGTATTTAAGTTACCTTTTCCCATGTGAAGGATACGCAAAAAGTGCAAGGGGCAAAGCTATTCTGTCTGACCAATAAATTTGATCTCTCATAAAGCTTTGATCTTCTTTTTTTTATTCCCCTGCCCTTCTGGGAAGCCAGCTCCCTCCCTCCATTCCTGGAAGAGCAGGAAGTGTCACGGATACACAGTTTGGACAAGAGTTCAGCCGAAACCTGACAAATAAATAATGGTTTCTGTAGCATAAATGACTTTGGGGGTTGCTCCAACCCTGTGACTTCTGCCATGTGCTGAGCTGGGAGAGCTCCCATGTCATTGTTCTCCCTTCTCCTTATCTCGCTTCATTATCTGGAAACAGCTTTGTTCCTCCTTCATCTCCCTGCTGCAAGGAACAGATAAGTTCGTGTGGTGCCCACGTGAGCCCCTTTTCCCGGAGTCCACCTCCGCATTCCTCCTTCTCCCTCTGCTCCTGCTCATGTGGAGGTCCTGGAGCTGCTGGGAAGGGCATTTGCAGCACCTGCATGAGCAGGTGTTTGCTTTCTGGGTACAAGTCCAGCTCCAGCAGAGGTGGAACTCTCTGTCCCCACAGCTCACAGTCTGGATGCAGCTCTGCCAGGGCTGTGGTCCCTTGGGCCTTTTCCCTGGGTGTGGAGTTAATTTAGGAAGGTTGCACCATGGCAGAGGGTTGTGTGCACTCCTCGTGCAGATGAGGGCACTCAGGCTGCTGGAGAGTATCCAGTGTCAGGAGTTTTTGGGAAGGGATGTTGTCCCAATTCCCTGGCTGCTCATTAGTGTTGTGTTGGAGTGGAGCAACCGCCAGCGAGGCCACTGAGATTTGGGGTTAGGGGGCACTGAAATGGAGCCTCTTCCTTCATTTCAAGAGCAGAAATGGGGTCGCCATCCAACCTTTACTGGGGATAGAAGCCGCTTGGAGCTTCCCAGCCCACTGGTACGGGTCAGTGGCCGGGAGGGGCCCAGTGTTGTGTCCCACAGGTCAGGGGTGGGCACTGAGAAGGGACAAATTTGCCTTGGATGGGCTCAGGGGCTGGAGTGGAGGAGCTGCAGTCAGGACACGTTGGACCAGTGTGGACTGAGCTGGCAGAGGTCAGGCTGAAGGTTGGGCTCACACTGGTGCCACCTGCCAGGCTGGTGGCCCTCAGACAGGCCAGGTGCTCGGGGACAGCTAAAGAATCCAAAGGCATCAGAGTTCAGCATGAAAAGCCTCGAGACTTCTGGTGTCTGTTGTTGGTGGCAGCGATCCTCAGCTACAAAGAGATGTCTGTGTCCTCGAGAGAAGGATCCCTGCTCCAAAGAGAATGTGGGATCAAAGGGGAGCTGTGTGTGTATCACACCCCCAGCCGTGCCCAGCTCCGGAGCTGCGGCCGCAGGAGCAGCTCCAGGGGCATCTGGCACAGCCATCCTGGTGGGAAGGACACAGCTGCAGAGCCCTACTGGAAAATCCCCGGTGCCCCTCCTCTGACCCTGGGTCAATCCAGCAGCACAGGCCCCACAAAGTGCTTCTTGTCTCTGTTTTGTGTCCTCAATCACCTTGGCAATGAGGGAAGAGCAATTCCGGGGTTTTGGGGGCTGCCATCCCTCTCCTGATCTGGGGAGTGGTGGGAGGAGGAGCAGGGGGTGCTCTTCGTACAGAGAGGGACTCTGAACTCCCTTTCTCTCCCACCCTGTGGCCTTTCCCACCGAGCCTCTGCTTTCCTGCCCTGCCCTCCTCTGTCACTCCCTGTCCCAGCTGCTGTCACAGAGGGGTGAACGCAGGGGCACTGAAGTGGTGCAAGAACTTGTTCATGTCCTCTCTGCCCCCTCTTTTCCTCCAGTGGCATTTGCCTGCTCATTTCCAGCTTCTGTGGATGGTCCTAAAACCTCCAGGTACATGGAGCTGGTGTCCTCCCAGCCCCTCCCTGTCCCCTCAGGTACCTCTGGGACCGGTCCCTGCTGCCGGAGGGGAAGGTGGGGCAGCAGTGACTGCAAACCCCATAAGCAGATGAAGTACTGGTGGATTATGCAAGAGAAACCAGGGGGAAAGAGCCTGTTCCGGGTCAGGATTTGTGCCACTGGCAAAGTTTTATCCAGAAATGTGGACCTCGAGCCTCAGGGCCAAATTCCTCTTAATGGAAGAGCTTCAGGTGGGGGGGGTTCCTCTGTCACTGCCTCGGACAGTGCCCTCAAAGGAACGAGGAGCTCCCCAAATTCAGCTTAGAAATAGCAGTGGCTGTAGTGGCTGCAAGTGGCTGCCCTGGCTCCCTGGCTGTGGGGTCTGTGCTGCCTCCTGCTCTCCTCTTCCCTCCCTGGGCAGGTGTCCCCTTGTTTGGTCTCTCCTGCCATCCCCAAGCTCCAGCGTGGCTGACGGATGAGGGGGAGCAGTGGGGAGATGGGTCAAGCTGTGTCCTCTCTGTTCCAATGCCCACCTGCCCCGAGGCCCTGCCCTGCAGTCCTGGGGTCACTCAGTGTCCCTCTTCAGTGCTGGGGTGACTCAGTCCCCCTCTCCAATCCCAGGAGCCGCCGCTCTCTCCGATGCTGCTCAGCCTTGATCAGCCTCCCTGGAGTTTTCCAATAAAGCGGCTTCAATTTTCCAATTACCCTCTGCTGACCACTGCTGGGATCTGCCACGGAGCTTTGTGCCACATCCCAGGGCTCGGCATCTTGGCCCCACAGCAGAACCATTATCCTTTATGGAACACTTTGCAGGATTTTGCTGCAGCAGAAGTGTTGCCCTTGCCAGGTTTCCCGGGGCTCTGCCAGATTTTCCTGTGATTTCCAGGATTATTCTCCTCTCGCTGGGCATTGCTGTGTGCAACATCGACACCGTGTTGGTGCCCGCCGTGGGAGTGATGCTCCTGGCCAGCCCTGGGGCTCCTTTGCTGGGCTGAGGATCAGCCTTAACTTCCCTCTCCCTCCTGCTCTCCCCTCATCCCATTTCCCGCAGAGAATTCCCGACACAAGCAAAGGGAGAACGCTGCAGCCAGTTTGTGTTGGGCCCTTCCTCTGCTTCCCAAACTCCCACACTTTCCTTGCCGCTTAACAGAATATCCAGGGAGCAGCTAATTAGCTCAAGGGATAATAATTATCCTCTCATCCATCCTCTTCACTCCTCCTGCCCTCTCCTTCCCTGCACTGCAGGGCACACCCAGCCCTTGCTGGTGTGGATCCTCTTGGATGATTCCTCCAAGGAAATTGGGGTGTGGAGGGGGAGTGGGACCCTGATCTTGTGGCAACCCTTGCAGCCCCAGCTGCGAGATCTAGGGCCAGAAAAGGACCTTTCAGACACCCAGCGCTGTGACTGGGAGCACGGAGCTTGCAGCTGGATTAGGGAGTGGGATGGTCCCGCAGTGTCTGTGTGGAAATTTCAGTGGGAAAACAGGGAAAGGAGCCTGGTTCGGCTGCGGAAACCTGAGGATTTGGGGAGGAGCTGGATGTTGTGCCCTCGTGTGCATGGGGTGGGGAGGGAGCACGGAGGGTCTGGCACGGAGAAGAGGAGGGGGAGGGTGAGAGATTCAGGAGCAGGAGGAGGAGGAGGTTCCCCTGCCCGGGCGATGCCGATGTGGCGCCCGGGAGATGGGCATGCCCGAGGGTGCCCAGAGGAGCCCGAGGAGAGCAGGAGGGGATCCCAGAGTCCTGCAAACACAGAGCGGGCCGTGGGGAGCACCAGGAGCCCTGCAGGGCCCGAACGGCTCCTCTGGGAGAGCCGGGAGCTCCATCCCCTCCCAATCCCCGGCTCTCCCACCCAGCCCAGCTCCAGCTACCCTTGCCAGCACCTCAGCCCCTGAACCAGCCCCACAGGCGGCGGCAGCGCCGTCCCACGGCTCTGTGGGACATTCCCAGCTCCGTCCCCGCGGCCCCGGGCTCAGCCCCGGGCCGGCCGCGGTGCAGCCGAGCAGAGCGGGTCCCTCCAGGCAGGGAAGCGCGGTCCTTGCCCGGCTGCCGCGGCTCCGGGAGCTGCTCCGCACCGAGCTCCAGCGGCTCCGAACCGACACCGGGGGCTTCGGAGGGGACAGAGCCTGGGAGGGGAGCCCTCACTGCGCCCTCGGTGTGGGGGTGCCCGAGCAGAGACCCCCAATAAGGTGGAAAAGAGGGAAAAAGTGCTGTTGCCCTGAGGCAGGGATGGAGGGAGGGGGTGACAGCAGGGCCGGGTGGCCCCGCACCCATCGCTGCCTGCAGCCCCTCCCGCTGCCGGCTGCACTGCGGGGCTGTTCCCACCGCGTGTTCGTGTCACCGGGGGAAGCTATTTTTTGATAAAACAAATAAATCTTCCCTGCTTTTCTAAAAATAGCCATTGCCCTTTTTTCTCCCCCTCCCTCCCTCCCCAGCTCAGGCTGCCTTAGAGACAGAAACCCGCCTGGAGCCATCCAGTTATTAATACCAGTAAACAACCCCTCGTCTCCGGTGCCTTGTTCTAGCGGGAACATGTGGGGGCAGGAGCCACCTGGTTGCCAGGAGCCCACGTCCCCGCGTCCCCGCGTCCCTGCTGCCTGCTCCGGGCTCCTCCTGCCTGGCTCTGGCCGGCAGGCACAGCCCGGGGTGCTGGTTTGGGATTAAACTGGGAATATTCCTTGTGTCGCTGCCATCACCTTCACTGTAGGATGCAGAGTGGGATGTGGTTGTCCTTTTAGGGGCTGAGCGTGCTGCCTTCACCTCCTGCCCCTCAGCATCCCCATCCCTGCCTGTCCCCACGGCCTGGGATCAATCAGTCCAAGCTGAGCAGCTCCTTCCCCAGAGCAGCGTGTGGCAGAGGCTAAAAAATCCAGATTTGGTGGGGAAACCAGGATTTGTGGAGGCTTTCTGCTCAGGGAAACACTCCACCAAGGAGTGATGGATGGACTGAGTATTTCTCAGCGAGGACTAAAAAGAGAAATATCTTTTATTACAGATAAAAGCCTCTGATGTTTCTAGAGAGCAAAGGGCAGCCCCAGCACAGGCAGAGCCATGGAGCTGGGAGCCAGGTGCCAGGACATGGAGCTGCTGCTGGGTCCTCTTCCTCCTCCTCATCCTCATCCTCCTCCTCCTCCTCCTGCCCTCCTCAGTAGCAGTGAGCGATGGTGTCCACGTTGAGGAAGCGCACGTGCATCTTGGTCTCGATGTCGATGCCCTGCCACATCTGCCAGGGGAAGGGGCTGAGCGGCGCCAGGGTCAAAGCCCAGCTCCCTGTGCCCACCCAGCTCCCTGTGCCCACCCCAGTCCCTGTGCCCACCCCGGTCCCTCCTCCCAGGGACACGAGTGGAGACATCACCAACCTTCAGGAAATCCTCAAAGGTGATGCCTTCGTACACCTGGTCCGGGCCCTGTCGTGGTGAGAGAGGAAACACTGAGGCTGCCCCGGGTGATGTGGGAAGGGGTGGCCCAGGGCTGTCCCCTGGGGCTGAGGGACACGTCTCCCATGGGTTCCCAGTGCTGGCCCTGCCCTGTACCCCATGGCCAGCCCAGAATTGGTCCCCAAACCCCCAAGGCTGCAAGGAACAGCCTTTTCCATGAGCAGTAAGGATGGGGTTTATGGGACACTGTTTGCTGATCCCCCTTGGGCTCTTCTCATGAGAAAACACCACCCTGGAAGCTGCTGCCTGAAAACCAATCCCTGGCCAAAGCAGCTCTGGGACAGGGGAGGTGCCCTGGGAAGCAGGGACCTCTTCCAGCCCCATTCTTGATGCCCCCACAGCCCCTCAGTGGGGCCCTGGCAGAGCAGGGAAGCAGCTCCCAGCACAGGCTCCCACCATTTGTCCCACACAGATGCTGGCTGCCTCCATCATGGCCCCGTCGGCGATGGACCGAGCTGACTCCTTCTCCAGGTGGGGGTTCCCTGACAGCAGCTCCTCCACCACCTGCAAGGCAGAGGGTCAACGCCAGGCCGGGGAATTGGGGGGGACGGGGCAGGAGGGGCCACACGTTACATTTCTGTACTCCTGCAGCGTGATCTTCCCGTCGTGGTCCGAGTCGTACATGTGGAACAGGACTGGGAGGGACGAGAGGAGCGCGGCAGGGTCAGGGCAGACCCTTCCCACCCCAGCCCCAAACCCCAGGCCCTGGGAAAGCCTCACATTTGAGTTTCTCCTTCCGGAAGCGGTCGAGCTGCTCCTCATCCATGTTCATCTCGATGGGTCTGAAGTAGGACATGATAGTGAGGAAGTCCTCGAAGTTGATCTCATCCGCCAGCCCATCCGACTCCTGCCGCAGGTTCCTGGGGGTGCCGGAACCCACGGTGATGGGAATCCCCCAGCCACCCACTCCCAAAGCCCATCACATGCCCCCACAAAGCTTTAGGACTGGTTTGTCACTAAGACTCAGCTTAAATGTCTGATTTTCCACCCGGTTCCACCCCAGCCTTTGGGGAGAAGATCCCTGCCCAGCCCCATCCTGCTTCCAGAGGATAAATCATCCCTCCCCGGGTGCTGGGGGGTTCTTACCGCTTGTCAAAAAAGGCGTGGACGATTTTCCCTCTGATTGGGTTGAACTCCAGGTCGGGAATGCTGTCAAAGTTCTCTTTGCTGCAAAAGGGACAGAAACAGCCCGGAGCGTGAGGGACCCGCGGAGGAGGGAGGGGCTCCGACAGCCACCGGGAGACCCCACCCCTTCCTTCCAAAGCAATCGTGGAAAAACAAAGAGGTTTTGGATAAAACCCCCTTTTTGCTGCCATTCACACTGGGAGCAAGTCTGTGCTCAGGGATTTTGTCCCACTAAAACGGGTCTTTGGGAAGCCCTTAGGATGACGCCGGGGCCCTTTGCATGGCTCCCTCTGCCGTGATTTTTAGGGTTTTCCCGGGCTAAAGGCCTCAAACAGGGCTCGGCAAGGCACAGGAAGGAGCTCCTGCTGTCCAGCCTCCCCTCGGCTTCGTGCTGAGCCCGTGCTGGTCATTGCTCTCCACGATTTATAAAGCAAATGAGGCAAGAAATCACCCCCGGCAGGGGGGGAGCAGCAGCGGGGGCTCGGAGCTCTCCCGAGGTGCCCAATTCCCTGCGCAGCCACCCCGGAAAGCACAACATCAACGGCAAGCCCCGCTTGCTCCCTCCCCAAAACTGGTTTTAAAGCTGGGGGGTGATGAGGTGTTTGCCAGAGCTCCGAGGCCGCTGCGTCCTTGTGGTTTTCCTGGGATTATTTGCAAGGCCACGCTGCCAGAGCTGCCTCAGCACGGCCGGGGAAGGACGCTCGGAATCACAGCCTTGGACTGGCACCCTTGGGAGCCCAGGGAAGGGGGGACATGCTCTGGGCAGCCCCGGCAGTGGGGCTGGAGTTGCCATGGGGCTGGAATTGCAGTGGGGCTGGAATTGCCGTGGGGCTGGAGTTGCAGTGGGGTTGGAGTTGCCATGGGGCTGGAGTTGCCGTGGGGCTGGAGTTGCAGTGGGGCTGGGATTGCAGTGGGGCTGGAGTTGCCGTGGGGCTGGAGTTGCCGTGGGGCTGGAATTGCAGTGGGGTTGGAGTTGCCATGGGGCTGGAGTTGCCGTGGGGCTGGAGTTGCCGTGGGGCTGGGATTGCAGTGGGGCTGGGATTGCCGTGGGGCTGGGATTGCAGTGGGGTTGGAGTTGCCGTGGGGTTGGAGTTGCCGTGGGGCTGGAGTTGCCGTGGGGCTGGAATTGCAGTGGGGTTGGAGTTGCCATGGGGCTGGAGTTGCCGTGGGGCTGGGATTGCAGTGGGGCTGGAATTGCCGTGGGGCTGGGATTGCAGTGGGGCTGGAATTGCCTTGGGGCTGGGATTGCCGTGGGGCTGGAGTTGCCGTGGGGCTGGAGTTGCCGTGGGGCTGGAGTTGCCATGGGGCTGGGATTGCCATGGGGCTGGGATTGCCGTGGGGCTGGAATTGCCGTGGGGCTGGAGTTGCCGTGGGGTTGGAGTTGCCGTGGGGTTGGAGTTGCCGTGGGGCTGGAATTGCCGTGGGGCTGGAGTTGCCGTGGGGCTGGAATTGCAGTGGGGCTGGAATTGCAGTGGGGCTGGAGTTGCCGTGGGGCTGGAGTTGCCGTGGGGTTGGAGTTGCCGTGGGGCTGGGATTGCAGTGGGGTTGGAGTTGCCGTGGGGTTGGAGTTGCCGTGGGGCTGGGATTGCAGTGGGGCTGGAGTTGCCGTGGGGCTGGAGTTGCCGTGGGGCTGGAATTGCAGTGGGGCTGGAGTTGCCGTGGGGTTGGAGTTGCCGTGGGGTTGGAGTTGCCGTGGGGCTGGAATTGCCGTGGGGATGGAGTTGCCATACCGGATCGTCAGCTGGTCCTGGCTCAGCTGCTTGAAGCGCCGGTGCAGGTGCTCAATCTGTTCAGAGGTGACTGCCAGGCAAAGGAGAGAGGTGACAGGGGCTGAGCCCCAGGGGACCCTCGGGACACCCCTCTGTGCCTGTCCCCACACCCCCAGCAGCGGGGCAGGGTCCTGGGCACAGCTGTGCCACCCCATTCCCCTCTGATGGCCCCATGCAGCCCCACGAGGCCCGGCTGTGTCCCTGCGTGCCCCGTGCTGGCTGCAGGGTGGTACCAAGGGCTGCTTTATCCCCTGTCCTCGTCTGCAGGAAATTCCCTGGCCCAGCATGGCACGGAACGGCACAGAGGGATCCCAGTCCCCAGGTCAGGATCCTTGGGGTCAGTCCTTGGAACTGGCTTGGCCATTTTGTTTGGGGTTGTCGGCACCATCCTGACCTGCCCCGGAACATCCACAGCCATGGCTGCTGCAGGGAATAGCTCTGGGATCAGCAATCCTGGCAGCAGGGACCTGCCCCTGGCCAGGGAAGGACATGGAGGGGGCACAGCAGCACCCCAGGATCAACGCCTGGCTTTGAAATTGCTGCCACTGCTTGGGGTGAGCCACAAAGCCTCGCGGTGGGCACTGCCCCAGGGATGCACTAACCCCATCCCGGGGCAGGGGCTGGAAGGGGGGACCAGCAGCTCCCTTTGAGCCCCACGAGCGCTGGGGTTCCAGCCTGAGGCTCAGCAGCACCTCCTCGCTGCCCTAAGCCCCGGCACATGTGAGTTTATCTTCCCCAGCTGTTCCCCAGGGGCTGTAACCAAGCTCTAACCCCCCCAGGGCCTGACTCTTGTGCAAATATTGACAGGGGCCATTCCCAGGAGCCAGGGAAGTGCTTTGGAGCTGGGGGAGAATCTGTCTGGGCACCAGCTGGACCCACAGGCTCCTGCAGCCCTGGCTGGGGCCGGGCACGGGGCAGGGCTGCCCTGGCTGCTGGAAATCAGCCACCCCTGGCATCATGGAGAGACAGAAAACCACATTAAAGTATCGCTGAGGGGTTGCAAAGGGTTAATTGCTGCAAGACAGCAGGGTCGGAGCTGGGCTTTGCTGCCTCCCGAGCTGCCTTTTATGATGTTTAAATAATGTCCTTTGCATTCCTGACTGCTGCTTCACAGCCTGGAAATAGCAACGGTATTGATCAGCGAGGCTGAGCCTCCACAGACCTCTGATAA
This sequence comes from Coloeus monedula, assembly GCF_965178545.1. Lineage (NCBI taxonomy): Eukaryota > Metazoa > Chordata > Aves > Passeriformes > Corvidae > Coloeus > Coloeus monedula. The sequence goes on along the minus strand of NC_138798.1, from coordinate 13,973,585 downwards.
CAGCCTGGAAACCCATCTGGGCCGGGTCCTGGGGCCCTGGGCCTGCCCGGATTCCCAGCAGCACCTTTGCAGGATGGGCTTCAAACCCCCTTTCTTCAACCCCCCTTAACCCCACTGGCCCGCAGGTGATGATGCCCAGGCCTCACTGATTCATCCATTGGATGTTTTCTCCCCTAATCGCTCCTGGCTGCTGCTCTGCTGCACTCATGGGAACTTTTCTCGGACTTTGCTTTCCAGTTTTGGCCATGGAGCAGTGACCTTTCGCTTCCTGCTTTGACGACATCGCCGTCACCATGGGAGCAGCTGGGCCACCGAGCCTTCAGCATCTGGGACGTGGGTGCACACCAGAAAGCTTTGATCTCTCAGAAAAATGTCCCAGGCACCAAGAGGAACAAGAACTGGGGTCAGTGGCTGGATGCTCGTGGTTGGGCCAGCCCTGCAAGGCTGGGTGAGGCTTTTCCTCCCTCTTTCCCTAATCCCAGGTCTAGCTCTCAGGTCTCCCAGGATCGCTCTGTCCTGTGAAAGGTGGCAGCGCTCGGCTACTTTCCAGGAAAAAAGGGAAAATCTGCACAAAAGGCAAAAGCTTTGCTGGAAGAAGGGCTGGCTCAAGGGCAGCAGAGGCTGCTCATGTCCCTGAGAAGCATCCTGATGCTGCAGGCCCATGTCCAAGCCCGGCAGTCTCCGCTAATGGGGGGAGAACAGGATTTAAACCAAAGGGAGCTGGGCCAGCTGTTCCCAGCCTTGTGTGGTTTGTGCTGCTTGAGCAGAGGGCATCCCCCAGGAAAGGGGCACTGGGGGGCTCAGCCCTCCCCGTGGGACCAGCCTGGGTGTAGGGAATGGCCGCAGCATCCCGGGAAGAGCCGCTTCACCCCCGACAGACGCTGCTGCAGCTTTGGGATGGAGCACACAGAGGGAGGGAGGGAGGGAGGGGAACCGGCCCCAGTGCCCCGAGCAGCCCCTCAGGGTGCCCCTCCAGGAGGGACAAGGCAAAGGAACGGGCCATGGGCACGTCCAGGTGGCTCTGCCCTGTCCCTGCTCCTCCCAGGGGACCGAGGGTGGCTGCAATGCCCCGCACGAGGTTGGACCGCAGCAGCAGGGCTGTAGATGCCCTGAATTCCCAGGGGGTTTGGTAGCAGCCACAGCACGGTGGGAGCTCTGTGAATCCCACCGGGAGCACAGGACGTGCACCCCAGTCGTGGCTTGGAGTCAGGGACTCCCTCTGCCCTCCCTGCTCTGGTTCCGATGAGATTTTTGGGTGCTGCCCTCACCGACCCTTCCTGGTGCTGATTCACGGGGCACCGGGGCGGGTGCCACCTGTGCCTGAGGGGCTGCTGCAGGGTCCCTGGGCCCGGGGGTACCCCAAAAACCTCCTCCCACCCTGGGCTGCCAGGCTGGCACCCCGCGGGCTCCCCAAGCTCCTGAGTCCAGCCCGGGGTGCTCAGTGGGGTGCGGGGGGCTCAGCCCTTCCTGGGGGAGGAGGAGAAGGGATGAAAGGAGATGTGACCCCAGGAGCAGCAGCAGCACTGGACCCTCTCGGGCCCCACTTTGGCCGTGGGCAGAGCGGCCCCTCAGCCCTCGCTCCATCGCAGCCGCTCAGCACGGCCGGAGCCGGAGGATCCGGGTGGGAGCTCCTCCATCTCCGTGCCCGGAGCTCGCCACGTCCTGGAGCGGTGACGCTTCCCAGGAAGGACACGACCACCCCGCCCTACGCCCCGACCCCTGCGGGGAGCCCTGGGCCGTGTCCCTGCTCCTTCCCCTGCGGTCCCTCTGCCACCGGGGCAGAGCAGCCGTGCGGGGACAATTCCCTGCCCCGGTGGCGCGGGTGGGCAGAGCCGTGCCGGGGCTCGCACGTGTGGCCGCTCGACGTCCCGGCTCGTGGCATTGGGGCGCCGGAGACTCTCTGGTGACATTTCTACACCCTCTCCTCTCATCCCCTGTCCCCGCGCCATCCCCCGGGTGTCACATCCTGCTCTCCCCCCCCCACCAGGTGACACCTTTGCACCCTCCCCGAGTGACATCTCCTGCATCCTCCCCGCGGGTGACACGACACATCCTGCATCCCCCTCCCTGCTCGAGCGCCACCTCCTGCAGCCCCCCGCCCCCCCAGGTGACATTTCCTGTACATCCCCCTCCCTCCCTCGCCGGGTGACACCTCCTGCACCCCCGCGGGTGACGTGTCCCCTGCGGGGCCGGACACCCCGTGTTCCCTCCGGCAGCGCGGCCGGAGGCTCCGGGCCGGGGTGAGGCGGGGGGCGGCAGCGGCAGCGCCCGGCCGAGGTGCCCGCGGGTCGCCGGTACTCACAGCCCGTCCTGTCCGCCAGCTCCCGCATCTCGGCGGGCACGGAGTGCGCGGAGCCCATCCCGGGCCGTGCCGGGAGCGGCGCCGCGGGCGCTGCACCGGAGCCGCCGCCGCTTTTAAGGGCGGGCGCGGCGGGGAGGCGGCGGCGGCGCGGCGGCCCCGGGTCCCTGCGCGCCCCCGCCCAGAGGCAGCGCCGGGAGCGCCGGGGGTGGCACCCGCTGGGAGCGGGGACAGCCCCGGAGCGGCTGGTGGCACCTGGAGCCCGGCTGTGCCCCGCTCGCGGCTCTGGGGCGGTCCCTGGGAGAAGGGCACGGAGCTGCCCCCTGTATCCCAACGCGGGAATGGGGGTCGGGGGCTCCCCGTGGATCCCCTGCAGCGGCTCCCACCTGAGCCCCGCGGCTGCCCCAGCCCTGGCACTGCCCGGGCTGTGCCACCCTGGATGGGGACAGACAAAGGAGGATGCACAGAGGAGACCCAGGACCCCCAAAGGGAGGGCGGAGGGTCTTGCCCAGGAGGGAGTTTTGGCAGAGCCCCGTGCAGAGGGGGGGATTCTGTCACCATCGCCCTCCCTGCCAGACTGGCACTGGCAGGGACACGTCACCCTCCCACGGGCGCGGGGAAGAGCAAAGACTTCCAGGAGGGAAGGAGAGGGTTGGGAGGCAGCTCAAACAGCACAGCACACCGCGGCAGTAGGTAGCAAGTCAGTGTTGTTTATTTGTTTAAAGCCAAATACAAACAGGAAAGGAATGAAATCATTTCCAGCCTCCAGCTGTCCAGGAAAATACCTGTTTATAAATAAAAACGGAGAAAGGAGGGATGTCCCCATCTTGCAACCTCAGCTGTCAGTGTCGGGGGCTCTGGGGCTCAGGGCTTCTCACCCTCTGTTCCTGGGCCAGCAGTTTTCCATCCAATGTGGAATTTTGGCCAGCTCAGGTACTTCCAGCGGGAGGAGGAGGGTAAGAGGGGGGTTAGACAAGCAGCACTCTGTTCCCTTCCATGGGGAAAGAGCCCCCAGGGAGTGGGGCAGGGCCCTTGGAGCCGGGATATCCCTGGGGGATGCCCAGGAGTCAGGACAGTACCTGGAGCCAGCTGTGTGCAGGTGGAGGTGGCCTGGAAGGGACCAGGAGATCCCAGGGACCCTTCTCCAGCCCTTCTCTCCCTGCCCCCCGGCAGGGCTGCCTGGCCTGGAGGGTCCTGGTTTTCCTGCAAAGGTTGGAGACAAACTGCCGTGGTTTGTCCCAGAGGCCTCAGCCCCTGCCCTTGGCTGGCTCAGGCTGCTCTCAGTGTGTCCCTGTGTGTCGGGATAGGTCCGAAGGGGTTGGAAGCGCTTCCCAAGAGGATCCAGGAGCTGTCCCTCCCTGCTTCTGTGCTGCTGGAGGGCACAAGCAGCTCTGAGCCTGGCCTGGAGCAGCAGCACATCGAGACCTCGGCCTCCGAGGGTGGACAAAGCTCCCAGGGATGCTGCTGCTCCCGGGTCTCGCTCCCTGCCGGAGGAAACCTGAGAATGGCACTGCCTGGAACATCCCTGAGTGCCAACACCCAGTGGCAAAGCTGGGAACCAGCCCTGGCTTTTCCTTACGATCCAGTGACCACTCCTCACTTCCTGCCCCTTCCCAGCCCCCTCTTCCCCATTCTGAATATTTTTCCTTCACCCTCCGGATTTTAATGTGACAACACCGGGGCTGTTCTGTCCCCAGGACAGGTGGCCGGTGACACAGAAAGGGAAGGGAGAGCACGGCATTAACTGCAGGGAATTCACCCCCTGCTCCCAAGGGATGCAGAGGAGGAACCTGGCAAGGCTCTGCACTCGGTGGGAGAGAAGGGAGGCAATTCCACCTTCTCCAGAAAGCCACACAACCCTTCTTGGGAGAGCTCCACAGACAGGACAGGACAAATCCCGACGGACGGCATCGGCACCATCCTTAACACGGACACCACGGATCCACCCATTACTCACGGACACAAGGAACTGTTGGGATCCACTGCTGTCTTCTTGGGGAAAAGCTGACTGTGCCTGTGCTGCCAGGAGGGGAGGGGGCACAGGCAAACCCCAAATGTCACCCCAGCACCTCACAGAGGTGTTCCCCACCGTGCTGGACCGTGGATGTGCAGCCTGTGGGAACCCCTGTGCATTCCAAGAGGCTGCTCCAGCACGGACACAGAGGGATCCTGGGGCCTTTCCAGCTTTCCCTGGCCACCCTGGGCGCTGGGCTGAGGCCTCCCACAGTAGCAGGCGCTCACAGGGGAGTTTCTGCTCACCAAAACCAAAGACTCCACCCACGGCAAGCAGCCCTAGAGGCATCAGGGACACCCTCCCCAAACGGGAAACAAAAGGGAACGCACCAGTCCCTTTGGGTTGGTCTCAAATCCCAAAATCTGACTTGGCCCCTGAGGCTGTGTGGAAAACAGATGGAAACAGCCCAGTCTTTTCCAAATTTGGCACATCCAGGCTGTGTTGGTGCTCTGGGTGACCCCAGCACCCACAGCCCGGGCTGTGGACATGGGCAGCACCCAGAGCAGGCAGAGCTGTCTGCGGGCACAGTTCCTCCAGAAACTCCTGCCAGAGGGATGAGGATTTCGTACCAGGGCTGCTGGGCTGCCAAGCCTATCCCCTTTGCACAGAACGCTCCCCTTCTGCACCCCAGGCCACACCAGCCGTGGGGAAATCTGTGGTGAGCAACAGCTCCCCACTTCCTCCTGGGCCAGGCTCTTCTCAGGGTAAGGACACGCAGTGGCCCCAAAAGAGGGACGGGAAGGGCCCCGGTGGCTGCTCTGGGATCCCTGGGGCAGCCAGCAGCTTTCCCGGTGGCTTGGTGAGCACTGGCCAGCAGCAGCAGCTCTCAGAGGAGCCCTGGGTGCTTTCTGTGGCTCCTGTGGCTCTTTTATGGCACGGCTGGACCTGGCACTCGGGCAGCTCCTCCTCGTGCCAGAGCTCCCGCAAGCTCTGTGATTCCCTGGATGCACTGGAGAGGGGCCCAGGTGTCAACAGAAGGGAGCACAAAACCCCAGGAATCTTGCTGACAGCTGGGAATGGGAATGGGGCACCCAGGCTCTGCTCTGCCTGTTCTCAGCTACCTTGGGACTCACAACCCCCATTCCCAGCCCTGCATCCCTGCCAGGAATCTTTTGGGATCTGCTTTCAGAACGGGTTGGAGGGCTGGGGCGGGGTCTACTCCAACCCTCAAGAGATGGATTTTCAGGTTTTTGCCTGAGGATTCCCTATCCTGATTCACAATGGCAATTCCTCCCTCCCTCCAAGTTCATGTCAGTGCAGACCTGGGACAGTGGGAGGCATCCCTGTCCATGGAACAAGAGGAGCTTCAAGGTCCCTTCCAGCCCAAACCATGCTGGGGTTATGACTATTTAAAGACACAGCTCTGCTTGGAGCAGAGCCCCTCAGGACTGCTCACACTCTCCCCACAGGCTGCTCCTCCTGGAGCCCCCAGACCCCTGCAGACCACCACCACCACAGCGCTGGGCTCGCAGCATTTATTTCCACAGCAAACCAGTGCTCAAGGTTGCAGGAGGTGACATGCAGGGCAGGCATTGCTGGAGAGGAGGGCTGTGATTCCATGTGGAGATACCTGTAGTGCATAAGAGACTAAAGAGCATCCACCTACCTCTACAGGGCCCTAATTGTCAGCTCGGAGAGAAGAATTACCGTGTTGCAAGTGGACAGTGACAGGAGACACGAGCTGCAGCTACTCTACACACATTGCTTCAGAGACCACAAAGATATGCACAAACACTGTGTCACTCTGCACCCCACAGCCCCTGAGCCCAGAGGAAAACCTCTTCTGCAGTGGTTCTGTCAGGGCCTTTAAGTCAAGGTCAAAAATTCATGTGCTTCGAGCTGCTAAAGCTCCTTCCTCGCAGGCAGCCGAGTCTGCGCTCCCTCAGAATCCCGTTTTCTTTTGGCAAGAAGGAAGAAGGCCTCAAGCTGCAGGAATTAACATCTTGCTTCCATAATGGTTTGGCTGACTCCAGGGATGGCCAGGCTCCAGTCATCATTCCCTTCTATTGCATAAATACCTACTGGAGAAAAAACTTGGAGATGGCAGCGAGCGGCAGCTCCGCATCCATCGAAGTCATTCCGGCGCTGCCCTCGAGGTCCCACCACACATTCCCTTGAGGGTCCAAATCCTCCTGGGAACACTCACAGCTGTGCCACAGATCCCACCCTGGACACATACGATGGACAGACAGGAAAGCAAGGTCAGAACACGGGCTGGGTGTGTTCAGCAGGTGTGGAAAAGGGCCAGGAGCTCCTCTTCTGCTTTCGGAGTCTCTGCCATTGGCCAAGCGGCCACCTGGCCCTCAGGGTCACCATGAGCCTCACTGCTGCTGGTTTTGTGGCTGGAACTCTCTCCCAGGCCCATAAGGATATTGCCAGGCCCAGAAGGATATTTAGGACTGGGGCAGTAGCTCTAGGTAGGACCAATCAGACTACAGAGGTGAAGCAATACCTGACCCAGAAATTCAGACCGGAGAAGACAACAGTGAAACGCGAGAGACTTCAAAAACTATCGCCTGCATGGGATAGACACTCAAACCAAACCAGACAGACACAGCCAAACAAGAATCCCACAATACTGCAAGGACAAGCAACTTCCTGTCAGAGGGGGGTCCTCCATATTCCACACCAGGATCTCGCTGTGCTGACCTTCTAAGGCCACCACAGAACGAGCAGAACGTGCGGATCCTTCCGAAGGACAACACTCCTGGCATGGCTGTCCCTGCAAGAACCTCCTGCTGGGCCTCAAGTACCAAAGTGTCCCTGTGCCTTTGGGCCAGGCTGGGCAGGCAGACAACGGGAAGATGCTGTAGCACCACTTTCCAAGTTCAATGCAGTTTTCAATGCATTAAGCCAAAGGATTGTCACCAAACTTGCTTCCCACGCAAGTTCTGCAAAGAGGGTAAAGCTACACTCCAGCTGCTTCTGTCCCCAGGCTGCCTTTGGCACTCACTCCTTGCCTGAACTGTAAATTTTCTGCACCGTGGCTCGAGTGAGCTCCAAATCCTCTGGGTACCGAATTTCCAGCTCAGTATTTGCCAGGTAGTGAAGGCCGGTGAACTCGGAGAAATAGCGGCCGATGTCGGGGTGAGGGATCTCCCGAGGCTCAGAGTTGTGCTCCAGGTTCTCTGTGAGGGAAGGAAGGAATCAGTTACCACCACAGGAACAGCTGCTGCAAGGCAGCCAATCCTGGGCCTCTCCCAGGCCTTGTTTCTGTCTCTAGAAACACCAGTTCCTGGTGCTTTAAAGAAAAAAACCCAAATCCAGGAAAATGTGCAGAGCAAGTCGGTGTGAGTGCTCACACAGAGCCTCACCTCCTGATGACCCCACTTACCAGGGATGTGGGAAGTGTTTTATGCCTGAGATTGCCTGGCTTTAGGCTGGAGGAGCAGGATGCTGCTCCCACTCTGCTACTCCCAGGACAAGGTTGGGAGCACAGGGAGAAGCTGCTGCACTGAGCTCTGCTCCTCTGATCCCTCACAGCCCTTGGGGCACCAGTTTTAGGAGAGATTCCCCTCAAATGCCCCAAGGTGAGCCCACCTGCACAAGGCTGTCCTGGCAGAGGAGCCAAGAGCTTCCCCCCTCAGCCTGTGCTTTCACCACCATGCCAAGGCCCAGCCTGGTTTTCAGCCCTGCCTCCAGCAAAATAAACTTCCCCAAGTCCAAACTTCCCCAAGTCAAGTGCAAGTCCCTAGGAAGGACACGTTGATTCCTTCCCACAGCAGCTTCTTTCCCCCTTTGTCCTACAAGATAACCTGATTAGGCACAAGGGTTAAACTCCACTAAACCCCAAAGGTGACCCCCAAACACTGAACCCCAAAGGTGACCCTGGCCAAGGGCTGCTCTGCTCCGCAGTGTCAGCACAGAGCAGGGACTGGGAGTCAATCCCACAGGCAGGAGCCCTGCAGCACTCCCCAAATGATGTCATTTTTTTTCCAGCAGTGCCAGATAAAACAGGTAGTATTAGCTAGGAAAAAAAAAAGCTGCATCAGCATCAAAGGCTGACTTTGGGCAGGGCAGGAGCAAGTTGGGATGCAGAGAATGTCATTCAGGAACAATCTGTCTCTGAAATCCAGTTCATTACAGGGAGCAGAGGATTCCTATTAATCCATGCAGGCTCTTTGAAGCTGCTGCACGTCAGGGTGTGCAGCCAGCAGCACCAGAGCTTTCCATCCCTCAGCAGCCTGCTGCAGTCCTGGAGGCTTGCAAAGGACCTTTTTGGATACTGCACCACTGCGGAAAACAATTTGCACTGCTGAGTGCTCTGCAGCAGCATGGCTGAGCTGGGAGCTGTGCTCAGGGAACTGCAGGCATGGAGCTGCAGGGATGGGATGGAGCTGCAGGCATGGGATGGAGCTGCAGGCATGGGATGGAGCTGCAGGGAGGGGATGGAGCTGCAGGCATGGGATGGAGCTGCAGGCATGGGATGGAGCTGCAGGCATGGGATGGAGCTGCAGGCATGGGATGGAGCTGCAGGCATGGGATGGAGCTGCAGGGAGGGGATGGAGCTGCAGGCATGGGATGGAGCTGCAGGCATGGGATGGAGCTGCTGGGAGGGGATGGAGCTGCAGGGAGGGGATGGAGCTGCTGGGATGGGATGGAGCTGCAGGCATGGGATGGAGCTGCTGGGATGGGATGGAGCTGCTGGGATGGAGCTGCTGGGATGGAGCTGCAGGGATGGGATGGAGCTGCTGGGATGGGATGGAGCTGCAGGCATGGGATGGAGCTGCTGGCATGGGATGGAGCTGCAGGCATGGGATGGAGCTGCAGCTGGCAGGGGGGAGAGGCTGACACAGGCGAGTTCAGCACAAGGTGGGAGCCTCCCAAGGGTGCTGACGAGCAGTTTGGAGCCAGAGACCTCTCTCCTGTGCTGTCACAAAGCAAACAAAACAGAGACAAGAGTGGACAGGCACCAAACTCCCTGCATGACACAGGAGTTCTGGAACCAGCTACACTCAACCCACAGATTTACAGGAAGGCCTCAAACCGAGGTACATTTAGCTATAATAAGCTTGGTGTTATTTCTGAGCTGGTTAAATTAAACTCCACATGAAGACTTGTTTAGGATTCTCTCAGCAAAAAACTCTCACTCCCTCCCTCCCCGAAGTCAGGTCAGGAGGATATGAAATAATTCTTCCCAAATGACCTGAGGATGTGTTTTAGAGGGGATATCAATAGGCAGCAAGAACAAACTCTTCACTTTGCCCCAGCAGTATCAGGACTCTTGGATGCCCCAGAGATTCAGCGATAAGAGTGTCTCCTACACAGAGATAACAGTGTCAGCCTACCCTGAAAGGCACCGTGGGACCAGCCAGGCTTCTGTTTGTTTATATATCATTAGATAAAAGATAAGTGATGACTCAGCCCCAGCAGCTCTGGGGACAATTACCTGATTAGGTAATTACCAAGATGAGTATTTCAATATCAACCCATAGCACACGAGAATTTCTGGGTTTTAAGACTCTCTGAGAGGCCAAGCCCTGCCTGATCTGAGCCATCAGGCTTTGCCACTTCATCTTTTTGGGCTGCTGAATATAAAAAAGCCACTCTCAGGACAGTGGGAAACACCTGCACTTTAAATCTACCGAGGGAGAAGTGTCCCTGCCTGTAAAACCACCTCTTGTCACACCCCTTGTCACACCCAGGGGACCAGAACCTGAGGGAGCACCCAGGGGAAGGGCATTTTGGTCAGCATTTTCCCTCCAGCAGCTTCCACATCTCCCCTGAGCCAAACACACTTGGGCTGTGGAGCTGCCCTGCCTGGACGAGACCTCCGTGTCACAGGGGGAACACAAACGTGAGAAAAATGAACATTTTTTACAATGTACAGAGTCACAGGCGTGCTTTTGTTCTGTAATTTTCTTTAGAACTTCAGTTCAACACCTCTTCCTGTCTCCCAACCACACACTCTGACCATCAGACAAGAGCTTCCCGTTATGGTTTGTTGCATAAAGCACACGTGACACAGACACTTCTAAAGCTCTCTGCACTTGTGAAGAGACATTAATTTTTGTTCTGGCTAAAAGTGGCACTAAAAGCCACGTTATCTGTGTTCCCTGGGATGTGACAGTGGCCAGAACCATGTCCTGACCAGCAGCTCCTCAGTGCTCCCTTCACGAAACCCCATTTCCAGGTCCTGTCTAAGCACAGCTGTCAGGAGCTGCTGACAGACCTTCAGCCTGAATTATTTCTTTCAAAGCAGCAGTCAAGGTTCACACCATGAGAGTGTCCAAAACACTTCTGGGTAAGAGGAGATCACACCAGAGTGGGTCCTTCATGTCCATTCCCAGCAGTGCTGAATCCTTGCAGAGCAAACAGAGCAGGCCACGACTCAGGATCATTTCCTTCCTATCTCCACCTTTCTAACCCTTGTTAATCACACTTAATGAATCCATTAAGCATCCCTTTGTCCTGATGTGGACAGAGAGTGCTCCTGCTCACCTTGGGCAGCGTATCTGCAGGAGCCATCTTCCACCAGGACGTTGTAGAAGGGCTGGTGGGGGCCGTGGGGGAGGCTGTGCACGTTCATATTCCGGATCCACTCGTGTCCCATCATGCAGGCAGGATCCCAGCCATAAATCACACAGTTATAGCCATACCTGATTCAAGAAATGGCACACAAAGGCTGTGAAAAGTCCAGAGCCAGCTCTTTCTCCTCAAGATTAATAGAGCACAAACAGGACAGGAACCTCCTGAGAGCTGGCACAAGGAGGAGAGGAACAAGAGGAAAAAAAAACAATTCAGAAAGACTTTGAGGTTATATTTTGAGGTGGAGGGAAATGACTATGAATGACTGGATAAACAGACAGGAATAAACAGCTGAAGACAAAGGAAAACCAGATATGAGCAAGAAAAGAGAATGGGAAAGAGCCTGGAAGTCAGCAGACAGAGGAGGAAGCAAGAAATAAGGAGGGCTCACCCACCCTGCTGGGCTGTGCAAGAACCAAGCCACTGCTATCACAGAGCACTCAAGGGATTAACTGGGAGGTGTTACAGCTGTCACTGCTGATGCCCCTAAAAGATGCTCTGGATGTCTGGCCTGGCTCTCTGGCAGAGCAGTGCAGGCAGGAGCACAAAGCCTCTGTGCAGTGCAGGAGCAGGGAATGAGAGCACAGGGAAACATCCATAAACTGTCCTGGGAATATCAGAATCGATTTTGAAGCTGACTCTGTTGCACAGTGCCTCATAAAGTGACTGCTGCTGTTTCCTGGAGAGCTCTGTGCTGTGGGGATGTTACCTGTGTGACACAGGGTGACTCAGACAAGCCAAGCTCTCTGCAGTGCAAACATTTGCTCTCTCCAGGCACTCACAGAGCTGCTCCTATTTTCCTGCACAGCACGGACGCACATGCCTGGCATTTCCCACTCCTCCTTGGCACCAAAGCACGTCTCACTGCTGCCAGCACAAACCCTTCTGCTCTGCTGGTACAGAGCTGACTGCGGGGAAGGCCCCAAGCTCACCTCTTGTGTTTCATGATGAGCCCAATGGAGAAGCAAACCTCCTTGTGCTTCTCATCCGAGCGGTGCTTGACCTCGGGGCCCAGCTCCTCCTTGCGCCGCTCGATGTGCTCCAGGGTGTGCTGCACCAGGTACCCCACAGCCCCGTGCTGGGATGGGTCCAGGGCCTGGATGTGCTGCAGGATGTCCAGGACCTTCCAAACCACAGCAAAAACAGGTTCAGGACACAGCCCTGCAGCAGCACATCACCTATAGATACATCCAGATACATTGCTGGGTGTAAGCGCCCAGGCCTGAGGTCCCCCTACACAGAGCTGCTTCCTGATCCCCACACACTCCCAAGGAGCTCTTCCTCACAGCCCATTTCTACTTTTCTCTTTGTAAAGCTCCCAGCTTCCAAGGAAAGGCACTGGAGAGCACAGCAGCTCCTTAAAACAAAGCCCTGTGAGTTCATCATGTCCCATTTGGTGACCACAGACCATCTCTCAAGGTTTCTGGCTATGAGAATGCAGTTTCCAGTGTCCCAAAATGCTGCTGGGAAGTGATTCCAGGTGACTTCTGCTGCTCTTGAGAAGTAGTATTTTAACTTAAAAGAGTTTCTCAGCATTTCTGTGAGGTGCAAAAATGGGGCAGCACAGGAGGAAAGTAACCTCCATGATGCTTTCCCAGGGAATGGTGAACAAGACAGAAAAGCTGCTTGTCTCAGGATGACTGAAGAACACAAAGCAGCAAGCCCTGCAGATCCAGAATTCCAGCCTCCCAACACCCTCTGGCACAGCATCAGAGCGTCTGCTGCAGAGTTTGTTAGAGGTAGGAAATGCAAACTTTATTTTTTTGGTAAAAGCAAGGAAAAAAAACTCCAACCTGTCGTGTAAACATGTTGGGAAAAGACACACATTTGCCTCAACAACAAATACCTCAAGTCCCAAAATCTGCCACAGTTTGGCACCTGGCAAAAGGATTGTCTCCTTGATCACAGGTTTCATCATTAAGTTCAGAGTAGCAGCAGAAGAGGAATAGAAATCTCGGGCTGTTCAGCATGAACAGCAGCCAAAAACTGAGGAAAATCAATTTAAATAAAGGACAGGCGAGTAATTTATGAGAAGAAACACAGTTCAGGCATCTTGGCCACTTCAATTCTATTAAGAATTAAGAATAATGTGAAAATCCTGAAAAATCCTAAAGGAAGGGGAAGGAAGTAACCACAGCTGCCAGAGATTCTTGGGAATTTCATTTACTGTTATTTACAAACATTTAGGGCAACATTACGTGCAGCTCTGCAGGTCTTTTAAGATTTTCTACTCCTGTCCATAAATCTGGCAGAGCCTGTCAAAGCTGGTACATTCTGTCCTGTCAGACACAGCATTCTCTCTGGTTAGCTGCAATCCTGCCTGACAGCCTGGAATGACTGGATGCAATCCCAAAAAACCCAAATTTGCTCATTTCCATTGCAGCTGGTGCAGAGAACTCAGTAGCATTCAGCCCTGGGGTTGGGTTATGTGTTCTGAGGGGCAGTAAATCCACATCTGGTGCTCTCCAAACACATCCCTGAGTGCCAGGAAGGGGCAGGAAGATCTTCCAGTTCCCTGTTTATGTCCAGCAGCCATTTCAGTGAGTCCCTCCCACACACAATTTTCTTGGTGCTGGTATTTCTGTGGTGACCCTAAAATTTGCTGCCACAAGAAAGGAAGGCCAAGCTTAGCACGGCTTGATCTTCAAAGGGAAGGAGGCAGCTTCTCCAACAGTCCTGTTCCAGCTGATTTGGTGGGAAGAGCTCTGCTTTCTGCTCAGCTCTCCAGCCAGTATTCCTGTCCCCTTCCCAAACTTCACAGGTGGAACTGGCACAGGGAATTCTGAGCAGGGACATCTCCTTGCTGCTGTGACACACTAAAGAAATTAAGATTTTTCTGAGTTACAGGCTGTGCCCCTGATTCAGAGAAAGCCCTGGATGACCCAGACAACCTGGAAATCTCAGCACCTTCTTTCCCACACTCCCAAGATAACAGGACTGGAGTTGTCACCCTGAAGGAAAAGGAATTCCAAGGTCAGGAATATCAAGCTGCTTTTTCACAGGAGCCACAGATTGCGTGGCCAAGGTTGGGAGAACAGCTTTGGTTTTATTTGTAAAAGATAACTTCCTGCAGTTTTCTGATAAGGGAATTGCTCCTTTTCCAGGAGCCCAGCAAGAGTTTCACCACAATTTAGGCACAGAGCAAACAGGATGCTCTTATAACTCACAGTCCACGGGCTTGGTGGCAAGACAAGCTGTAAATCATAAATTATGACTCAAGGCTGCCCCCAAGTCTCCCCTAGGACAAGCAGGCAAGAATCATCCACCCTTCCTGCTTCAAACTGACTCCCTGCAATGTGAGAACTCCTCCAACTGCATTTATTACAGAAACAACTCGTGGCAGACTGGAATGCAGGCTGACACAGCCCAAAATCAATAACCCAGTGTTAATAGTGCTCAGCCTACCCAAAAACATTCCCCTGAGTGCCCAGGTACCTTTTCTGGCCAGATTCCCAGGTGGAAGTATAACCTGGCCTGGAGCATGAGGTGCTGCACATTGTCTGGATACATGGCCAGGTACAGGTCCAAGGAGTCTCTCAGGAGCTGGTAGGACTGGTCAGTGCTCTCTCTGCCAGCAGAAAGGAAACTCAGCTGTGAGGCTCTGCGACCCCCATGGACAGGGGGAGTCCCCAGAATGATGCTGCAGGTACAGCATGCTCACAACAATGATTCCAGCATGGATTGTCACTCACCACTCCAGCCTGCGACAAGGAAAAGCGATCCACAACTGATCCCTGAACTCTGCCCTCCCACCCCACTGCTGTTCTCCCTGGTCAGGTAATCCCACACGGAGAATTCACTCCCCAAGCCATTTCCTTTTGGTTCCCTGACACCTAGAGCAATCCTTTCACTCCTGTCAGTCTGTCTATGGCTGCTTGGGAAAGGGATTATCAGGAGCATTTGAAAACAAAACATAATGTTCTACACACCAAGAGTATCTCTGAAAATGCTCACTGGAACGTGGGGGTTGTGCTTACCAGAAGGTAACAAAAGGCTCTGCTTTTAAGGGATGGTGGATGGTCCCTGTCAGCTTTTCACAGAGAAAATGAAACACCTTTTCTATTTTCTTGAGAGAACCAGGTTTACCAAATATTGTTGTTTCCACTCAGATGATTAAAAGCACCCAGCCAATGCCTTGTGACACATGGAATTTTCAGGATCTCCTGGGTTGAGTGACACCTTTTGCAAGCAGCAATATTGGATATGGAGACATTGTACCCTGGGTTCTTTTTCCCCCCAGATGACCCTCAACTCACCGTTTCCCAAGGTTCAGGAGATTCCCCACCATCCGCTGCAAGACCTCCTTGGAAGTCACCACTCCATAGAACTCCTCTGTCACGTGGTGCCCGATCAGGTACTCGCACTCCTTCACTGTCAGCTGCTTCCCCTTCCCAAAGGCATCGATGTAGGTGTAGTCAAAAATATCTGTGCTTCTGAAGAGGCAACAAAGAGACCAAAGTGTGATCAAGGGTCTCGTGGTAGAGCAGGATTTGCTGTTCCTGTTCTTCCCTGTGTCCTTCACTCCTCAGCTCCCTCCTAAACAGAGATTACCTGGTACCTTCTCTCTTTCCCATAATTCTCACATCACCTCATGGGTACTGTTACTTCAGGAAATCTGTTCTTATTCAGCAGCAGCAGAGCTGAGCTCAGGAAATCCTTCCTGAAGATCTGATCTTTCCCTCTGTTTAATTTCAGATGGAAAACAATTAAACATTCTCACAGAGGTCTAGAGCAGGAAATCGGTTACCATTCGGCAGCAGCAGAGCTGAGCTCTAGGAAAACTCTTCTAGAGGTCTGATTTTTCCCTCTGTAGAGGCAGATGGAAAATAATTCAACACCCTCACAGAGGTCTGGAGCTGTAAATGTGTTCTGGTTTTTGTCACTGTGGGCACAATTTCAGAGCTCAGCAGGTCACTCACCCTTCTTTCCCTTGACACCACCGCAGTAGGAAATGGCTGGGAAAGTTGACAGGCTCCAGTTTGACTCCCAGCTGCCTGGCAATTGTTAAATAAAGCACAGACAAACTGATGGGAATTCCTGTCCTGCGGATCAGAACCTGCGGGAGAAAAATGTGACAAAAACACAGGTGGGATTTAAGAAAAACATCAATTTCAAGGGTGGATTTCACAAAAGAAAATAGAACTTGACAAATTATGCACTGAAGAATGACGTATTTATTTAAGAGTTGCTCTTCACAGAGAATTATTTGTCTGGCTACAAATAAAGCCTTGCAGCCTCCCAGCTTTTGCCTAACACACACACACACACACCTGGTGAATGTAGGAATTCAGGGAGTTGTAGTAATCCAGCTCATTTCCTTTGTATTTGAGCTGCTCATACAGGACACAGTTCATGGCATCAAGCACCTGCCTCTGAAGTTCCACTTCTGGAATGAGAACCTCTCCTGGAAACACACATGCAGTGAAATAAAGACTGAGAAAACAAGAGCACTCAACCCTTATGCAATGTAATTTTCACATGGACAGGCTCAGTCCCTCCTCGAAAGCCAGAAATGACACAGTTTGTAAAACCAAGGAGCAAGATGCTGCCTGACCTTTGGAGATGATGAACATGCACCTTCCTATTCATGATTTTCTGAGACTGGCAGGAAAGAGATTGTTTCCCAGTCCCACAGCTCTACTACAAATATCAGGACTATTAAGATTTCAGGGACAAATGGGAAAAAAAACCCAATTCCCCTCCCAATTCTTTTTGCTTAGCATCAGATGGACTGAACCCTGGGCTACTGAACAGCTGTTTCTTGAATGATGGCTTAAGTAAATGTCAGAATTTTGTTTGCTAGGGGATAAAAACAACAGCTCTTTAAGCTGCCACAATTCCAGAGCTGTTTCAGCTGTGCAGAGGTGCAGGAGAGCCCTGCAGGAAAGCACATTTCTGTACAGTACCTGCCTTGGAAGCCAAGCTGGGGTGCCTGGGGTTCTTGGTCCGCAGCACTTTGCGCACTTTGTCTGTGATATCGTCCACCTGAGCCTGGACACTCTTCAGGCAGATGTCTGACAGGGGGTTGCAGTACTGATCAATCAAAACAGCACCTGGAAAAAACAAACTACATAAGAAACAGGACTTGAGTTTTTTCTTTGCTTGGTTTTTTGCCTGCTCCACATTCCAGGCATGCAGCGAGCGGTTGCAGCGGAACGGCAGAGCTCTGTGTTTGAAACCTGCAGTCATCTACTGGATTTATCACACAAAAGGCACAGAATAAGCTGACACGATAAATCACCAGCTGAACTCAGTATTCCCCTCTCCCCCACGCTGAAAGGGAGCTGTACCTTGAGCAGGAATGCTGCTGGACCAGGCTTGACCAGTTCTGTGCTCACACCGCAGCCGCTGGCACCTTCCCAACCTACAGAGCTTTTTGTTCAGAGCCTGACACAATCCCAGCTTCACTCAAACTGCCTCAGTTTTGATTTCTCCCTGTCACATCCTCTGTATCATCCTTGTTCATCATTTCCTCGTCTGCTACATCCATCTTTCTCCTCCACACCTGCTCTCCATCTTCCCAACACAAACCAGAACAGAACAAACTTTCATGTTCCTCCTACCCAAGCCTCTGCAGGAAAAAACTTCCTTTTCACAGAACCTTCTCCTTGGCACCACTGCTCTTTCCAAAGCCTCCCTAGCGTTCCATCTTTGGGATGAGCTGTAAGGATTTTGCACAGATCATACCTCTTCCAGCCTCCTACAGGGCTTTGTCAGCATGTCCATGACAGGCCTGTAAATCAAGGAATTCAGCAGGGCCCCGAGCCGTGGCTCCTTTCTGTCCTCCCGAAGTGTTCCCTGTGCTCTGACCAGGTGAAAATTCCCAAAAAACTACCAGCTGGTGCTCCAAAGGCACCTCCACGGCGGACAAATTACACATATTTGTGACACACATGACTAAGCCTCAAAATTAATTTGGTTTTTTCTAGAAAAGGCCACTTCTTGCTGTCCCTTCTTGCCCTAACAGCCCATTCTTCAAAGTCTATTGCTTTGGTGTTACAGACTCTTTCCTGGGACATCTTGGAGTGTGTAGCAAGAGGAAGGGACTCTTCCACAGCCACCGGCAGCTTCAGAGCTGTTCAGAAGATTGAGAAGGAGAATAATCCACCAGACTGAGGACACGAAGAGCAGAAGAAGCAGAAGAAAGAGCTTTTTCTTCCTTCTCAGCAGGTGTAAGTGCCCTCCCACCACGTGACTGGACTTGGATCTGTTTCCCATCAAAGTCCAGCACTCAGCTCCTGAGACACTCACAGTGCTCAGGCTACAGCAATTCCCTCTGCTTGCTCCCTGCTCTGATCTGAGGAGCTCCTGGGAAAGGGGAAAGCAGGGAGCTAACTGGGAACCAGCTCGGCTGAACGCAGCCCAGGGGCCACAGCTGCAGTGTCAGTAATTAGGATGTCGAGCTACAGCTCATTTTTCTCAGCACCCTGCTCAAGATTCCAGTGTTTCACCATTTCCTGCCTCCCAGCTCAGCTGTCCATGGGTGATCCTTCACACACACACAGCAAGGACAGCACCTAATGCCATCCTGACATTCTAACCAACGCTGCCGCGGGATGGGAAGGATTCCAGGCACTCCCAAAATCCAGCCTGAATTCTGAGCCATGAGCCAAGGGCTTGCTGGAATCTAAGCAGGGCAGGCTCCTTGCAAGTCAAACCATGATGGAGAGCTGTCATTAGGTGTTCTAGCTGGGCTTTCTGCCAAGGACTTACCCTCCAGGAACGACTGCCGCTCCGTGGGGCGCTGCAGATATTCCTTCAGGTTCTTCAATATATTCTGCTGCCGCAGGAAATAGAGAATTTTCTTTGCGTAGTACTTCCAGGTGAGACCTTTCCTGCACAGTTAGACACAAGAAGAAGCATTGCCCTCAATAGGTATTTGAAGGGTGAACAGTTGGTTTTTCCAGGGAACACAAGTTTATGGTTTAGATTATTGGTTTGCTCCACAAGCACTGTCACTGAAAGTCAACCCAACAGGGAATGCTGAGAGGAATTTATCATAAAAAGCCACACAGCTTGCAAAACCTTGCTCCTATCATCTCCAATTCTCATCCTATCACCAAGATGTAAGTTTGAGAAGACGCATTATCATGGGAAACAACGCAGATCCTAATTAAAGGAGCTCAGGAATATCTGATTAAAATCCTATACTTTATTCATAAAGCATTACCCTCTGTCTGACTGCATCTCTCCAGAGTCAACCCTAACGCATCTTCTCAGCATTAAAAATAGATGGATGAGGGACATGAATGTGAGTCCAACAGCATTCAGACGAAAAACACAATTCCCCAGAGGAAAACCAACTCTGTAGCTCTGAAAAAGCAGGAAGAGATCAACAATTGGTCTGTAAATGACACAATTCCACAACTTTTTATAGGAAAGCCCTGTCACTTTCTAAGGCCTCTCCATCCTCCTGGACAGCAGGGCAATCAAACCTCATAACACTTTATCTTCTTCCAATAAACTGGGATCCTCAATAGGGACAACTGCTTTACTGGGATATCTTCCAGGGAAATCATTTAGCCTAATGCTCCTGAATGGCAATGACTACAGCTTAATCAGGGTGTAATTAGCATCAATTCTGCTTTATGGGGAGGCATTTGGCCAGTGCAAAGCCTCAAAAGCTTTTGAACCAGTTGTCAAATGAGAGATGCTCAGGCCCAGCTCAAATAGAGAAGGCAATAAAACGGATGGGAAAAGGCAAAAATGAGATGATTGCCATTCCAGTTGGGTTTTTTCAAGCTCTATTACCAGTCCCTCTAATCAAGGCTATTAGACCCCATTAAGAGCAATCTATCACCACTCAGTACCACACCAAACCCAGCATGGTTAGGTGGCACCAGCAGAAAAACCTTCAAATAAAGCAGTGATTTACTCATCTTGCACAGTGTTAATCAAGGTGATGAGATTACCCAGGCAGATGCAAACCAGGAGTTTTATTCACCAGCTGTCTGAGTAATTTACAGACCTGCAAATTCTGCAGTGGCCGAGTTCAACTCTCTTCCTATTTGGGGACAAAAATTGTACCAACCTACTCCAGCCCTGAAAAGGAAAGAAAAAGCTGGAATTTCATGGTGGCGATTCTGAAGGATTCCTGCTTCCCTCTGGTGCTCTGGCCTCACTCTGCAAATCAGTTCAGCAAACTAATCCAGGCTTAAAGCAGAAAGGAACAAGAGGGAACTGCTGAGGCAGAGATGAGGGTACATGGGACGTGTCCCAAGAAATGCCATGAGCTGGCAAGGAAATAAACAACAAAAAGCAACACAAAGCCAGAGGATTTTCTTCTTGTGGGACAAGGTTTCCATGTTTTTTTCTGGAAACACTCAATTTGTCCTGAAATCAGGCCTTGGCAAGCCTGGGGGTGTTGTTTAATGAGTGACCAAGGGCAGAAGCTGAGGTCAGGCATTAAGCACAGTGTTTTTCTCCTGGAGCTGGTGAAAGAGGGAAATCCCTGCCAGTTCTCACCCCTCTCTTACCTTCCTTCCATGTTAAGGATGCACATCAGCTCATCCTCAAAGAAATGGCTGGGGCAGCCCAGAGTCTCAATGTCACTGAATCCATCGCAGGGAACCTGCCAAAGCAGACAAGGAGTCATGCAAAGCACCACAGATTCTCCCAGAATGTCACTAAAAGACTCAAAACCAATTTTTTTTTCTTTTTTAATTTATGAAAGATCTTAAAAATGTCCTGCCCGCCACAAACTCACAGTTCTGTCCTCAGGGATTCGTTATTCCTCTGAGAGCCCCAGGAACATCCTACAGCAATTTCAGCCAAATTCTACAGCATTTAGGGCTCTGATGCTGAGTTAAGGACCAGCACAATCACATCTCATGCAGGGTGGGCACGAGCTGGAAGTGATTTTAAGGTGGAATCAACTTCTGCTTGTGGTTGACTGAACCTCTCCATACACCCGCCCTGTGCAGGAGATTAATCCTGGGTGAAGGAATGAAGAGGCAGGAGCCTTTATTTTTTGCAACAACCACTTCTGCATCCATATTCAGAACAGCTATTTTCTTCAGAACTCAGAATTACTTTTTAAACTTTGGCTGAACTGTAAAAAAACCCTGCCTTTCAAGCTCTTCACTATAGGATATGGGCTCATATATGGGTTGAAAGGCTCTTTCTCCCAGCTCTGAGCAGGGAATCAAGCTGCAGTTTCTGGCCCCACAGGAGATGGTTCTCATTATGAGGCCTTTGGGCACTGCTTAATGGTCTCTCCAAAGTCATTGCATATGTGATTAAAACAGGAGGAATCCAGGAGCTTCTTCTCCCAGTGAATGCTCTGCCAATTCTCCATGGACAAATGTCTGCCTGCTGCAAAACAGAACAGCCAGGAGACACCAAACACCCACCTGGCCCCACTGCCTTCCTTTTGCACACCATTTTGGCACAGGAGCCATAAAAGGGGGGCTGTCTAGTGGCTCTGCTGTGAAATTTTGAATTCAGCCAAAGTCACAGGCAGCATTTATGATTTATCCACAGAATTCCAGGCTGACCCAGTTGTTCAGCTTGCCAAAATCCACAGGCACCTACTAAGCAAACAGCCAAGTAACTCCTGTTTCACGTGCAAGTCAGTGTGAGACACCACATTTTCACCTTTTCCCCACTGAACACAGAACTATCTTGGGGTCACGGCCGGCTGGAGAACTTCAGAAACACACTTTGCAACTGAGCTGTGCCTTGCTCCTGAATTCAAAGGGCTTGTGGCAGCTCTCAGATCCCGTCCTTGCACAAGGGCTGCAGAGAAGCTCAGAAGCTGTGCTTTGTGGCAACAAACTCTGCAGCCTTCAGAATTCCCAGAGCCAGGGTTGAGCTCCCAGCAGAAAGCAAAGAGCTTTTAGGGCTGAATGCAATCCCAGAGTGTGCTGCACTCTACACACCTCTGGATTTGGAACTCTCTCCCCCCCTCCTGGGCAGCATTTTCACAGAAAGTCAGGAAATACAAAAGCTCTGACTGCACGGTTCATGTGGAGAGCAGTGCAAGAGAAACTAATGAAAAGTATTGATCACAATCAAGGAAGGTGAATCTTTGAATTGTTGTGGAATCATGGAATATCCTGAGCTACCATAGGGATCATCCAGCCCAGCTCCTGGCCCTGCACAGACATCCCAAAATCCCACCCTGGGCATCCCTGGCAGCGCTGTCCAAACGCTCCTGGAGCTCTGGCAGCCTCGGGGCCGTGCCCATTCTCTGGGGAGCCTGGGCAGTGCCCAGCACCCTCTGGAGGAAGAAAAACCTTTTCCTACTATAAATGATAACAAAGACTAAATAAACACATTTTTAAAAAGGCGAAACCCCCTGAGAAATAAACAACTTTTGAATGGTTTAGGAATTTTTAAAGAATAATATCCCCTGCTGATGTGAATGCTCGGCCAGTGTTGAGGAAACAGCCTCAAGCTGTGCCAGGGGAACTTTAGGTTGGGTATTAGGAAAAACTGACTAATTGAAAGGGTTGTCAAGCATTGGAACAAGCTGCTTAGGGGAGTGGTGCAATCACTGTCCTTGGAAGGGTTCAGAAAATGTGAAGATGTGGTGCTTAGGGACACTGTTCAGTGGCTGGACTCGATCTTGGAGGTCTTTTCCAACCTTAATGATTCAGTTAATGATTCCATGAATGATTCCATTAAACAAGTGGCCAGGTTGGTGCACACACACATATCTAGAGGGTGACTTACGTGTTCTGAGAAGAACCTTTTGGAGAAGGAAGCCACAATCCTCTGGGCTTCCAGCCCCGCGTTGTGCCGTGCCTTGTACTCCTCCAGCCAGCTGACGCTGTCACTGTGGCTGTAGTACTTCAGCAGAGACGGCCACCTGCACAAACAGACACAAATTAACAGCAGCAGTAACATTTCACATCCCAGAGAACCTCCAGAATGTGAAACTTAAGTAAGCACATCACTTGAGGAGCTGAGCCAGTGCCCAGACACTGCCCAGCTTTAAAGGAATTGTATAAAATTACTTCAGACATCAAAGCGCAGCTGTGCATTAATGATTATTTAAAAGCAAGCTCTCCTGAAACCTTCAGAGGCTCCCACTCCAGGATTGCAATATCTAAACATTCTAAATGCTTCAGTTTTATAATTAAAAGAGTTTACCACAAAGAAGCATCACGTGGAAGCCAACCTGGCACTGAACAGAAGGGGAGTTCTTTGTCCTGTGTTCTTCCTACCACCTCGGGGAGCTCATTAAAAGGCTGCACTAAACACAGCTCCCTCCACTGCCCTTGCTGGTGGCAACATCTATTGGAGGAAAACAGAACCCTGAAGTCAAATCATGACAGCTGAATGCTTTTGCAGTTTGGTTTTGAGACAAGAAATAATTGTTTGAAGAAAAAAAAAAACCAACCCAAACCTCACATCTTTATTGCAAAAAAACCCCTCCTTTACTTAGACTCAAAAGTCCACACGTTTCACAGCTTACTCAGAATTTCAAGGTTCAGCTGAAAATCCAACTTCAGGGCATGTTCTGGGGGCTGTTAGCAGCACCTTTTTGAATAAAGTGGGTGTGTGGTGCCACAACACAGCTTTGTGCCATAAAATATGTGCCAGCACTGCAATTCCTGCTGCTGTGAAGACACCAAGATCACTTGTGTGAGAAACATGAACAAGAATCAGCACAGATGGAAATATTTTGGAAAGAAAGCTGAGAGAAAAGGGTTTTCTTTTCATTTGCTGGGGCATTCATTCCACATTTTGAAATGCTGTTCATCATTACTGGTTTATACTAAACATTTTCCTTCAGCTCCATGGGCTGTCTCAGGTTCTTTTCAGATCATATAAATATATATTGATATATGTATTTAATTTTATAAATAATTAGAAGGCCAAACGTTTATATCCCTAAATTGCCTTAGGTTCTTTTCAGGTTATATGTATATATTTAAGTTGCTAAATAGATAAAAGGCCAAATACTGAAATCACTCATCCTGTATAAAAATTATGACCAGTGCCCAAACCACACCTGGGAGATATTTCACTGCTGGTTAATAATAAAACTCCCCTGCAATTTTCCTTCCCAAAATAAAGTCAAATAACCTCACATTACGTAACAACCTCTCTCCTGACGAATCCCTGGCCTTTCAGCCACTGCTGAGATGCAGCCACCTCACAATAACCCTCACCGTCCTTCATTTTGGGGTGAGAAAGGAGAATTTCAGGGCTTGAAAGGACAGTGAGAATTTCAGGAAGACAAAGTGCCACTGCTCACGATGGAATCCAGCCAGGATGGCGAGGTCAGGGTGAAACCTCCTGCCAAAAATTCCATTACCAAGGAGAGAGGAGGAGAGCAGCGTGTGCTGATCCCCCACCCTATCCCATTCCAGCTGCTGGATCCCAACCAGTGTGAAACCTGCAGGAATTCCAGCCATGGAACCGGTGACAGTCAATGCCAGAGCCATGGCTTGGTGGACTGGGGAAGCTGTAATCGTTCAGCAGCTTTGTTTCCCCCCGTGAAAAGGGAATAATCCCCTCATTTGGGCTGTGCTGGATTTCAGGAGCCAACTGGCAGTTGGAGAAAGCAATTCTGCTGCTTTTCCTGTGCCAAAACAGACAAAAGCAGGTAACAGATGAGCAGGTGCTATGCTGGACAGCCTCGGGGATGAGTGGAGGTGCCTCCAGGACTGCAGAAACCAGCACAGCATCAACAGAATCACACCCAGCCCTCATCCCCAGCCAAAATATGAACGGTTTCACAGAGCACAGCACCCTGTGGCTGCCCCTGGGGAAAACAAAACTCAACAGCAGCAAAACCCCATCCCAAGGATTTGGGTATCTGCAAGAACAGTTCTCCCCAAATCCCCACAAATAAACACCTCACTGCTGTCCAGCACCAGTCCTGGGACCACAGAGATCTTGGCCTTTGTTTTGGAAGCTCCTGGAGGGGTCGGTGAGGCCAATGCACAAGCCCAGTGCGTGGTTCCACTGCCAGAGCCCAGGCTGGGTCTGGGAATGCAGGGGATCCACGTGCCCGGGTGTGGAAGGGGCTGCAAGACGGATCTCTGGCCAAGGGGGATCCCCTGCAAGCAGGAAGCTCAGCCTGATCCCTCCTCACGGCATTTAGGAGGGAAGGCAGCCTTGCAGAAGTCCTTATAGAAGTGTGGGACACCTGCCCGGAGAAGCTGCGGCTGCCCCATCCCTGGAAGTGTTCCAGGCCAGGCTGGATAAACCTGGAGCAAGCAGGACACAGTGGAAGGTGTCCCTGCCCATGGCATGGGGTGAAACGATGGCTTTAAAGCTCCCTTCCCACCCGAGCCTCTCTGTGCCTCCATGATTCCACCCAGGCCGCCGCAGGTTCATCCAGCCCCTGAGGAGCTCACCACGGAGCCGGGAAGACACGCAGGGATCAGGAGGCGGCGGCGGCACTTCCACCACCCCAGACACGCGCGAGCCTCCCAGGCCGGGCCGGTCCGATCACCCCCGGTGCCCCTGAACCCCGCGGGTGCCCCTGAACCCCGCGGGTGCCCCTGAACCCCGCGGGTGCCCCTGAACCCCGCGGGTGCCCATTCCCTCCCGCCCGAGCCCGCGCCGCGCCGGGCGGGCCGGGCCGTGCGGCGGTGCCCACCTGAGGCGGAAGCGCTCCCGCCACACCTTGCCGCGGGGCTGGCACGCCTCGCGCAGCCGGCGGCAGGTGCAGGACACGCGGCCGATGTCGGCGGCGCCCAGCACGTCGCAGCAGAGGATGAGCTCCAGCAGCTCTCCCGGCAGGTCCGTCAGGCCCGTCCCGCTGCCGCCGCCGCCGCTGCCGGGCCCCGGCGGGCCCGCGGCCTCCGCCGCCATCTTGGCTGTTTACCTGCGCTCCGGGGCCGCCCGGCGCTTCCGGGGAGGGGCGGCCCGGGGAGCGTCCGCCAAGTGCGGCCGCCGCGGCGAGCGCAGAGCGGGCTAAGGGAGCGTCTGGCAAGTGACGGGGGAGCCGCAGGGGTCTGTGGTGGGATCGGTATCGGGAACGGCGGGGATCTGTCAGTGTGTGTGAGCATCGGAAAGGGGGCCAAAAAGGGCCTCGTCAGTGTGTGTCAATGGGTGCCAAAAAGGGCCTCGTCAATGTGTGTGAGCATCGGAAATGGGGGGGCCAAAAAGGGCCTCGTCAATGTGTGTCAATATTGGATCAATGTGTATCAATATCAGAAATGGGGGGCCAAAAAGGGGCCTCATCAATGTGTGTCAATATTGGATCAATGTGTATCAATATCAGAAATGGGGGTGCCAAAAAGGGGCTTCATCAATGTGTGTCAGGATCAGAAATGGGGGTGCCAAAATGGGCCTCATCAATGTGTGTCAATATCGGAAACGGGGCACAGTGGGGATCTGTCAATGTGTATCAATATCGAAAAGGGGGTGCACAGAGGGAGCATATCAATGTGTATCAATATCTAAAGGGGTGAACAGGGGGGACCTCATCAATAGGTATAAATATCTAAAAGGAGGTGCCAGAAGGATCTCATCAATGGGTACAAGTATCTAAAGAGAATAAATGTCGCTATAAATATTTAAATATCAAAGGAAATCTGTCAATGTGTATCAGTACCCAAAGGGGGCACCCTGTGCCAGGGCCTCCCCACCCTCCCAGGGAACAATTCCCTCCCACTATCCCACCTAACCCTGCCCTCTGGCAGTGGGAAGCCATTCCCATGTAAAACAATCGCTCTCCCTCTTTTTCAGTAAGCCCCCTTCGAGTGCTGGGAGGATCCCCCTTGCACGGGAAAATCGTTTTCCCACGGGAGAAGCCACGTCCGTATTTCTGCCTCATTCCCCTGGCCACTCTCTGCCATTTCCAGGCCTCTCAGCCCCTGCCCAGAGCGCTTTTGCCGTGTTCCCAAGGCTCCAGCTCCAAAACTCGCCCAGGGTTGCACACAGGCAGCCCTCCTGGCTGGGCTGGGACTCAGGCCACCTCGCAAGGCAGCGTCTCTGTCTGGCAGGGGAACAGGGGCTGCTGATTGCCACCGCTATTCACCGTGCCCTGGCATTGCAGGTGGCAGAGCAGAGCGAGGCCAAGGCATCAGCAGAGACCTCGAGCAGCCTCCCGGTGTTAAAAAACACAGAGAGAAGACAGGGACTGCCAGCTTTTAGTTCGTTTTTTTTTTTTAATTATTTTTATTTTGACTGTAATGCAAACAGGCATAAGTATTCCATAAAATCAGAAGATTGGGACTATACAGAGAGAAGGTGCATGCTTCAGAACAACGTGGGTATCTTGCAAACAGAGCCAGAGTCAGTCTGAGAGAGGGGCTGGAGCACAGGGGACGAACGGCAGAGATTTTAGCAGCATTGAGAGCTCAGAGGTAGGGGAAGAACCACGTTTCTGGCTGCTTAAAGCACTGGTAGGGTGACACGCAAGGCGGGCTCGGCCCCCCCCATGGCTCCTCAGCACGAACCTACCTCGGGATCGCACACGAACAGCTACAGGATCAGCTCCCCCTGCCCCACACACACCGAGCTGTTTGATGGGATGCAAAGTGAGAGTGCCAGGCTCAAATCATGGCATCGTTTCCTCGAGCGAATGAAGGCACAGTGACGTGAGGGGTGCTGAGGGGAGCGAGAAGCAGGGAGCAGCCAGGGCCTGGAGTCCCACCCAGCCCAGCAGGATTTAGCCGAAGCTGAAGGTTTCACACTGGGAAATTTGGGAGTTGCCTGCCCCAACGCTGCCACCCTTCCCAGCCCAGTCCCCGTCCTCATCGTGGCACCGCTGCTCTTCAGGGAAAGGCCACCGGAAAATTAAAGAATCCACCCCCAACCTTTGAGTCTGAGACTGAGGGAGCCGAGGGGATAAATCCCTGCTCCTATTACAAAAATTAATTGGCACTGAATATCAAATTCCCCGGGCAGCTGGCAGGAGCCGTGTTTTTAACTCCGTGCAATCGAAAAAGCAACGAGGCCCGGCTGAAAGTCATCCCGCTCCGCTCATCCTCTGCCTGGGGAATTGTGTGTGCACTCTGGAAAAGCTGCAGACTACTCACAAAGCACACAGAGCCCGGGGTTTTTAAAGGCATTTCGAGGCAGCAGAGTGTGGGAATTCAACCCTGGGAGTTGGGGGGATTTGCCTGTGCTGTAGGATTTTAGCAAAGCGGGGATTTCGCACTGAACCTCACTTGCAGGGAGATTCTCCAACTCCATCTCACGTTCCTGGGCATCCTGTGGGCTACTGGCAGGTGGGTTTGGTTAAGACAGGATTCCACGCCACGATCACACGGAGAGGAGAACGCAAAAGCAGGCTCAGAAGCAAGGAGCATTAATGTCTCAGTTAATTAAGGCTGTTTCGTTGCCCTTGATAAATTTTAAAAATCTCCGCTAGCAGTTACTGTAGGAACAGAACGTTTGATTTAATCCCAATTTGATACACTGGCTGTTTGCTCTCTGTTTGCTTCGCCCACCCCAAAACCAACACATGAAAACAAAGCAACAAAAAGAAGCCCCGAATCAGTTCCTCTCCCAGATCAACTTTTCCAGTATTTAACCTTTCAATTTTCCAGGTGTTAAGGACGCCCCTGGAAGGAAAATACTTTGCCTGGTGCTTTTCACCAACAGATTTCTGCGCCAGCCCTGCAGAGAGCTGGGCAGGAGCTGCCCCGCATCCCAGCACTGCCTTCCTGCTTTTCCACAGCTCCAGAACAGCTCTGAAAGCTTTGGCCCATGGATACCAGAGAAATCCCTGGTGCCTTGCCCAATTCCTCACCACGTTGATGAGGAATAGCTGCAAAACTTTACCCTATAGGCTCCTGATAAACCAGGAAGTCCCAGGGCCTGACCCACAGGTTTGATTTGCTCACTTTGAGGCGCTTCCTCCCTCCCCAAAATCTGGCTGGGCAGGACACGGATGAGTGTGGCAGGAGAGCATCAGCCCAAGAGCTGCCACTGCCCACCTGTGGGCTCACAACCTGTTGGGGTTTTATTCCTGTGATTCCAGGGCTCAAACTTTCCTCACAGCCAAACATCTGTAGGGGTGGAGGCCAGGAGTTTCCAGTCTGCTTGATTTTCCCAGCAGGAAAAAAAAAAGGTGGACCTGCATGGCAATGCTTGGATATTCCACGAGTTTCCCTGTGCTAAAGCAGGCTGATTTCTGACCTCTCCTAAATTCCGTTTCACTTCTGGAACCAAGTGCTTTGCAGCAGCACCTTCCTCCCACTCCCCTGACTCCCTGCTGAGCACCCACAGCCACATGGAAGAAGCTGGAGCTGGGATCTCCCTGGGAAAGGGGAGATTTCCCCGGGGCTGCTGGAGCCATGCATCGCAGGCACGTGCAAGCGCGGATTGACACACGCAGAAATACTCTGAATTTGCTGCTGCGCGAGCTGCCAAAATCCCCAGTGCCACTGGAGCCAGCAGGTGTGGAAGGCATTTTGGGTCTGGGAGGACTTGGATTCCATAGTTTTGTCCGAGTTCAGGGTTACAGGTTTCCAAGAGCACCGGCCAAATTTTGCTCCCCCTGTTACAGCAGAAGGAATTGTTGCAACAGACACGGAGTTACAGCAAAGTGGAATAGTCCTGAAAATGTGTCTCCATCTGTTCTGTGAAGGGACTGGGCTCCCCTCTGGAACTATCAATGCAACTGCAGAGTTACCAGAGCAATTCTGAAGCTGAGAGCTAGTCCCTGGTGAAAGCAGCAACAGAATTTAGTGCCGAGCATGAAATTATCCTTCCAAAAAATGGTGGGAGCCCTCAGAGGGCAATGGAACGGCTTCAGTCAGAATTCAGGAGGCAGCAGCTTTGGCCTGGGCTTGGTGCAAGTCCATGGGGCTTCGAGCACAAACACGACCTCTCCCCCCACAGTTTAACCAGAACGGGCTCTCCGGGATGAGGGAGAGTTCCCAGCCCCGTGGGGCCCGGTTTTCACCCCCATTGTGACCTCTCCCCACATCCAGCCCCCTGTAAAACCCCACCTCGGGGAGATGGGGCTGAGCAGGGCTGAGTCTGCTCCCAGTTATCCCAGGGGGAATTTCCCTGCCCGTGTCAAACGGAGTCAGAGGGCAGGAGCAGGGCCCCAGCACAAGGCACTGTGAGTCCGTGTCCATGCCCAGCACCTGCACTTCCAGTGGGGCAGGCAGGGCCCAGAAGGAGGGATCTCCAGGGGGAAGTGGCAGAGAGAGCCTGGGATACAGCCGGGATGGGGTGACAGGAAAGGATCTACGGGAGCAGCCACAGGCTGGACACGGGATCATTGTCCGGTCTCTTCCCACCTCCTGTCCTGCGGGGCCGTGGTTCCCGGGCCCAGGACACCCTGCAGGATCGCTGGTCATGCCCAGACACGTCAGATCCCACTGCTCAGGGTGTGAACAGCGTTCCTGCTCCCCCTGGGGACACACAGGCACAGAAGGGGTGGGGAGCGTGGGCAGCGCGGGGTCAGACCCCATTTCTCTGGCCAGTTTGGATGTGACTGGCTCAGTTCCTCTCGTGCCACGAGCTCAGGCCACGACGGAGAGCTGACAGCTCTGTGAGGCCACTCCTGGAGGCAGATGTCTCGCTGTTTTCCCGTTGTCCCATTGTTTTCCCATTGTCTCACTGGTTTCCCGTTGTCTCTCATAAGCAGAACAACAACAAACTTCCCGCCAGTCCTTCCTGGGAGATGAAACCTCAGAAATCACCAACACCACAGGCACTGGATACCCTTGCACTGAGTGGTTTTTCCCTGCTGGTGGACACAGCAGGTCGGGAACGCACGGAACCTTTTCCCATGGGTTTCCAAATCCGTAGAAGGACTCTCAGCGGACGCTTGAAAGACCTAGGAATTAAAATCTTTGCAAAAAAATCCACTTGGTAGAGTCTTGAAAATCAAACCTCCTGTTCAGAGAAGAGTCTCTTAAACACCTGGAGAGCAAAAAGGAGCAGAGCTGCTCAAAAAGGGAGGTGGTGGTGGGGGAGATCCTCAGGAGAGTGGCCAGGCTGGGTGTCCATCAGTCCAGCACAGGAGGGGGTGGGCAGCAGGCACCCAGAGGGGACAGATTTGTCACCCAAGTGCCCCAGAGGCACAAGCCCTCCGTGTGTGACACCCTGGAGCTGCTCAGGGCACCGGGCGGGAGCAGAGCCCTCCTCACTCTGTGTTTACAGCAGAGATGTCGTGGCTGTGCCCCCACGTCAGAAATGCCCCAGGAGACGAGCAGAGTCCGGGCTGGAAGAGCCGCGTTTCGGGAATAACAAAGCACATCCACAAGGTTCTTTCCCCCGTTGCCGTGGGAGAAAATGAAGCTCGAGGGGAGTGCGAAGCCCCTGCAGGTGGAGGGGATGAAGGGGAGCAGTTCAGACGTCTGAGACTGACTCAACAGCAAACAGTGACTCGAAATTCCCAGCGGTGCAGCCTGTGAGGAGCCAGCGGTCCCGCTCAGGCTGCGGGAGCAGAGGCAGCTCGGAGCCCTGGGGGGCTTTAACTTCATGGACCTTCCTGGCGGGGAGGGGGTTTCTCCTCCGGCTCCAGGCGAGGAGCCTCAGACCAGCATTTCCCATCCCGAGGGCTCGGCGGGCTCAGCCCCGCGGTGTTGGTGGAGCTGTGCCTGCCCGCCCGGCCCAGAGCCCTCGGCAGAGCCCCGGGATGCAGGGCTGTGCTTCCCTGCGGGGCTCCCCGGCGGCTCCGGCTGGGGGGAGACGGAGGCGGCGAGCTTTGGGGTGCCGGAAAAGCGGGATAATCCAGCTGAGGCACGGGCTGCCGATGGGAGATGGTTCAGCAGAGCGGGCAGGAGGCAGGACAGGAGGAAGAAACTTGCCAGCGCCACGGCGTGAGCTGGGAAGAGGACAGAGGGATGCGTCTTTGGGCACTACCTCCTCTTCTTCCTCCTCCTCAGGTCGCCCCTTTTCTAAAGGAGGACCAGAGCACAAAGCCGGAGCCAGAATTTCCCAAACGAAGAGGATGAATCCGATTCTCTTCTGATTTTAGCTTTGTTTCTGCAGCCGCAGGGTGGGGGGTCAGGGCCAAGCTTGCTGCGTGTTCCCAGCTCTGGGGCCAGCGGGTTTTCTCCCAGACAGGACCTCTCCCAAACTCACACATCCCAAGCCAAGGGACGCAGCTCCCCCACGCCACTGCCCGCCCCGGGATTGGGGCACAACCCGCAGGGGTGAGCTGCCCTTTGCCCGGTGCTCTCCCGCTTTCACCTCCAGGTCACCAAGTCCTCAGGCAGTGCCACCCAGCTGGCCGCGTGTCCCAGCCCTGCCAGCGCAGCGAGCTCAGCTCCGGCCACACTGTGGCAGCATTTATTCGTTTTATCCCGTGTTGGATGCTCAGCAGAGCAGGATCTCAAATTCTTCCAATGCCTGGAGCCCTTCTGCTCCTGGATTTTGGGCTGGAGAAGCTTCAGGGATTCGAAACTGCAGGAAGTGTCACAGCCCGTGGAGAGGGCAGGAGATCCTGACTGAGGGTGGAGATCCTGACCCAGGGTGACAGCCTGGGATGGGGGAGCCAGTGGGGCTCGTTCCAGGGGCTGGGAGAGCAGCAAACCTCCTGCAGCTCTTTTTGTGCTGCCTTTGGCTCAGGGCAGGTGATCTCAGCCCTGGGAAAGCTCCTGGACAATCTGCCAGTTGCCAGTTCAGGTGCTCGGCTCCATCCAGGCGTCCGTGCACAGCTGACCGGAGCGGGGCAGGAGGGCAGGATCAGCAGCTGCCACCTCGAGATGCCAACCCTGCACCCCTGCCCCCAGCACGAGCTGCGGGCACGTCCTGCTGTCCCTGTGCTGGCAGTGAGGGAGGACAAACCTGGGATTGGCTTAGTTGGGTGCTGAAAAGGCCGAGGTTCAACCCCTGGATGGGCCATTCCATCAGGAGCAGGACTTGGTCCCTGTGGGTCCCTTCCAATTCAGAATATTCTGTGATGCTTCAGGGTGCAGCAGGAGGAAGGACACACAAGGTCATGTTTTCTTTCCCTTGCAGGCAGCTTTTCTCTGTTAGAGGCTTTCTGTTTTCTCCAGCCTTCCTGTGGTTGTGTTAACAAATTGCTTTTGGGGCCAGGTTTTTGCAGCAGGGCTGAGGTGTGAGCGTGTCAGAGCCCGGCACCTTTGCAGCTGATCTCACCTCCCTTCTCACATGAGGTGTCCTGGCTGAGACAGCTCGTGGCCCTGGCAGGTGGCACAGAGGGGGCTGGCTCACCCCCAAAATGCCACACGTGTCTCTCTTGGCAGGCAGGTCGCTCCGTGGTGGCACTTTCTGCTCCCTGAAATGTGGAAGGGGCTGGGATCTGCTGTCCCAGAGGTGCTGATGAAGTGTGCTAAGAGCTGATGGCTCTGGGATTTCAGGATGCTCCGCTGGCACATCCTCGCCAAGGACCTGGAGCCTCCATCCCCCTCCAAGGGCTGCCTTTGTTCCCAAGAGGTGCCTCTGGCAGCTGGAGCTGCTTCTGTCCATCCTCATGGCTGGGAGAGGGATCACGACGTGCAGAGCTCTGGGTGCAGCCAGGCCCTCGGAGTCTGGCTGCAGATGGAATATTCCCCGACAAACCCTCTGGAGAAGTCACTGCCAGGAGCTTTTCCTTAGCCTGCGCATCAGCCTGTGCGTTCAGAGCGTGTGGGAGAACTTCCACGCCAGCAAAAGTTGGGGATTGAGCAAAAGGAGAGGCTCACAGGGAGCAGGGAAAGGGAGCAGGGAAAGGGAGCAGGGAAAGGGAGCCAAAGCGCAGAGCCCGTTCAGGAGGAATCGTGAGGCGTAAATCAGATCAAAAACCACACAGCTGTACCTGGGCTGCTCAGGGGGGATAAAACTCATGGGCACGAGGGCATTGCACATCATCTGCCCCCAGCCTCGAGCATGAGCCCAGGTTTGTCCAAATCCAAAGGAAAGCCGTGAAAACACAAGGATTCAGCCAAGCCCCGAGCTGTGGAAAGAGGGAGCCTGGCAGGAACAACCCCCAGCTCTGGACAAGCAACAAGACCTCGCCATTGCCCAGCCCCTGCCACCTCTGCTCACCCCCAAAAATGCCCAGAAATGATCACAAAGGTGGTGATTTCATGCAGCTGTGAAATACCCTCATGGGAAGGAGGGGAAATGTGGAATTCTGGAAAGAGCCACTGCAGGTTATAAAGCCATCAAACTCCAGTGGGGAAATCCAGGGAAGGGGAAGGAAGGAGGTGAAAAGAAATGGCCACAGGACAAGAGCAAGAGGAAGAGGAAGAAAAGGAAATAAAAGTCGTCATCATCATCATCATCATCAGGACACAACAACAGGACGAGAGACAGAGCGCTTTCCATGGGCAGTTCCCCGTGGAAAAGGAGCCACCGTGTCCGTGAAATACAAAACCCAGTGCCCTCCAGCTGGAGCGGGCAGCAGGCGCTGGGACTGGTTTGGCATCCCCCAGGGGGCAGAGGGTCCAGTTAGGAGCAGAAAACCCTGCAAGGGAAAGGGGAGAAAGGCCAGCTTTAGAGGGAGCAGCGAGCAGCACTGGGATCATCCCGACCTGGACTTTCCATGTGCTGGGCAGGAGTCTACAGAGCTGGGTGAGGCGGGCAGGAAGGTGGGAAACTGAGGCATTCTGATAGAGCCCAGACCCTGGAGTATGTGATTCCTTGCAGAAAAATTCCTACCAAACCTCAGGGTCGTGGGGAAACCCACTGCAGGCGCTACACAGGGAAGGGATTTCACCCCAGGCTACCGAGGGCCAGCACAAGGAGCAAGATCCATGCAGCTGCCCAGCTTTTATCCTAAATAATCCTTCTGCTCAGCCAGGGAAAATCCCACCATGACCAAGCTGAGCAAATGGCAGCACTTGGTAGAGCAGAAACAAACACAGCAAATGTCAAGATTTCTTCTTCTTTCTATTTTTTTTCTTTTTTAACTTCTGGTTGTTTTTACAACAGCAGGGAGAAAAATCTCTGGATCTTTCCTGAACGAGCATGGAGAGCTGAACACCTGGAGCCAGCCAGGCCTCCCTGCAGCTGGGGAGAGTCACCTCTTCCCATGGGTTTTTCCAGCCTGGAAGCAGGCAGTGGGAAGGGCTGTTTTCCTTTACATCCCCTTTGGATGGGATTGGCAGGCCTGAGCACATCGCTGCAATAAATGGGGAAGCTGGGGGGATTTATCCTAGAGAGGCAACAGCTATTCCAGAGGCTTCCAGAGCAAAAATCCTTCCTCAGCCTCTGCTCTAAGGACCACATGTGCACAAAAGTTAAAGCTCCCTTTCCCACCCTTTCTCACCCTTTCCCACCCTTTCCCCATCCCTCAGCCCACGAGGCGACTGCAGGGGTTAAAATAAACCCATCAGCTCACTCATCCGTGTCTTTTTTGCTCTCCTCGATGAACGCGATGGACTCGGATCTAAGGCGGTTTGTCACCTCGTACGTGCGCAGGGTGACTCCGAAAATATCCTCGTGGTACCGGCTGTCATCCTGGGAGAGAGGGTGGCAGAGGGGCACAGGGGAAAATAGGAATTTGTGAGCAGTTGGTGGCGGCCCCAGCAAAACCCCGTGTGGTGGGGAGGCACCAAATGCACGGAGAGGGTTTGGGGTCTGTCACGGGTGGGACGGAGGAGG
The DNA here is from genome assembly GCF_965178545.1 of Coloeus monedula. Taxonomy (NCBI): domain Eukaryota; kingdom Metazoa; phylum Chordata; class Aves; order Passeriformes; family Corvidae; genus Coloeus; species Coloeus monedula. The sequence continues at coordinate 13,938,315 of NC_138798.1, read as the reverse complement.
TGGAATGGCCTTGCCAAGGTCACACTCTGGGGCACAGTGGAGCTGCTCTGTGTGTTAGACCCCCTCAGCTGCTGGAAATTCCCGGCTGGCAGGGGCACGAGCAGCCCAAAGCCAGTCTGTGGACAACCAGTGGCTCTGGGCTCCTGTGGGGCCTGGATGGAATTGGGAACATGGTTCAGAAAGGGTAATCCCATGGGAATGGTGCTGAGTTCTCCTCCTGGGGAGAAGCAGAGCTGTTCCAGCATCCCTCCTCGGGCCTGTGTCCCAAACTGAGCTCATTTAAGCTTCAGCTGCACCATCTGTGCTTGGCCAGGGGCATACAGACAGAGACCTTCGGAGAGGGGACCCACAAAATGCCCTGACAAATCCGATTTTTGACGGAGGGACTCTGCAGGGCGAACGAGCCGTGCCGGGGGTGCCCAGCAGCGCTGCACCAGCGCTCAGCACACTCCTCACGGGAGCAGAGTGACCTCTCTGCGCACGCAAACCTCCGGAGTGTCACCCTCCCGAGCCTGGCTGGGTGCAGCCGTCACCTCTCCGGGCGGGAGGAGGCAGCAGGTGCAGTGCCCGTGGCAGGAGGTGCCGGCGGGGCACACGCAGGTGGCGGCCGTGTCACGCTGCACACGCCACTCACCCGCAGCTTGCTGAGGAAGGCTCCAGCCTCCTCCGCCGACAGCTGGCCCTGCTGCCGCACGATGCGCTGCACGGCCTTCAGGACGTCCCCGGCCATGGTGACATCCCCGCACACGTAGATGTGGCCTCCCTGCTCCTTCAGTGCTTTGAACACCGTCTGGGCCAGCTGCTCCTGCAACACGTCCTGCACGTATTTCTGAGGGACCAGGAGGAGGAGGAGGGAGCTGGGATTAGCTCCGGTTTCTCAGCCCTGTCCCGCCCTGGGGCAGCAGGGAGAGGTGACCCCTCTTTGGGGGACATGGCTGTGCCTCGCAGCACCCACAGTGACAAAAAGGAGATGGGGACAGCGGCGAAGCATCATTCTGCTCTTGCATGGGCACACCTGCACCATGTCTGTCACTGCCAGGCCTGTTCAGGTCCCAGCAGGGATTTGGGGCAGGGATTTGCACTGGCTCTGGGCCACCCCACTGGGTGACAGCTTCCCTTCCCTTCCCTTCCCTTCCCTTCCCTTCCCTTCCCTTCCCTTCCCTTCCCTTCCCTTCCCTTCCCTTCCCTTCCCTTCCCTTCCCTTCCCTTCCCTTCCCTTCCCTTCCCTTCCCTTCCCTTCCCTTCCCTTCCCTTCCCTTCCCTTCCCTTCCCTTCCCTTCCCTTCCCTTCCCTTCCCTTCCCTTCCCTTCCTTTCCCTTCCTTTCCCGAGCAGCCTGGGCACACATTCAGGTTGGCACCAGGATGGGGACACACCCTGGGAATGCTGATCACTGGGAAGGGACAGCCCTGCACATTTATGTGCCCTGGGGGTGAGTGACCACGGCTGTGCCAAGGAATCTCCACACCCTGCTGGCTCCCCGTGGGCACCCAGCACTGCCTGGCGTTCCCGGGGCTGTGCCCACCTTTGGTTTGTCCGGTTCCCGGGAATAGGCCGTGTACAGCTCTCTGAAGACACCTTGGGTTTTGGCAAAGAGCGTCTCCTCCTTGTAGATGTGGTCGATCCTGGACTGCCGGCAGCCGAACACCAGGACCATGGGACAAGGCTTCAGCCCTGGGGACAGGATGGGGACAGCAGTCAGCTGGAGAGCACCCCAATACCTGATTCCCACAAGCCACCACCCTCCGGACCCGCCAGCAGATCCGCTGGGACACCCCTGGCAGGATGGGACCCCCATCCCTCCACCCCAAGCCCAGGGTTCCCAAAATCTCTTGGAGGGGAGGAGCAGGAGGGCCCCACCTTTGTGCTGGATGTCGAAGAGCCGCTGCTGCCAGAAGCTGCGGAAAGGGGCGATGCCGGTGCCGGGGCCGATGAGGATGCAGGGCACCTGGGGGTCCTGGGGCAGGTGGAACCCGGGCGCCCTGCATGCATCAGAGATCCAGTTAAACACAAGCTGGGTGTTCCCCCAACTCTGCCCGCAGCCAGCTGAGCCACCTCCCGGAGAGGGAGGGGAGAAAATGAGGTGAAATCCCAGGATGTGATGTTTTCGTGTGGAATTTCTCCCAGAGGGGAACCATTTGCTCACAAACCCAGCCCTGTTCTCTCCCACTGTGACAACAGGTGAGGGCAGAGAGCTCATGCTGCAAGGGGCCTCACGCCCTCTTCCTCAGCCCTGGCCCTGTGTGGGCCACTCACCCTCGTACAAAGCAGGGCACCACTTCATCCGTCTGGATCCGATTGAGCCACGAGGAGCAGACTCCGTGGTGGATGGGTCCTTCTCCATCTGGGAAGGGAGGGAAGGAGGTCTGTCCATGGCACATTGCCCAAGGACTTTTTTCTTCCTAAAGCCTTTTCCTTCCTAAAGCCCTCCCTGCTACCTCCCTGCTACATCCTGCGTGAACCCCTCCCTGAAACATTCCACATCTCAGCACCATTCTCCAGGAACGTGGCAGAGTTTGGTGCTTGGATCCCTCTGTGGAGCTACCCAGGACCCAGGCCTGCCATAGCTGGACCCCCACAATCCTTAGGGAGCACCCAGCTCTCCTTTGGACCTTTTTGGCAGGAGCAGCATCGTGATGCTCCCTGACCCAAACCCTCCATGGCAGCTCCTCTGTCCTCCCTGTGTCCTGCAGCGTGCCAGGGCTGTGTCCATCTCCACCACGACCATGCTCAGACACATCAGTGCTGTGTCCATCTCCCCCATGACCGTGCTTGGACACACCAATGCTGTGTCCATCTGCTTGGACACACTGCGCTGTGTCCATCTCCACCATGGCCATGCTTGGACACACCAGTCCTTGCACCACTGCAGAGGTTTGGCTACCGGGAATGTGGATTTTGGGGTGGGCAAACAGAATCCCACATGGAGCTTGGATTCTGTACCTGCCCCACAAGTGACATCTCTGGCACTGCCACTCTCCATGACATGGGACAGCAGTGCCATGGTTTGAGGGAATCTGGTTAAAGGCTTTCAAATATCATCTCCTTGCTGGAGATTCTGTGGGGTTGCCCCTGTGCTGCTGCTGCTGCTTTTCCCCAGAGCCCCGACCCCGGCACGGTACCTCGGGTGCGGTAGGACACCACGGCCACAGTGAGGTGGACCTCTCCTGGGTACATCTCCGGGGACGAGCTGATGGAGTAGTAGCGAGGCTGGAGGAGGGGGAGCTGGGTGAGCAGCAGCGTGGAGGGCATCTGCACTGAGGGGAACTCCTCCAGCACCTCCACAATTGTGGGGTTCTTGGACCACTTCCACTCCTCGTACTCCTGCAAGCCCTGGGAAAGAGGGAGGGAGGAGAGAGCTGCAGGATCCACCTTTTCCAGGTGCCTCGAGTGGTATCCCACCAGGTCTGTGGCAAAGCTGGGTGGCGGTGAAGGCACCCCCAGCCCTGCTCAGGGGTAGGGACTCAGCCTAACACAGTGTGGGATGAAAAGGCCCTGGCTGGGGCTGTGATTTTCCCCAGGGCCTCGCAGAACCTGGAGCTCTTTACCTTGCTGAGGACCTGCAGACGTTTCTTCTCCTTGTCACTGGTGGCCAGCAGAGCGAACTGCTGCAGCAGCAGCGGCGTGGGAGGGGTGGTGATGTCCAGGTAGTACGTGAAGGCCTGGAAGATGGTGCAGGGTGGGACACGGTTCTCGTCTGTCCAGTTGCTGATGACACCTGCCAGGAGGGAATCCAGCACAAGCCTGGCATCAGCTGAGCAGCAGGGCTGAGGTGGGCACATCCTGGTTTTCCTCCCCCCTGGAGACACTGGATTAGGGTTTTCCATCTCCAGTTACACCGCGTGTGGCAGTAGGGAATCGGACTTATCCTGGAAATACGGTGTCGGGATGGCCCCCCAAGATCCATTTGCTCTTCCTCCCAGTCCTAGACATTGCCCTTTCTAAGGGAACATAAACACCTCTAATTTTTCCATGGAGTATCTCCCCCAGCACCCTGCCCACCCTTCAAACCCCTGCTCCACCTCCCAAGTGCAGATGAGCAATGGCTCTGGGCAGAGCAGGGATGAAAGAGGTGCTCCCAATCTGGGCCAACACGGCAGGGAGATGGAAAATTATCCCCCCTGGAGATTTCTCCCTGAGGAGCTACAAGAACTTCAGGAGCTGGGAAAGGAGGAGAGAGGCCACGGGCACTCCCTGGTTACCTAGAGCTGTGTTCCTCTCCTCCAGCAGCTCCACCTTCACCAGCTGGTTGGCCGGAGGGGCATCCTCAAGCCTGTCTATGAGGGCATTGACCAAGTCCTCATGGTTCCCTGGGAACACGCCCAGGTGGTCCCCGGGCAGGTACTGCAGCTCCTGGTGCCCGTTGGTGTGCAGGCGCAGGAAGATCGTCAGGCGGCTGCAGGGGAACGAGGACAAGCAGGAAAAAGAGGTTTGGGGGAACTCTTCAGGGAATTGCTGAGCCCTGGCTGGGTGCGCTGGGCAGCAGTGGTGGCGCGTCCAAGCTGTGGTGGCCATGTCACCAAGGTCACAGCAGGGAGAAGGGACACTGCAGCACCCCCTGACTCACCCCCCTTTTTAAAAGGGGAAAAACCAGTTTAACCTCCTGCACAGCCATTTTATCCATCCTTTGCTGCCGCACCAGCCAGCTCCCCACAGGCTGAGGGAGGCACCAGCAGGGATTTCACCATGCATGGAGGCCGGGAACACCCTCCAGTGGCTTCCAGTCATGATTTGCCCAAAAGCGGATCCCATGGAGCATCCGGGGCTCAAGGGCCGTTTGTAGGACTGTTTTGGGTGCACCCTGTGTGGCTCCAGCTCCCGGGAGAGTGGCATCTCCTACCTGGACTTGGGGCTCTGCAGGTTCTGGCGTGTGAGGAGCCGGGCTGCATAGACGCGTTTTTTGTGGATGCTGTACAGTCCTGCGGAGGAAAAGAGCCGGGGAAGGAGTTCAGCAGAGCACAGCCAATGCTTCTGGCTTTTGTAGGATCATTGTGGGTTCAGCCCTTCAGACCAGAGCTGCCTGCAGGGGTTTGACCTCCCTCCTGCCAGCCCGAGGGATCAGAAATGCCCAGGGAGAATCAAGCACGGGTCCCTTTTTTTAGTGATCAAGGAGGACCCCGAAACCACCCCCATGAGACTCAGGGCTGCGGCCTCACGTTGCCCACAGGCTCCTCTCGCTGCCAGTGCCACCTGGCTGGCAGCAAAGCGCCTGGATTTGGGAAGAGCTGAGCCGGTGCGGCAGATCCTGCGCTGCAGGAGCCGTGCTGAGGGGCCAGGTGTCCATGGGCCGGACCTGCCTTTGCTCTGCAATGCTCCATGGAGCAGCATTGGGCAAAATAAGCTTGGAAAGATCCCAAGTTTCCAGCTCCTCGCTTCACAAAACGGGGTCAGGAGGAGGGAGAGCAGGTCCTATCCAAACATCTCTGTTACAGACACAGACAGGGACCGGCCAGAGGGGCCTGGGACCGTCACAGGCAACTCCTTGGGCCTGAGACGGGGGGAAAGGTGGGGCTGAAATGCTGGGAATTTAACAGAGACAAAAAAGGGGGTTTGGCCCCTTTGCCCCTGCATCTTGCCCATCTGCCCCACAGCCAGAGCCCTCCAGGTGAGCCCGCCTGTACCTTGTGTGAGCTCCGGGGCCTCGGCCACGTAGGTCAGGCGGAACTTGCTCCTCTTCCAGCTGCGGTCGTTGCTGATGAGGGAGTTGTTGGCTTTCTCGATGTTGACGTCGTCCCCCACACAGAACACGTCACACGCTGCCTGCAGCACGCACCAGGCCCTCAGGCACCTCCCTGACCCCCGCTGACCCCCCTTGTCCCAACCCTCGTGGAGAAGGAGTCCCCAGAATTGTAGGGCTATACCACAGGCACGTCTCGTGGTGCTCTCCTTCCCTGATATCTGGGATAACGCAGGAACTCAACACACTGGTGGCTTTGGGTGGTCAGCACAAACCAGAGCTCCGCCAAAATGTGGAAACCTCTTTATTGTGGGCTGGGGTGGTGCTGGAGTGTCCCGGTGCAGGGAAGGGGAGGCTGGGTTCAGATCCAGCTCTAACTCTGCCCTTCTGCCCCCTGCTCCTCCCCGGAGCCCCAGGGCAGCCCCTGCTTACCTTGAAGACTTTCTTGGCCCAGGTCCTGAAGGACTCCTCCTGGCCACAGAGCTCATCCCCCTCTCCCATGCGGAGGATCCTCTCTCCACCCAGCTCCTCCAGGAGCGTGTCCACGGCGCGGGCGAAGGCGCAGAAATGGGGGTAAGCGCGGGAGCCCAGCCCAAACACGGAGAACCTGCGGAGAGGGGGCACGGCTGTGGCTGCCCAGCTGGGAGGGACACTGGCGTGTCCCCTCCTGTCCCACCACCGCCCACAGCAGCCTGGACGGGTCTGCACATCGCCAAACACCTCAGGGTGAGGTGGGAGCGACGGGCTCTGTGCAGCCCCAGCCCCTGCTCTGTCTCCCCACCCTGTCCCCTGTACCTGACGTTTGCCAGGGGCCCCGTGCTCTCAAAGTTGTCCCTGGAGTCGGGGCCATCGCTGGACGATTTCCGTGCATCCGAGTAGGAGGAGACGCTGTTGAACCGCACCTTGTAGCTCCTGTGGGCAGCGACAGCACCCAGGGTTACCCTGGTGTCACCTGCGCGGCTCTCCCCTGGCTTCGTGCTCAGAGGGGACGCAGATGTGGGGGACACCGAGCCGGAGCTCAGGGCTCACCATTCCGTGAGCAGGGGAATGCGTTCCCTGCCCGGGTAAAGCCACAGAAACCCCTGTGCATCCCCCAGCCAGAGCAGGAATGCTCCAGGAGGTCCTTGTCACCTCCCCCTGTGCTGACCCAGGTGCTGGCCACCACCTTGTCCCCAGTGACGCAGAGCTGCCAGGACCTTTGGCTCTACCTGTCCTTCCCTGGCAGCACACAAGGTCGGGTGTGTGTCTGAAGAGATATTCTGAGGGTTTTTTTCACTCACAGGAAGTGGGAAATAAAGAAAAAAAAAAAAAACAGTGAGAGAAGAAGGGATGAGGAGGGGGAAGGGGAGCGGAGGAAAAAAAAAAAAAATCTGACAACAGCAGAAGTATTTCTGAATTGAACCATCTTCCAAAATTGCTCCACACAAGAGTTTCTAAATTTACAGCCAGAGCAGTGAGCAGTGGTGTGTGCATGAGTCACGGCACAGCTCCCGCAGCCGGCACGGCCCCGCAGCCGAGTGACACCGGGGTCACAGAGCCCCCGGTGCCACCTCTGCCCCTCAGCCTCCCCCTCTCTTCCCACACCTCCACACTCCTCTGCTCCTCCACTCCGCTGTCCCTGGGCCGTGCCCTCGCCCCGGGTTACCCCGGGATACGTGGCCTCCCTCGCCAGCCTCTGGGATCTGCGCAGAGAGGCTCGAAGCTCATCTTCCAGTGATGGGGGATTTTCCACAAGCCCAGGTGCTGTGCAGGGCAGCACAAGCCCCTGGATCAGATGGACACAAAGCCCCAGTTCCCCACGTCGGGGCAGCAGCAGCAGCAGCTTGCTCTGGAATGAGAAGGTCCTTGTGGTGCGGGATGGCTGCTGAAGGCTGGGCTGCATTTGAACAGCAGGCCCTGGAATAGGAATGGCTTAGGACTGCTTCGGAAAACCCTTGGAAAACCGTCACTGTAAGACGTGAGGAGCCAAATGTCAACCCCAGCACAGCCTCAGGGCTCAGGACAGAGAGCTGGGGCCGCAGAGCCCTGGCAGGGTCCTGTGACACTGGGGTTTGGAGAGGCCACCCCGCCCTGAGGGGCCTCAGCACTCCCTGGTGGAGCTGGGAGTCCGTGGGCAGGTGCATGGACAGGAACTGCTCTCTCCAGGTCTCTTTTGCCAGGCTGACACTGTCTCTCTTCCCCTCACAGTCCCTTCCAGGTCTCCTTTTCTCATGGCAAAAGGACTTTTGCGTGCTCAGTGTTAGTAAGGTGCTGGATATTGGTTGGGGCAATCGCAAAAACAGGATGCCAAAAGAAGCTGTGGCTGCCCCTGGATCCCTGGCAATGCCCAAGGCCAGACTGGCCAGGGCTTGGAGCACCCTGGGGTGGTGGAAGGTGTCCCTGCCTGGCTCTCAGAACCTCCTGCCAGCCTTTAAATCACACTTTGGGGTGTCTGGAACAGCAAGCACCAAGCTCAGGGGCTTTTAACTCCTCCAATCTCCTGACTGGCCCTGGGCAGCACCCAAGGAGAAGATCCTTGGATTGAGAACCACGTGTGGACTGCCCCTATCTCCATCCAGAGCCCTCCAGGGCAGCCTGCAAGTCCTGCTCCATCACTGTCCCCACTGAGGCCATCAGGAACCTGAGGGGTTTCCAGCTGGGGAGCCCTGCAGGGACCCATCCGGCGGCTGGGCCAGGACAGCACTTGGGGCTGCAGCAGGACCAGCTCCAGAGAGCCACGGGCCGGTCCCTGCCGTGTTTGTCACCGCTCCGCAGCCCCGTGACACCGCTGCAGGCCAGGGTGCTGGAATCGCCCCGGATCCCCGGCCAGGGCTGCTCCATCCTTAATTAAGGAGCAGCTCTGTGCCAGTTGGTAGCTCAGGAGACATTCCAGGGCGGAGCCGTGTCCCAGTTCAGGGAAATATTTTATCCTTCACGGCTAAAAGGAGACCCCAAACGATTGTTCACACTGCCCTCCCTTCCCAGCCCCCCGGGGATCCGCACGGAGATGCTCAAAGCTCATCTTCCCGTGAAGGGGGATTTTCTGCAATCCCAGATTCCGTCTCCAAGGTACCGGTTACAAACATCACAGGATTATCGCGGCTTTTATTTTCCCTGGAAATCTTTTCACACCATGCTTGCAGCTAAATCTGGTTCTCGAGCCCTCCCCCACCTACATCTGCAAGGCTGGGAACTCCCTTCTACCTCCAACTCGTACTATTTTGGTGTCTCCTGGACAGGCCCTGGCTCTCAGAATCAATGACTTGGGGGAAATTCCTACTTTTACTTATTTTGCCATAGATTCCTGCCTCTTGAGAGAAGCATTAAGGTGCCATCCCAGGGAATAGCAGGGATCCACAGGCACCCCTGACTCTGTGCTTTTGTCCTTCCTGGGACCTCCACCCTCTCCATTCCCTGGCTCTCCAGGCAGGCCCCATTCCTGGATATTTGCAAATGTGAGACCTGCCCGAGGATTTCCCACTCCCCTGGGAGAGGATGAAGGCAGGGAACCTGTTCTGCACGCTGGGGTTTGGAGTGGGAGGGGAAGGGGTTAGAGTGCTCTTACTTCCTCTCCTCCAGGTTGGAGTTGGGATTCTTCATCTCCATCAATGCGCAGCCAAATTTCTACAGAAAAAGAGTAAAAAAGGCCGTCAGTTTTGCCAGGTTTTGCAGGAAACAAAGCCCCGAGCACAGCCTGGGCCGTGGCTCTGCTCCCTGCTCACTGTTCCCAGCTGCCCAGGGCTGCATGAGGTGGCAGCCCCCTGCCAGGGGACTGTCACCTTCAGTGTGACACTCGCAGGGGGTCAGTGGCTGCCTCCCGGCAGGGAATCAGGAGATGTCCCTGCTCCAGGGCAGGCTGGAGGCAGGTACAGCACCCGGACCTGGTTTGGGTCACTCCAGCTCAGTCTGAGCCGAAAGAGGCTGTTCCTGCTGCTGTGCCACTGCTGTCCCCTGCTGCAGCCACCCCTCGCTGCTGTCCTACCTCTCCGTTCTCAGGGGGGTCCCCGTTGCCGAAGGTGCTGGTGACCACCAGGACCATGGTCTCGTGCTCCAGGTGCACGATGTCGTACTCGTCCATGGACATCACCTGGGAGCACAGGGAGGTTACAAAGAGCTGGGAGCCTCCTGGGGATGGGAACAGCGCATCCCTGCTGAGATCTCTGCATGGGGAGGGTGGGAATGGGAGCCCTGAGGGACACGGGCAGCCCTGGAGCTGCCACCCAAGGGACCACGGGCAAACGGGTGCTGCAATGGCTGCACAAAATCAGCCGGGAGAATCCCTGTGCAGGCTCCAACCCAGACCCACAAGGTCACATCCTGAAGGCCCTTGGCAGCTGTTTTCCATGTATTTCCTTGGAGCACCCATGATTTCACGCCTGTCACAAGTCGGGAGCTGGTGCAATACCTTGGCATCGAAGGCGTGTTTGAAGATCTCGCACAGAGTTTTTGCGTAGACCTGGGACTTCCCCGTCTCCGTGGCGTACAGGATGGTGGCCTTGACCCTCTTGGCCATGGCTTGGCCCATCAGCTTGGCTGAGAACTTCACAGCCCTGGGAAGCAGGAACAAATCCCAGTCAGAGCTTGGTCCTTGGCTGTGCCTCTACCCCAGACCTTTTCATTCCTTATTAAAAGAACAGCCTGCCTTAAAAAGCTGCACCATCAATTTTGGGAAATTTGGAAAGCTCTGGAAGAGCTTGACTTGTCAGAGAGGAAGAGGAGATGGGGGAAATTGCACACAGAGCTCAAATAAATGGGTTTAAGGAGGAAAATGCTCAACCAGGCACAGGGGTGGTATTTCTGCAGGGGCAGAGAAGCAGGAGAAGAACTCGGGGCAGGTAATGCCGAAGGAAAAGCTGGAACCAAGCAGAGCTGGAGCTCCAGGAGGAACAGCAGCTCCTCCATCCCTTAAACCCAGCTGGGTTCTGTAGGAGCCGCCCTGGCCAGCCCTGCTCCACACATCCCCCAGAGCCCGGGGACACTGAGGTCACACCGAGCTGTCTCGGTGCCTGTGGTTCGCACTGCAGTGACACCGTGAAGTCCCCTGGCAGGAGCAGCTCTCCCGAGGCCGGGGGGTGCCACCTTTACCCGAGCCTTGGCACGGCTGTGCCCAGCTGGCTGCTCCCCCAGCCTGCAGCCGTGACTGGCTGCTTCTCCTCCAGTTTTCCCCACTGGCTCAGCTCTGACAGCAGCCCAGCGAGGTCAGCAGCCTCTCTCCGCTCCTGGCCGGGGTGATGCAGCACCAGGAACGCTGATTCCCTGTCTGTGGCACCAGTGGGAGCGCCGTGATGGGGACAAGGGTTGTGGGTTTGTCATTTTAGGGACATTCGGAATCACTTCAACACCGTTTTTCCTTGCATGCAGAACATCTTCATTTTTCCTAAACAGGCCACCAGAAAGGCAGAACTCCATCAGGTCTGGATTTAGACTGATGTTGCAACAGGGAAAAGGAGGCAATTTTTGGAAGGCTGAGGGAGCACCGAGCATCTCTGTGGCCTCTGCAAGAGGAAGGGCTGCTCGATTCACTCTGACAGCCCCTGCCCCGGGTTTTTGAGTTCAGCAGGACTCCTGCATCCCCTCCAGATGAGCTGTGGGGAACGGAGGTTGCAGCTGGAATGGTCACACTGGGCAGGAGAAGTTCAACTTCCCCCTGCCCCGCCTGCCCAGGAATGCTCTGGGTTTGGGGAATCATTTAGGGAGGAAGAAAAGTAGGAAAGAAGAGGTAGAAACTCCCCCAGGCTGGTTTATCCTGCCCGCCCCCAGCAGCTGCTCTCCACGGCAGAGTCAGCCTCAGGAATATTTGTCTGCTGCTGTCCCCGCTCCTCAGCGCGGTCCTGCCCCTTTCCTTCCCCACGGTGGCAGTGCCCCCTGGCCCCAGGACCCGCACTGGCCCCAGGGCAGGGATGGGGCGGGAGGGGCAGGGCTGAAGGCTCAGATTTGGCCAGAATTTTGAGTCTGAGCAGGCACCAAATCACGCTCAGGGCTCTGGGCTCCGGCTGCCTCTTGTACGGCTGATAAGCTCAGATCCAGACAGGATTAATGGTGAATTACCGAGGTAATTCCTTTCCCTACATCAGGAACGACGGGGATTTTTTGTTTTTTAAATTACCTGCCACGCTCACGTTTTTACAAAACCATCCCTCAACGGGGCACGCAGCAATAAAAGCATTTTTCCTCCAAACTCCATGAATCCTCCTCTCTTCACCCAGCCCCAGCGTCAGCTGCAGGAGCACATTCCTCAGCTGCTGAGCCTTTTTATGGATGCACCACGGAAAACAGCTCGCAGGAGGTGACAGCTGAAGAGTGGGAACAAATTGATGGAAGAGATTCGGGGAAACTGAAGCGTGGGGAGATGCTGTGACGAGCCAGGGCCACCTGGCAGCCTGGCCACCATCACCAGGGCACACCCAGCCCTCTCCCGCCTTGGCCCAGGGCTCTGCTGCCACGGAACCAGCAGCTCCTCTCTGCCAATGGCCCACAGGGGAGGAATTTGGGCCAGGATCAGCCAAAGGGTCCAAATTGCACTTCATTCCTGCGTCCCTGCTGCTGAGGAGCCTTGGCACGGAAGAGGGACTGGTGTGGCCCCTTGCCAGGGGTCAACTGACCATGAAGTGTGAATCCCAGCTCAGCCCTGATCCATCTGCTACCTGCAGGGAGATTCCTCGTTCCCACCTCCCCCCTTCCTTCCAAAGCAGGTGTTTGGGAGGGCTGGGCACACACTGGAGGCAGGTGCTCCTCAAGTAAGGGAAAAATCACTGGGAAAAGCAGGAATATGGACGGGAGTTTCATCTCGTTGGTGCCAGCACAGCCCCGAACAGGGACAGGGGGGATCTTCCTGCTCCAAGGGAAGGACAAACAGGCAAAACTCCCTCAAAGAGTGGGAAACACCCAAAGAGTGGGAAAGCCATCCCCCAGCATTAAGACCTCCTTCCTGGAGAATGAACAGCTCGGGAGAACAGACAAGGCCCAAGATCTGGTATCCACCTGCTCACAGCCCTTTCGGTGGCCTAAGGGGGTGTTCAAAGGGCTGCCTGTGTCCCCAGATGTCCCTCATGGCAGGTAAAGCTTCCAGTGGCCCAAAGTCCAGCCCATCATCCATGGGGTGATGCACACACCCATAGGGTGCTTAAATCCAGGACCAGCCCCAAACATTCCAGGCCTTTCCAGAGCCTGCTGGTACTTACTTTGCCAGCTTCTTAAAGCCAATGGCCCTCTTCTTGGTGGGTGTCCCATTGACCCCTTTCCAGACGTGGGTGTTCCAGGGGTCCGGCTAGGAGAGAGAAAAGCAGGGATCAGGTGGTGGGGAGTGCTCAGAGCTCAGAGAAATGCAGCATCCACGCAACTGAGAGTTAAATTCCTCCAGTCAGGAAGGGGAGGAAAAGCTGCCACTCCACTGCTTTCCCTCTCCCCTCTGATCCTCAGAGCCTCAAGGGGCTTTTTTTTGGGCAATGGAACATGCCCAGGAAAATTGCAATCTAATAAAGCCTCCCGGCTTGTAACAGCATCTGGCCAACCGCTCTGTCACCTCTCGAGAGGAGTGTTAATAGGCCACAGGCAAAAAGAAAGCAACGCCAGAAGGGGAGAGGTGATGGAAACAGATCCTTCCCTCCACCCTGGCCACAGGTTTTTTTTCCCCTAAGAGGCCCTTGGGGAAGGGGAGGCAGCTGAAGCCAGGAGTGAGCGCACAGAAGCTCATTCCGTGCCCTTGCAGGCTGCAATCAGGGCCAGGAAGCACCGGGGGGCCTGGTGGGTTGGTTACAGGAGTGAACAGACTGCTCCTGCTTTGTGATTATTCCTTAAGGGTTCTTGACTAAAGGTCACATTGTGTGGAAAGCACCGGAGCAGGGATGGCTGCATAACCAGGGAGGGTTTGCTCGGGGACTTCTCTTCCCGTGGGCTGGAGCGTTGAATGCTCCAGCAGCAGCGTTTGATCCCTGCTGGGCCTGCTGGGCAGGAGCTCCTGTCCCGCTGCTGGATCCCCAGGATGCAGGAGCCATCCCCTCAATCCTGCAGCCTGGAAAGGCAGGGATAGAGGCTGGAAAGGCAGGGATACAGGAGCCATCCCCTCAGTCCTGCAGGCTGGAAAGGCAGGGATACAGCCTGGAAAAGCAGGGATGCAGGGATACAGCCTGGAAAGGCAGGGATACAGGAGCCATCCCCTCAATCCTGCAGGCTGGAAAGGCAGGGATACAGCCTGGAAAGGCAGGGATGCAGGGATACAGCCTGGAAAGGCAGGGATATAGGAGCCATCCCCTCAATCCTGCAGGCTGGAAAGGCACGGATCCAGGTGTTTTCCAGGCCATTTCCTCCCCCACCCATTAGGCACTTCCAAAGGGAAGGAGCTCCGTGTGATTAAAAAGTTGGGAGCTCAGGGGTCCCACATTCCCAGGGAGGGACAGAACCCCACTCTTACACCCTGTTAGGGTGAAACGTCAATCGGACTCGTCACGGAGTTGAGGGACAGCCTGGGAAGGAATCGGGTGGTGTCCCTCTCCTTCCTGCACCTCCCGAGCTCCCACGCCCACCCCGCCCGTGGCCACAAGGCACCGGTGAAGCCGAAGGCGGGGCCAGCACCTGGTACTCGAAGGAGGGAGTCAGGCGGTAGTTGAGCATCTCCTGGTGGAACACCGGGGTGATGCTGCCCGACATGGGCGGCACAATCCAGACCCAGTCGGCGGGACAGCCCCCCCGGCACCGGTACTCGTTCTCCATGTGCTTGATGAAGGACTCGGTGGCCGAGTGGTGATCCACGATGGTCACCTTGTCACTCTGTCGGGGCACAAGAGAGCAGAGCCAGCAGCTGTCAACGCACCCCAGAGGGCAAAAGCCAAAGTTTGCAGTTGGAGCTGTTTGTCCCAAATATTCCTCACTCCCATGGTCTTACAGGACCTTTGGGGATGATCCAAGGTGGCTGCTGACCCTGGTCTTCCCAAGGAGGCTTCTATGTTCCCCCCATTAATTGTCCTGGGCTGAGCAAAGATGGGATCAATGGGATGGAGCATCCTCTGCTCAGAACCCTGGGAAGCTCTTCCAATGGGGCAGCTTGGACCCAGCTCTGGGAAGGACTCCCACCCTCTGAGCTTGGCTTGCCAAGGACTGGTTTTGTTGCTCAGCCCTTAAGTGCAGGCCGGGGGAGAGCCCAGGCTGATTCCTGCCTCATGGATGAGCCAGAAGGGCTGGGTTTGCCCTGTATCGGGATATTCCCTCTGGACCAGCAGAACTCAGGTGCTGGCAGAGCTGTTTTACAACCTCCAGGGCACGGAGATGATTAGATCTCACTGCAGCAGCCCATGTTAGGGAGGCCCAGTCGTCCTTGGGTGGATGTCTCCACGCCGGTCCCACCCACTCCCCGTGTCCCTCCAGCCCGGCCCAGACCAAGCAGCGTCCCGAGGAACCTGGAAGCTGTAGAGCACAGCGATGTTGATCTCCACCAGGGCCTGGTCCTTCCACAGCGACGAGGTTTTCCTCATGTCCAGGTTCATTTTCTTGGCCACTTGCTGTAACAACACACAGCAGGAGGGGAGGCATTTAATGGCCAAAACCCAACGATTGGAGATGTCTGCTTGGGCAGAGGAACCCAGAGGAGAGGCCCAGGCACCCACGGGGCAGGGAAGGGCTGATGTTGTGCCTTCCTCTGGGGAGAAATCCTGTCTTTCCCTCTCCATGGCAGGAGCACGGCCGTTCCCCCACCCCGAGCAGGGGCAGGTGGCCAAACGCTGCTGAGAAGGCCACCAGGAGCAGCTGGACACACACTGCTCCCACCCTGCTGGGTTTCAGGAGACTGGGGAGGGATGGAGCCCCTCTAAAGAATAACTCAGCATTCCTTGGAAGGTTTCGATGGATCCACATCCCCTGCATGGAGACCTTCCCATGGCTTGGCTTGGTCTCTCCCAGTGTGGGCAGTCCCTGAGCCGTGGGACCAGCTGGAGGTTCCCCAAGGGCAGGCTCAGGTGGTCCTTGAGGAGCCACCAAGCGTCTCAGCACCCTCTCACGTTTCAGCATTTGACCTCAACTGAGGCACCTGCTGATCCCTAAGATTCCTTGGGAATCTCCACAGGGATCACATGGGCTGTGTGTCGGACACCTGCTGGCCCCACGGGACACAGAGGTTTTGCCAACCCTTGCCCACGTGGCTGCAGGAGAGGGGATATCCTGTGCTCTCTCACTCCAGGCAACGCCCTCCCAGTGTCCTGCCTGCTCCCCAGTGACTCCTCACCCTCCAGGAGCACCAGGAATTACCTCCAGGATGTTGTAGCGGGAGTTGTCGCAGTAGTCACGGACGCCGATCTCCGTGCCCATGTACCAGCCACTGAAGGGGCAGGCAGAGAACTCCAAGCCCCCGATCTCCAGGAGCATGTTGGAAACGGCTGGCAGCCCGTACCACTTGAGGCCCAGGTCCTTAAACCACTCAAACCTGCCAGGAAAAACGTCAACCAGCCGGGAATTCCCTGCCCAATGCAGGCAGGGGGATGGGAGCAATCACTTTGCCACCACGGTGAAGGACTTGAGCAGAACATTTCCATCAGGACCTCCCTTTGGGGCTGTTTATGAGGACAAAGTGACTACAGAGTGGTGTAAGGCCTGGGAGACAGCAAGGAAAGGGAAACTTTCCAAGAAAATCAATCTGGATATGAGGGAAATCCCTGAGACGTGGACACAACTTCCTTCCCGGCCCTGCCAGCTTTCCTGGACGGAGGACCTGGGAGAGGGTCTTGGGTGAAGCCCCCAAGCCATGGCAAAGGTGGAAGCAGAGGAGCTCAGCCCTGCTGATCCCCTCGAGCAGTTTTGGGGCTGCCCCTGACTCACTTGGGGTGCCGGATGGGCACTTCCAGCACGAGCTCCGGTGGGATTTCGAAGAGCTCCGGGTCGTTGCCGTTGGCCTGGAGGAGCAGGGGCAGGATATCGAAGCGCCCGTACGGCGCCTTCCAGCCCT
The DNA here is from genome assembly GCF_965178545.1 of Coloeus monedula. Taxonomy (NCBI): domain Eukaryota; kingdom Metazoa; phylum Chordata; class Aves; order Passeriformes; family Corvidae; genus Coloeus; species Coloeus monedula. The sequence continues at coordinate 13,921,731 of NC_138798.1, read as the reverse complement.
GCTGGATGCAGATCTATGGGGAAAATAAAGGCAGGGTTGATGTCCCAGCAGCTCACCTGCTCTTCAGGCACTGTGGGCAGGGAATTGCACGCTCCTGGGCATGGATCTCAACAGGATTGGTTGACCAAAAACCTCCACCCAAGGGAGCTACAACAGGGAGTGGCCTGTCCCAGCCCACCCACAGCCAGGTCAGGGGGATTTGGGCTAAAAATGAGCCTGGAACAGAACCCCAGTAGCATCACGGCTTGTGTCTGTAACGGTGAAGGGGAAACGGGTGAGAAAAGCAGAAAAGTGACAAAACCCAGCCTTTATTCCCAGAAAAATACCTGAGGGTGACCCAAAGCCAACCTCACCCTGCGGCGCCGCGCTGGCCAATCCCAACCTGCTTGACCCAGCCCCTCGTCCCTCTGCATTCCTGTGTGTCCCCAGCAGCCCCGGGAAGGGCAGGTTGGGTACCTCGGTCAGCTCCACGTTTGCGGGATCCCCCAGGATGGTGCCGTCGGGCTGTTTGTAGCCGGCGTAGCGGATCAGCTGCGCGTTCCAGATGCGGAAGTCGTGCTTGCTGTCCGTGCGCTGCGGGAAGATGGTGATGGCGGATCTGCAAGGGAAAGGCAGCGCTGGCGAATGCCAGGAGCAGCAGGAGTGGAGGAAAAGGTGCTGTCCCCACCTGCCACCACCTCTGGGTGTGGCCTGAGTGAGCCCCAAAGAGTTGTCACACTGGAGGAAGTCGCGGCTCCAGAATACGGGGTGTTGCCAGCTCCCGGCTGCTAACAGGGGTTTCAGCAGTCCGCAGTCTGCCTTGGATGCAGAATACAGGGGAAGGGGAAATGATGGGGAAATCTGCCCTCTGAGGTCCCACAGGGAGCAAGAAGAGAGAGACTTGGACCAGCAGGACTCCTTCAGCCCTGATCAGGTCCCTCTAACGCTTCCCAGGAATGGTGTTGGCTGTGTGGTGGCCCAGAGCCAACTCCAGCTGGCCCAGAGCTGGATTGTCACACACCCAGAGGCCCTCGGACACAAACCCTGGGACTCCCTGGTGGCTCACCTGAGGTTCCCCTTGTTGGTGGCGTACTTGATGTGGTTGCAGATGTAATTGAACATCCCATGGGCCGTGGTGCAGTCCCGGGCATCGAACACCTGAAACAGGGAAGCAGTCGTGGGGATCCTTCGGGATGTTCCAGCTCCCGGGGCAGAGCCAGGCAGAGGCAACACAGCACATGGAGAACTCCAGGCACCACCGTGGCTTCTCAGGGATCTAAAGCCCCATAATTATGTGTTCCCTGCCTTTGGAACACGTGGATATCAGATCCAGCTGCCCTTTTTGCTTTGGAGAGGTGACTCATCTGCTGCTCAGGCAAAATCCTCCTCGTTCCCATGCTCCCAACCTGCTGCCGTGCCTGCCTTATCCCCCCACTGTTACTGACTCTGCCCGGCTTCTCCTGTAGATCAGCACTCAAAGCTGGAACAGGACAGCTCTGGGGGACAGGCAATCATGGAATTATGGAATGGGTTGGGTTGGAAGGGACTTTTAAAGAGGATCCCGTTCCACACCCTGCCCATGGCAGGGACATCTTCCACTAGCCCAGCTTGCTCCAAGCCCTGTCCAACCTGGCCTTGGACACTTCCAGGGATCCAGGGGCAGCCACAAAAGCATGGGGAGATCAGGAAGGAGGATCACAGAAGGGGCTGTGCCCATTCCCTGTGTGGAGCAGCCACAGGAACTGCTCAGCAGCACTGGATTTGTTCCAGGTTACGGGAGGAGAGGACGTCCCTGCACCAAGGGATTCCCTAGGGATCACGGATTCCAGCCCTGTTCTGCGTTTCCCTTGCCAAAAGGGCACTGAGCCAAATCCTCTCCTGCTGGATCTCAGTACCGAGGACAAATGTGTCCTGCTGCCTCTCTCCAGGCGGAGCAACAGGTTTGGAAGCAGCAGGGGAGATGGATTGGAGCAGGATCTGATTTTGGAAAACGTCCCCTGGGAGCACCAGCTTCCATTTCAGACACAGCCACCTCATCTCCACCCACCCCACAGACACTTTTCCAGCTCCTGCCAACATCCCAAATCTGCCGAGGGGAGCCGTGCGTGCTGGACACCTGCCCCTGTACCTGTGCTGTGCTTCCCAGAGGTTGGAGAGCAGGATTTGCCTCTCCCAGACTCCAGCAAACCCTTTGGCAGGAATGTCCTGGATATTTCCAGTGGGATTGGTGCTCACCTGCAGCTTGGACCACTGGATCCTGCCCACGCACCGCGCCGCGTTTCTCCAGGCGTGCTTGGCCCCGTAGATCAGCTCCGTGTCCCGCAGCTGGTAGGTGTCAGTGGCCTCAATCTCCTTGGTCACCTCCTCCAGCCTCTCCATGTGGGCCTTGGAGCCGGATCTGTGCAGGTTGGGAGCAGAGGAGGTGGCGGGTCAGGTGGAGGGCAGGGAATGCTGCTGCTCTCCACCTGGAATTCCTGCACACACAGGGCTTGTGTGGATGGTTATCCCAGCTTTGGGATAACAGGGGAGCGAGGAGCCGGGGCAGAGGGCAGCGACTTGCACAGAGACACAACAAACACCAGGAGTGAGACCCCACTGAAGAAGCAGCTGCTCAAGGAGCACCAGAGTGTCCCCATGCTGTGACTCGCAGGTGTGGGAGACCAGATAATGGAATCATGGAATCATGGAATCATGGGACCATGGAATGACCTGGGTTGGAAAAGACCTTAAAGCTCATCCCATTCCACCCCCTGCCCTGGGCAGGGACACCTCCCACTGTCCCAGGCTGCTCCAAGCCCCAATGTCCAGCCTGGCCTTGGACACTGCCAGGGATCCAGGGGCAGCCACAGCTGCTCTGGGCACCCTGTGCCAGGGCCTGCCCACCCTCCCAGGGAACAATTCCTGCCCAATATCCCATCCAGCCCTGCCCTCTGGCACTGGGAAGCCATTCCCTGTGTCCTGTCCCTCCATGCCTTGTCCCAAGTCTCTCTCCATGTTTCTTGCCGATTCCTTCAGGCCCTGCAAGGCCACAATGAGGTCACCCCAAAGCTTCTCTTCTCCAGGTTGAACAACCCCAGCTCTCCCAGCCTTTCCTCCCAGCAGAGCTGCTCCATCCCTCTGATCATCCTGGTGCCTCCTCTGGACTCTCTCCCAGAGCTCCAGGTCCTCCCTGTGCTGGGCCCCAGGGCTGGAGGCAGCTCTGCAGGTGACACATGTGACATCTCGGCCCCCGCAGCAGCCTCAGGCCTCCAGCACCAGCACTCACCTCTTGATGGAGGAGTAGTACTGGTCAATGAAGTCCTTGGCCAGGAGCAGCACCTCCTCCTTGGTCCTGGTGTCCTCTGACTTGCGGACGTGGGGGCTGGGGGTCATCACGGAGCCCATGCAGATCTGCTCGGTGCACGCCGTGGCCTGAGGGGACAGGAGGGAACAGGAACGTTCTGGAGCCACCGAGGTGCTGGTGGCCACCTGAGCTGGGCTGGGGCAGCCAGCGATGGCCGACCCAGAGGGTGGGGGTGTCTGACACACAGGGACATTCCCAGCTGCCTGGGGGTGCTGTGGGATGACAGCCAGGCTGTGTGCAGTCACCTCTTGCCCCCCCAATCCGGACAATCAGAGAGATGGGAGTCACACCCCGGCTTGGCATGAAGTCAAATGCTTTCCCTTATTTATCCCAGACGGATTTCCCTCTCTCCCTGTTTATTGCACCAGAGGTTTGAAATTCCAACCCTCCTGGAGACAAGACTGAATTCCTCCACTTCTGCATTCCCGGGTAAACCCATCTCGGAGACGCCGCCATCCACTCAACGATGCTCAGGGAATTTTGGCCGGTCCTACCAGCTCTACTCACCATGGCAGTCTTGAGGTGCAGGGTGTCGTGGAGCACGGAGCCCGTCTCCCAGTTCTTGATTTTCACGAACCGGGGGCATTTGGAAGGGCTCCCATTGAGGGTGTTCTTGGTCGGGGACTGGCGCCCGGATGGCGGCGGCTGGAAAAGAGGGAACACCCGGCACGAGGTCAGAACACACCGGCAAAATCCAGGAAAAGGTCACAGCAACACAGGACCTGTGCTTGAATTCCGGGGCTGGCACAGCCAGGCGAGGTGCATTATCCCGGTATTTGGCATTATTTGGGATCCCACAACGGAGCAGTGGAATTAAGAAGTGGTGTCTGGTTATGGGACGGCCAAATCTGTGGCGAATGAGTTGAAATCAGAGGTGGAAGTGACTTGGGAGGATGTTGTGTTCAAGTTTTCCTTTGATACCAATGCTGGAAGACGTAGGAATGAGGGTGGATAAATTATCCCAGCGGGGGTGCTGCTGAATCACGAGTAGTTGGATTTGTCCCTGACTCTCTGCCTTGGGAGGGGCCCATCCAGCACTCCTGGAGTTCTGTGCCAGCACGGGGAGAGCCCCAGCCAGCACAGAGCTTGTGAGGAGAAGAACTGGTTACAGGTGCTTCTTTTTGCACATTTTCACAGATAAAATCGCAATTTTCTGCCGTGGCCCTTACTCACCCCAAGCATTCAAAGCTTAAGGAGCCACCGGTGCCTGCCAGGGGGGACAGGGAAGGCTGTGGTGCCTCTGGGAAGCAGAGATCTCTCTCCTAGGAATCAGATCTCACCCAGGGATGAAATTCCATCGCTGGCACCACGGCGCTGTCGCTGCAGCTCTCCAGGGGACACCTGAGAGCGTCCTGGCCAAACCTGCTTGTGCTTGGCACCTCTTCAAGGCTCTGCACAGACTGGATCTGCTGTCCCTCCCTACACGAATCCTGGGGCTGGTGTCCCTTTTGAATTAATCTGCGAGGTTTTCTTGAAGCTTCCTTGAAGCTGGCACTGCCTTCAGCAGCATCACTCTCCTTTTCGGGGTCCTGGGCTCACGTCACAGACTGGCAGCAGCAGCACAAATTCAGCCTGAAGGACCAGGCAAAGAACCAGCCCAGGGTAGGAGAAGCTCCTGGTTCAGCAGGGAGAGCAGCAGGAGCCACAGGGATGACAGAGCAGCTGAGGCTCCAGATCTGACTCGTTCCCACTTTCCCAGAGGATTGCTCTGCTTTTCCAAGCACGGGGAATGTCTGGCTGATTCCACAGCCTGGGCTGAGCAGACACCTCAGCATTGCCCTGCTGCCACTGCTGGCCAGACTTTTTGTTCAGTTCTTGTTTTTTACCATAATCTCCTGACATTTTTCCCCGGAAAACAGGGATTTCAGGCAGCCTGAGGCTCACAGTGTAATGCCACGCTCTGAAAACATATTCTGGGAGCAAGGGACAGAGGCTGCAGGGGAAGGCAGGGATTTACAGCCTGACCCCTCAGCAGGACCTTCCTTAGCCCTGGCAGTTCCCAAAAGCTGCTCCCTGCCCCTCAGGCTGTGCTGCCATGGAGCTCTGACATTCCTCATGTCACAAATCCCATGATTTTCCCAAGGAGCGTGTCCAAGTCCATGCCCTGAAGCCAAAAGAGCACAAACCACATCTCGGCCTCCGCTTTCCTCGCTGCAGAAACCAAATATAAAACCTCATTTAGAGCTCAAACCCAGCAGTAAATAAAAAGCCTCCTCAATGTAGTCCTGGAAAAACATTATTTTTAAGCTCATTTTTTTTCAGTTTTGAGCAATCTAACCTGACTGAAGGCAGTGGCAGTTCCTGGTCTTTTTTCCCCCTGCTTGTTTTACTCTTCCAAGAGAATTAAATCATTCTTTAGTCACCACCAGCATCCTGTGCTCCCTGACCCACCCTGAGGACCAAAGGGGACAATCTGCCACCTTCCCTGTGAGCCCGATTGCTCAGAGCAGCTCTCTGAGATGGGCAAAACGTGCTGAGAACAGCTCAGAGATGCAACCAGAACCAATCCTCACCCGCGGCTCCACCTGCCAGACAGAAACCAGGAACACCAGGCGGGAAGTGTTGATTGTGTCCAGCACTTTTTAATCGGAGTTCTGACCTCCTGACAGGGTGTGCTGCTAAAATACTTCTTGCTGGAGCAGGTATGGCCCAAAAACGTGCTGGGAATGCGGATGGAGCAGTGTCCCCATCCTCGGAGCAAGCGGGGAGACACTGCCTGCTGAACGTCTGCCTGCAGATGTTCTGCCTCAAACCCCCTCAAAGCTGCTCCCTTTCCCTTTTGTCTTCTCCCTGCAGGAGCTGGGCAAGCTGGAATCTTGGCATCACAGGGTCCTTAAGGTTGGGAAAGATCTCGAAGACGGTTGATTCCAACCTTGGAGTGAGCACCAAGCTGTCAGCCAGAGAGAGCACTGAGTGACATTCCTTGGACACTTCCAGGGATGAACGGGACCTCATTAAATCTGCTCCAGTGCCCGACAACCCTTGCTGGGAGAGGGCCACGGAGCAGAGGGATGCTGAATCCTGGGATGCCAGCCAGGCTGGAGCAGAGGTGTCAGGTCTGACAACCCCATCCCGGAGCAGCTGTGGAGAGAGAGAACCCAGAGGAGGCTGGGAAGGAGCTCTGTGTGTGAGTCTCTGTGTGTGTGTGTGCGCGCCTTCCCTGCACGCCGAAGCCGAAGCCAAATATTCCCCGTCGCTGTGCCAGGGAGGCTGTGCGAGATCCTTTCATGTTTTAATTAGGCAGCTGCGATATCCGTGACTCAGGAGCGGGACAAACCGGGCGACAACTGCGGCAGCCGGGGCGCACACGCGTTATGCAAACAGCATCTACCGGGAGCGGAGCGCCGGCGCTTTGCGGCTCCGGAGCTCTCTGCTCCTGCAGGGGAACGCGCCCCACGGCCCTGGGGGCTCCGTGGGGACGGAACGGCAGCGGACACCTCCCGCTCGGGGCTCTACAGGTCCTCACCCTGCCTTCCACCCGCTCGGCTGAGCCGCATCGGCTGCGGGAGGGCAGCGGCAGCGGCAGCAGCCGGGTCGTGGATTTATTTCCATGCTGACATTTTCCTTCCAGGCTGCATCAACTGCTCTCGGCTGAGAGTGTGGCCTTTAGACAGCTGCAAATCACCCTCGCAAGCTGCTCCGAGTCGCTTCCCCCGAGAGCTACGCGGGCGCAAAGCTCCCGGTTGCCCTCGAGCTGCTCACAAATCAGTCCCCGAGGACTCAAGCAGGACCTGGTGCAGCCGCGGCATCTTCAGGTTTAGGGCCAGGGGGATCGGGTTCCTGGGAAAGCAGCGAAAAACGCGGTGTGGCTTCGTAAAAAACAACAGAGGGATGGGGATCGATGCCTAGCGGGGCTTTCAGCACCTCATTACGAGCCTCAGTGAGCATTCAGCACCTGGCCAAGTGAATCCACCCAATCCTGCTCTAAAAAAGCAAGGAAAATTCCCACTTGGCTTGACTTTCCCCCGTGTTAATAGTATTTATTGCTGCTTGAAAGAAGTTCAGCAGCCTTGACTGCACACAGCCCCGGGGAACGGCTGGGGGAAAAGCCACGCCGCTTCCAGAAGAGCAGGCGTAAGGATTCGGGGATAAAAAGGATAAAAAGAAAGCTGCGCATCCAGTGGGAAAAAAAAAAATAATAAAGAGTTTAATAGCAGCTTAAGACTGGCGGTTTTGGCAGCCCCAACACAGAGAGAAATTAAGCTCTGCACACAGAAGGTTATAAAGTGCTTATGGCAGCAGACACGGACACGCACGGGGCTTAGCGAAGGAGGCAGGGAGACGGAGCCTTTCCAGAGCGGGGGCAAAGGGGGAGGAGCCCTGACCTGTCCCTGGGCTCGGGATTCCTGCCACACCGCATTATCCATGTGCTGGGACGTGGGGCTGCCCAGGGACATCCCTCCAGTGGCTGCTGCGGCCCGGGGGTGCTGCCACTCGTGTGGGGTGATGCCCACCCTGAGGCTGGCTGTGCTGCTGGGACACCTGAGGGCCACGGTCCTGAGTTGAGGGCGGGGTGGAAATGGATCCCAGCTGCACCTCAGCACTCAGCCAGGCTGGTCAGAGCCCTGCAGCGTGGGCAGGAGCATCCCAGTGTCCTGAGTGGGCATCAGCACCAGCTCAGAGGGTCTCGTGTCCACCCCCCCATGGGTGTCTGACACTGGGAGGCTGCAAAAGTGCATGGGAACATCATTCCATGCAGGATTCCAAGAAAAATGCATCCAGCTCTGGGTCCCGGCACAGGAAGCACCTGGAGCTGCTGGAGGAATCCAGAGGAGCTGCTCCAAGGGCTGGAGCCCCTCTGCTCTGGAGCCAGGCTGGGAGAGCTGGGGGTGCTCACCTGGAGAGGAGAAGGCTCCAGGGAGAGCTCAGAGCCCCTTGCAGGGCCTAAAGGGGCTCCAGCAGAGCTGGAGAGGGACTGGGGACAAGGCATGGAGGGACAGGACACAGGGAATGGCTTCCCAGTGCCAGAGGGCAGGGCTGGATGGGATATTGGGAAGGAATTGTTCCCTGGGAGGGTGGGGAGGGGCTGGGCTGGAATTCCCAGAGCAGCTGTGGCTGTCCCTGGATCCCTGGCAGTGCCCAAGGCCAGGCTGGACATTGGGGCTTGGAGCAGCCTGGGACAGTGGGAGGTGTCCCTGCCCATGGCAGGGGGTGGGATGGGATGATCCCAGTCCATTCCCCGTGTCCTGCCCTGGATAATCCCATCAGGGAGACCCTTTTGCCCGAGCACTGGCAGAGCTCACGCACGTCATGTTTTCCCCGAGGTGATCTCGGTGGCCTGGCAGGGTCTGCCTGACGTCTCTGGCTGTGCTACAGACGTGGAGTTAATCTCCCTTTGGCAAGGGAGCCTGAGAATTGATGGCCATGGAGTGTGAGGAGATGAAAAGGCTCCGTGGAACGCGTTCTCTGAAGTGCTCTATTCAATTACCATCAGATGAATCCAAACGCCTTTCATGATGCAGCTTGGCCTGGTGCCACCAAAAGGGATCACATTCCCCAGGGAGGCTTCAGCGTCCTGGTCCCTGGCTGGGCTCCCATCCCACGTCAGCCCTTGGATGAAGAGCATCATTCTCCAGTGACCTCCATTCCCTGCCTGAACCGTGTGGGCTTCAGCTCCTGGCCCAAAGGGGATCTGGGATCTGTCACCTCCAGCTTTTGGGATCAACCACACGTTGTCCCCACAGGGTCTTTGTACTTTGAGAACCCACCGGGATGGGTCACACTCCCACAAACGCTGGGAATTTTGGTTTTCCCACCCAAAGCAGCCCCAGCCATGGCCTCTTACCTGCTCTGCTTCGGAGTAGGGGTTGTTCAGGACCACGGGGACGGTGCTCTTCCCCCACAGGTCCCCCAGGACACGCTCGTTCTCCATCCGTGCCGGCACAGCTTTCTGGGGGTTGTTCTCCCCTTCCCTGAAACTGAAGGGTTAAAAATCATTTGGGTCGCTGGGTGCTGGGACCACGGGCACAGGTCCTGCTCCCGCTGCTTCCCACAGGAGTGAAAACTTGGCCACTGCCCCGCGGGAAGGAAGGAAAGGCTGAGCCCTGGCCAAGGCGATGAATCAGCGAGGTGAGGACAACCCAAACACAATGGAAGTTCCACCTCGGAGCAGCAGGAGAACCCTGTGCCCACGCTGGCTCCACAACAGAGCCTCTGCACCCCAAAACCCGAGCTGGAACCCCGGGAAAACAGGAGCTGGGGAAAGGAGGCTGGAAAAGCTCGTGGCAGAAGGAGCCTGCAGAGCAGCTCGGTGTTTATGAGCAGGGAAGAGGGGAAAAAAAAGCCCCAGAACAAACAGGAGGCTCCCAGGAGCTCTCTCTCCTCTCCCTGACCTTTCCAGATGCTGTGAGTGGAAGTGATTTCAGTCGAGCAAACGGATGGATTGCCCCTGGAATTGCTGGGGATGCGGGGAAGGCTGGGAACCAAGGGCATCCCACCCAGCGCCGGCTGCCCCGGCCCACGCGGTGCCACCGGAGTAACCCGGGTGTAACTCCGGTGTAACTCGGGTGTAACTCACTGCGCCATGCACGACTCGGGGTGTGGGAGAGGCTCTGAAACACCACCTGAGCAGCTGCTGCAAAACCTCTGCCATGTGAGCCCTCGCCAAGGAGAGAAAACAAGCGGGGCTTAGGGACGTGGCATTCAGGCGAGGCAGGAGGTGGCACCACAGAGGCCACGGAGGGAAGGGGCTCCCTGGGCCGGGCTGAGCAGGGGCACGGGATGCCAGGATGGGCACAGGCACTGAAGAAATGCCCTCTGGAATTGCTTTGCTCCTGCTGTCAGCCCTTAAAAGCCTTTCCAGATGCCCCTGGATTCCGTAATGAGGCTTCTCATTAATGGTGGCAGGGTTTGGACGTTCACCAAAGCGGGACGCTTGCACCCAGGGCATGAATCTTACCAGCAGGATGCTCCTGGTTCCATTTCAGGGAGACAAATAAATACAAATAAATTCAGTCTCACAGTCCTTGAAGCCCTTTGGCTTAAGGAAAAGACTTCATTTAAAGAGCGTCTCCCTGTGCTTTGAGTTTTCTGTCATTTTCTGCTTTTACAGAGCCATACTCAGCTGCCAAAATATTTCCCTGGGCTCTGGCCACCTTCCAAACACTGGAAAGTGGCCACCTTGGTGCAAGGGAGGAGGCACAGGTGCCCTGGGGCCGTTTTCCCTGGGATTTCTGTGCCGGTCCAGGTCAGGAAAGCTGCTCCTCGGTGACCTGGCTCCTGGGAGGATGTGAAAGGGTTTCAATCAGATAAAACACAAGAAACCCCACCCGCAGCACCTGAAAGGGTTTCAATCAGATAAAACACAAGAAACCCCACCCGCAGCACCACGGCCCAAGGCAGCAGATCCCAATCTCTGCTGCGGTGGTAGTGATCCACGGAGACCCCAGAATCCACACGGATCCCAAGGACTGCCAGGAGCCACGCAACCCCACTGCGCCCAATCCAAAGGGCAAACCCAGGCTCTCTTGCCCAGTCCCTCCATCCCAGTAATCCCCAGCAGCCAGGCGGAGGAGAATTAGCAGGATGAAAACGCAGCCGGTCTGGCTGTCCCCTCCGAGCGAGGCCCAGCTGTTAAATCTCCCGGAGAACTCTCATTTCCACGGCTGCACATCCCTGCCCTCCTGCCCTGATCCCCACCGTGCCGGCGGACGCGGGGCCAGGTCAGCACAGGGACACCGAGCGCACCAAGTCACCTCCAGCGGCTGACGAGCCCCAGCTGCTGCTCCTCACAAGGGACCCAAAATCCAGACAGAAGCGCTAAATCCATGAGGGAGAAATCCCTTGGCTCTCCCGGAACCTGGGGCTTAGCAGAGGGAAGTGGAGAACCACGAGGCCTCTCCAGGGGCACGGGCTTTGCCTCTGCGCGCACAGGAGAAGCTGGGGATCAGCCAGAGGTCCCACAGGCAGCTCCAGAAGGATGCTGGTGCCTGGCACGACCTGCTGCTCCCAGGGAGGTGTCTGCAGGGCCACTGCCAGCACGAGGGAAGCTGGGACCAGGATCCATCCATCAGCAGCAGCAGCTGGAGGGGCTGGAATGTGGGATCTCATTGTGTGCACAGCAGCAAAGCCGTAAATGTTGGCAGCTGGAGAAATCCCAGATGTTGAATTAAGTTGGGTGCTAATTTGGGTGAGTTGGGATTTACAAATTCTGCTGGAGCAGGGATTACTCCCCTTCCCTGGCCTTGAGCACCACCTGACAGCGAGGTGCCCCATCCCGAGGGACTGGGACATCCAGGTGGGAATTACCTGGATGCTCCATGTCCCCTCGCGTGTCTGCAGGTGTGGCAGGAGCGGGATTCCTGCTGCTGGTCCTGATGGATTTCCGGCTGCGTGAGCACGGCAGTGAGGGGCTGACCCTGCTGGGAAAGCTGAAAAAGCTCTGCTGGAAAAGCACAGCCAAGCGTGGCTGTGACAAAGCCATCAGAGTGACCTGGGGGCCCAGGGGGGTTCTGCTGCTGTGCCTGGCCAGGGGCTGCCCCGAGCCAGCGCAGACCTCCCCCGGATGAGGCTGCCCGGAAGGATCCGGCTCTGTCCTTTCGGAGAGAGGCAGGGAGAGAAAAGCCCATTGAGAGCAGCCAGAGCCTCACCCCAGCCCCAGCACAGATGGGGGAGTAAAAATAAAACCCATCAATTGCTTCATTTTACAAATATTTCCTGCCCCTTGCTTGTGAGGGCCTTGTTTGCGAGCTGGGACAGCGACAGGGTTTTTTGGGATGAGTTGTTTTCCTCTCCTGACGCGGCTGCTCCGAGCCCCCTGAGGCACAGGGTGACCTGGCACGTGTCACTCACACTCGAGGAGGCTGAGGGGACAGGCACCACGCCGTGTCCGAGCTCAGACCCTGGACAGGGTTTCCAAAAGGGTTTTGTCCACAGAAGAACCCAAAGAGCCATTCCGGTGGGCACTGGGGAGGGCACAGCTCCCTCGAGGGAGCCCCGGTTGGATCTGCCCTGGGAGCTTCCCAGGGAGAGAGGAACTGGCTCCTCTTCTTTGGAGAAATCCTGGCCAGGCTGGATGGGGCTTGGAGCACCCTGGGATAGTGGAAGGTGTCCCTGCCCACGGCAGGGGTGGAATGGGATGGGCTTTAAGGTCTTTTCCATCCCAAATCATTCCATGAGATTTTTAATATCCCCACTTCGATGTCTTTGAGGAACTGGAAGCAGCTCTGACAATGTGTCCTTGGAGGCCACCGAGTGGCTGAACCCTCCCAAAAGCCACATCCAGGATCCAGGTATCCCTCTCTGACCACTCCCAGATCCATTAAATCCTCTTAGCTAGATCTCTTGGATCCAGAGAGATCCAAACCCCAGTCTGAGGGGCTTTTTTTCTGTTCTGAAAGCCAAATTGGATGCTTTAAAAAGGAAAGAGGAATCCTGCCCTCCCCCTCCGGTGCCGGGCAGAGCCTGGGATGCTGCTCCCCTTGGAAAGAGCATCTGGCTGTTTGGAGAAATGAGAGGCACCACTGTTTTCTTTTGACTAATTTGATGATGTTGCAGTGCTCCGAGTGATGGAGCAGAAGGGAAGTTGCTGAGACAGCCCTTTCAGAAATTTCTCCAAAGCTTTTCCAAAAAGAAATTAAAGGGGAAAAAAAAAAAAAAAAAAAAATTTAAAAAAGAGCAAAAGGGAAGTTTATCAGTTTGTCACCCGGATCCTTTGGATTTCCTGGGCACAAGGATCTCTCTGATTTCCCAGGCAGGGAGCAGAGATAGGCCTGGCTGCTGCCATCCCAGCTGGGATGGGTGATAAGGATGGCAGTGCCCACACCTCCGGTGACGGTGACGCCGATAACATCACCCTGCGTTGTGCCCAGGGATGGGCTCATTCCTTCCCGGCCCTTCTCCTGAAAATCCTGAGCTTGGGGCTGCGTGGGAAGCTCGCACCTCAGGCGAGAAATTCCTTCTTCCTGCCTCATTCCCTGATTTTTCCTCGGGAATGGCTGCGCTTGCAGCGCTCCTCCTTCCAGTGCTTGGGGCCGGGATAAGCGGCTCTGGCCTCACCTTTTTTTGCCCCATGGGAAACCCCATTCCTCAGGGCGTGGCATCCTCAGAAGGGAAAATTCTCTTCCTGGGGCAGTTGGAAAACGCGCTGGAGGGTTAAGCTAGGTCTGGACACCAGCAGAGGGAGAGGGATGGGGCAGGAGAAGGGCGCAGGGGATGGAGCAGAGCTCGGGAAGGAAGCGGGAGTTTGGAAGAAGGAATACCTCCAAACGCTGGGATGCACTCCCTGGAGAGGCAGCAGGGACGGGGTGCCCAGGGTGGGAACTGCAGGGCGATCCAAGCAAGGGGAAATGGGAGAGGGGATGTGGGACAGCGCAGAAGGAGGAGGACAAAATCCTCGGGAAGAACCTGTGGAATGATCTGGAGAAGATCCTGTGGCCTCAGAAAGTCGGGACATGGCTGGGATGTGCCCAGTGCTGGGATCAGGGCCTAATGAGCCTCGGGGAGTCTGTGAAAAATGAGGCTGGAGAGTGCCTTTGAGGGGGCCCTGACAGATCCAGCCTGGGAACAGATCCAAGCATTCCCAAATCCCACCAGCACGGCTCAAAATTGCACCAGCATCGAGCTGTGACCGCCGCTCCTGTCCCTTCCCAAACATTCCCGAGGGGCTCCTGGCGGATTCCGGCCTCTCCGGAGGGAGAGCACAGCTCAGGTGTGCTGGGAGTCCCACTGGGATCTCCTGCGGGATCACCTGGGGCCGGGGGATCACACACAAGGAGAAGGGGCTGTCCCACCCCACGGGATGCAGGAGCAGCAGGGAGGGCTGAGCGGGTGAAGGGTGCTTTGGGCACTGGTCTGATGTATTTGGGGGGAATATGGGATTTATTTGGGGGGAATATGGGATATATTTGGGTGGAATATGGGATATATTTTGGGGAAATATGGGATATATTTGGGTGGAATATGGGACTTATTTGGGTGGATATGGGATATATTTGGGGGGAATATGGGATTTATTTTGTGGAAATATGGGATATATTTTGGGGAAATATGGGATATATTTGGGTGGAATATGGGATATATTTGGGGGGAATATGGGATATATTAAGGTGGAATACGTGGTTTGCAGGCACAAAATGCTTCTCTGGGTCAGAGTGACGGAGTCAGGGTGATGAGGAAGAAGCCTCGGCCGAGGGAGAAGGGGAAGGTTATTCCCTGCCAGAGCTCCCTGCATCCATTTCCAGAATGGCACAAACGTGCTAATCCCAGGGAACCTTTTCCTTCCCGAGGTTTAAAGTTTTGTGTCCAAGCACAGAAGAATGAAGAGAGATCAGAAATGCAAATGAAATGTTTTGAGCGACACAAAGAGATTTTGGCGGTGCCGAGGAAGGTGGGAGGGAGACAAATGATGGAGTTTGTTCCAAAGCAAGATGGAGCCTGAAACCTCGAAACCTTTCCTGAACTGAATTCCTGCTCCCAGCACTCTTCTCCTCTCGGGGCTGCTGTTTGGACTGAAACTGCCATGTTTCCATCATGCTGCTCATGTTATGGAAGAGGCCTGGGAAGGAAAATAAATCCTGGCAACTCGGTGGGGAGGGGGGGAGGAAGGAGGGAAGATGGGACCTGACAATCTCCCCAGAGCTCCGAGGGAAAAACAGACCTGGGTTGGCTGGCAGGGAGTGAATCAAACTCTATTTTTGCTTCCTAGCCCACGGTGAGCCTCGTGGCAGAAATGCCAGCTCTCATCATACCTTGGGCCCCACGTCCACGCTCCCCTTTCCGACTGCGGATGGCCTGAGCCGAGGAGCAGCTGCGGTCGCAGCCGTGCCGTGGGCACGCACCGAGGGCACAGGGTGGCAGGAAAAGGCAGCAAGGAGAATTCCCTTGGGGAATGCAGACCATGGGTGCAGGGCGTGGAGAGGAAGTGATTGTGTCCCCACAGCAAACTTAGAGTCAATCAATCAATCAATCAATCAATCACGGGATGGATTGGAAGGGACCTTAAAGATGAACTTGTTCCACCCCTGCCATGGGCAGGGACACCTCCCACTCTCCCAGGCTGCTCCAAGCCCCAATGTCCAACCTGGCCTTGGACACTGCCAGGGATCCAGGGGCAGCCACAGCTGCTCTGGGCACCCTGTGCCAGGGCCTGCCCACCCTCCCAGGGAACAATTCCTTCCCAATATCCCATCCAGCCCTGCCCTCTGGCAGTGGGAAGCCATTCCCTGTGTCCTGTCCCTCCACGCTCCCATAAGAAGTCCCTCCCCATCTTCCTTGTAGGCTCCCTTCCAGTTTTCTTCGAAAGTGGCACTGGGGAGAGGAGCTGGAAGCCCAAAGCACCGGGTGTAGCTGGAATTGGTTTTGCCAAAGCCCATCTTGAGCAAGAATTTTCTGGCTCCCTGTGAACAACCTCAGCCTTGCACCCTTCCCTGGGAACGCTGCCGCAGCTCCGTGAGCCGGATCGGCTCTGGCAAAGAGCCGCGGGCTGGGAAGGTCAGCACCAGGCAAAGAGGAGACAAACCAGCATTCATCCCAAACCCAGCATCTCCAGCTGGATCCACAGCCAAATGGTCCAGGCTGGAGGTGTCCAGCCCAACCTTGAGCAAGGTTTTGCACCCTCCTGGGTGTAGGTAGAGCTCAATTCCTGCGCCGTTCCTGCCTGGAGAAGTCCCAGCCTAAGCCTGGGAGCTGCATCCATCTGATAGGGCTTGCTGGGGTTTGTTTGGCATTTCCTTGGCACCGACCAACGCTCCCCCCAGCTATCCACTCCCCGTTATTCCCTGACCTTTCTGCACTTCTCCTGCCATCCAAGAAAACTTGAGAGTGCAGGAGACCTTCAGGATGCCCCGGCTCTGCGTGAGCCCGAGGCGAGCAGATGAATCATGCGCAGCCCAATCCCTCAGAAATGCCCTTTGCCCCGCACGGCAGCTCCTGACGGCTTCTCCCTGCAGTAAATCTCCTTTCTCACATCTCTGCTCCAGCCTGGGTCCTCTCCCTCAGGATCCAGGCTGCAGCTTTTCATCAAGCAGGAGAATTTGACCGAAAAGTGGATTTTCAACCCCAAGGTATAAAGATTACAAAGATGGTTTTTTTGGTTTTGTTTTGGTTTTTTTTTTTGCTAGGATAGTGAAAAAAAGAGAAGAGATTGAGATTTCGGTGAAGTCCTCACTTTGCTTCTTCAAGGTCCTTCAGTTTAAGTGAAATCAAAGCATTTCTGTTTCATCCCTGAAGAGAAAAGACTCCTCCAGGTAAAACCTCGTTTTTCATCCCTCCCCACAGCTGGAGCGGAATTTCCTCGGAGACCCTGCAGGGGTGGGATGGGGAGCAGGGTTTGTAGGGCGAGGCTGCACTCCGCCCAAAGTCCCAGTGTTTGGGATTGTGTCCACCGGGGGCTTTGCTGGTCCCTGAGCTAAACCAGAGGGGATTTTTAAGCCTCCCCTGCACATTTTGTACCCAATCATGACCCTGTCAAGGTCTCAGTTCTTAAGCCAGGCTCTCCCAGGATGGGTTGGTGCTGGATTAAAGGATGCACAGTCCGGACAGGTTTTTGGAGAGCGTGCTGGGCTCGGGGGGTTAAATCCCCTCCCATTGCACAGCAGATTTCCAGATTTTCCAAAACCCAACAATTCCCAAGCCAACAAGACCTGGAAGGTACCTGTAGGGGGGGGATGGCAGGAAGGACGCCCAGACACCGGCACCGAGTACAGCAGATATTTTTTCCCTCTGACTCAGTGCGAGCACCCTAACGAGCTTTGAGGTACCGTGTCCTCCACGGGAAACAGGAATAATTTGGGAGGGCAGGAACGACGTGAAAACAACCGAAAATAAACCAAGGAAAGTGGGAAACTCAGGGGGTGTGGGTGGGATTGGGATGGGAGTGAGCGGGAGCTCAGCTGTGGCTGGGAGCCCACGGGGGGGACCCCGCTGTGGCTCTCCCCTCTTGTTTCTGATCAAGAAAAATGAACGTGGTTTTTTTTCCCCCCCCTTTTCCTAAGAAGCGCCTGCAGCAAGAGAACTTGGAATTACAGAGAACTCGAAATTACAGACCTTTCCGTGGCTGAGCCACGGATCTCCAGCTCCAGCAAACCCTCGGGGCTTTTCCAGCCCGGTCGATAAGCGAGGGCGGCCACAACCTGCTGCAGCACTTGACGCCGCTAAAACGTGTTTGGGGACTCGGGGAAAAGCAAGAGGAAAAGGCAGCCTATGGGTGCTAATGAACGGCCAGGAGCAAAGGGAGCTGGTACCGAAAAAAATCCAGCTACGAACAACAGCTTTGTAAAGCAGGAAGGGCCCCGGGGGCTGCTCAGGGAAACGCTGGGGAAAATCGGGAGCTGTCCCATTTCCCCCTCTTCAAGAGGGCGGGGGACAAGCGTTGTCCACGTCCCCACCCGTGCTCACAAGTGCTGGAAAAGCGATGCGGCTCTAGGAGGAGCAGAGGCAGATCCATCCTGGCGTTTCAACAGGGATTGGCCCTTCCGAGCTCTCCCTGAAAAGCTTTTCCCCCCTTCCCACCAAGCTGGTCCCGCTGCCCTTGCCCTGGCTTGGCTTCAGACGGAGCTGGACCGGGGCTCCCCTCTCCTCTCCCAAAAGGTTTGGAAACTCATTTCTCTTGGGAAGCGCCGTGCCCTGCCAGTCCAACTTTCCTGCCTCCTCTCCCGCAGTTCATCCAGGTGGATTTCTACAGGAGAGCTCTAAAGCAGGACCACCAGGACGGGAATACCATGGACCTTATTTGACAGGTGGGGAAACTGAGGCACGGGATTTTGCCTCAACTTGAAACAATTGGGATTGAGAACACGGAGCAGAAATTTATCCCAGCCCAGCCCGTGATCCGCCACATCCCACAGCTCAGCTTTCCATGAGACCTTATTCCTGCTCTCCCCAATTTCCCGTGCTTACACCTTTCTTCCACAACCTTCTCCCAATTTTTCATTCATCTTCCTCTCATCGACCACTTCCCCCTTTTCCGCATCCCTGCCTCTCCATCTCCACCCCGCTGTGCCAGGCAGCACCCAGCTGGGGAGAGGCGCTCACCGGCACCTCGGGGAGCCAAAACCAGCACGTTTCACCAAAGGTAAAAAATGTATTTAGGGACCTACCAGTCCACCTGGACTTCTATATCCCGTGTCTCTACCTTGGAGGGCGCATCTCCATCGCTGTCCTTACTGCTGTTCTTCAGCAGGTCCAGGACGGGCTCGATTTCTTTGAGCAGCTCATTGTCTTCCACGCCGCCGTTGAGACAGGAGTGACCACAAGCCCCGTCCTTGCCCTTGCCGGCGTCCGGCCCTTTGCTGCCGGGAACGACGCCATTAACGTGGACCATGGGCTCCACCTCCTTCCCCGTTTCCCTGCTCCACAGGGAGCCCATGGCTGCTGGCAGTGGCTGCTCTTTGCTGGGGATGCTTGGGTTGGACAAGTCAACTGCCTTCGGAGCCGGGCACAGGGGTCTGGTGACACGGATGGTTTTGGGCGTCCCGTCACCCGTGAAAGTGGTCTCCAGGTGAGTGGTGAAGCCCTCGGGGCCGCGCAGGATGAGGACCACGTAGGTCTCGGAGGCGATGCTTCTCAGGATCTCCAGCGCCGTCTCATAGCTCATGTCCACCAGGGGCCTGCCATTGACGGCTAAAATGATGTCCCCAGCCTGGATGAGGCCACTCTGCTCGGCAGCCCCTCCCCGGATCAGGTCAGAGATGATGACGGGCGGTTTGCTGACGCGCTCCTTCACCAGGAAGCCGAGGCCGCCCACCTTGCGCTTGAAGAGCCTCACCGAGATGACGTTGGGCTGGATCTGCTGCACGCTGAGCACATTCTCTTCCATGGCAGCCCCCTCCTCCAGCCTGCACCCCAGGACCTCAACACCCGCTGGGCGCAGGGGAATCCGCTGTCGGAGACGCTTCCCAGCGCCGGGGTGGGAAGGGGCAGCTCTGGCTTTTAAGGAGCTGGACTCACTGGAAAGCTCCCCTGGGCTTCGGCTGCAGGGCGGCTTTCTGCAGCATGCTCGGTGGCACTGCTCTCGGAACAGGAGAAAACAGGGAATGTCACCCCTGGGAAGCCAGGCTAGGGGCAGAGCAGGCAGGGCTGGGCATCGCGTGGAGTGGGAAACATTCCAGCTTCCAGTCAGCCGCTGGTCCTGCGCTGGGCAGAGAGGGGGAGGCAGCCCGCTCGCTTCACCGGCATCCCCGCCGACGGTGCGCGGGCTCCTTTATCTGGAAAGGAGGGGGAAAAAACAACAAAGGAGGGAGAAAAGTGAGGCAGGGCAGGTGCCAAGTGCCTGCTCAGCGCGGGGCTCGGCACGCCACAGACACCCCGTCCCCACAGATGCCACCCCCCGGGCGGCGTTTGGGAGCCAGGCTGCAGCCTCGCAGCGCTCCGGGCTTTGTTTCCTCCACCTCCCCCTGCGAAAATCGGCACCATCTGTTCGGCGGGGGCCGGGAGGCGCGGGGGGAGCGGGGGAGCCCCGGCGAGGGCCGCTGGGCACGGGCAGTGCTGGGCAGCCTGGCTCGGACACTCCCTGCTCCGGCTCACGAACAGGTGGAGCCGCGCGGAGCTCGGGGGCGATTTCTGCCGGCTGAGCATCCTCGTCTCCATGTGTTTTCCAGAGCCTCCAACAAGCTGATGGGTGAGAACCAGGCAGGGGACGCGCACCCCTGCCCGGGAGGAAACCTGTTCCGTACGTGCTGTCACTCCGAGGTGGCTTCAGGAGCAGGAGCAGCAGCCACGAGCAGAACGAGGGAGTGGAAGAGGCCTCTCAGCTCCCTCTGAGTTAGGAAAACACTTCCAAAGGCAACTGCTTTTAAGGCTGGCTGCAGGGATCACCGCCCAGCTCCTCCTCTCCCCATATTTCCAGCCTGGCACGGGGAGAAGGAGGCATCGCTCGCACTCCCCCGGGCCCAGCCCCGCCATCCGGCTCCGAACTGTTCCCACACCAACTGCTTCAGCGGAGGGAAACCATGGCGTGGAGAACACGCAGGGAGTTCATCTTGCCCTCGGGAGAGCCCCGTGCAGCTGGGCACGGCTGTGAACAGCCCTGCAGGGCTCGGGGAGTCACATCCCATTGACTCCTGATGGGACCCTTGTTCCTACCCGGCCACGCTCGGCTTCCATCACTTCTGCTCGCGAGCCCTCCCCGCGCTCCCCTCGCGTTTCTCAGATGCTCTGGAGAACGTTTCTCTCTCCAGGACTGTGCCCTGACACTTTGCATCGAGCCAGCACCTTCTTTTCTTTTTTAAGTCTGAGTTTTGGGCAGAGAACAGAGGGAACTTGGTCTGCTGGAGGCACTGACATGGCAAGGAAAGCTCTTCTCTCTGCCCGCATTCAGGGCAGCATCTGCAGCTTCAGCCCCGCTCTCCCTCCAGCTCCCGCATGGGACAAACGGGGATCTGAGGAGCAGGGCGGTGACACCAGCGCCACTTGGGCACTTTAATCCCCATGTGAGGAATGCTGCTCACCCCAGGCTGGGCTTTTTACCGGCGAGGTAGGAATAAAACAATTTGAGATCCATACCCCAAACCCATGGGTTTAACCCCTGCGGCCCTTCCCCTGCTGTGACTTGGCCCCGCAGAGCAGCAGCAGCAGCTTGAAAAGGGTTAAATGCCACCGAGTCACAGCGTCAAGAGCTAATTAACGCCCTAATTGCCAGGCTACTTGCTGCAAACGACACTGGATCAGGACCCCGGGATGGGCTGTGCCCCCTCCCAGGGCTCGGGCAGCAGGAGCAGGATAGGGAGGGTCCCGCTTTGGGGAGGAAAGCGGGAATTTGCTTCTACCCGACAGATCCTGTCCCTTTCCTTCCACCCCACCCCTCCATCCCCTCCCATTCCCGACCCCGCTTGCACGGAGAGACCCCAGCCGAGTCTTCCCCTCTTTCCCAGGCTCTTTGGGAATGACAGGAGCAGCCCCCTCCTCCCTGCCAGGGTCTGATTTTCCTGACCCCACTCCCCCAGCCCCGCCGCAAGGTGACCGCCACCCTGACGCGCAGGCACGGCACTGAGTCACACAGAAACTCATTCCCAACGCCTCGCCCGACGCCGAGGTGGGGACAAAGGTGGCTTTGGAAGCAGCCGGAGCTCCACGGGAGCATGGAATGCCAGCTTCCTGCGGCGGGCCAGCCCCGCTCTTTGCCCGGGATTCGCCACCGGCAGCGCAGCGCTCCGGAATTCCTCACCCTGGGCGAGGTCTGTGCCCGCATCGTGCCCGTCCCAGGGGGCACAGCCCTCGTGGGCACGGCCTGGCACGGGTCCCCGTCACCGCCAGGCGTTCCTAGCCGCGCACACGGGCAGATGCTGCACAGCTGGAGGGGACCACGGATGTCCTTCAGCCCTGCTCGACCTTACAGAGGGACTTACTCGGCTCGCTGGAAAGAGCTGCGGAACCCCGGCGTTCAGTGCCTTGCTCTTCTCCCACCAGGATCATTCCCAGCTATTTCCAGGGAAAAGCTTGTCATTTGTGTGTCCCTGCAGTCCCAGGGAACACCGGCACTTCCAGGTGCTCATTGTTCCCTGTCCCCAAACCCACCAACACCTCAGCATTCCTTACAAAAGGGATGAGAAGAAAAAAGCAGATTTTAAGTGCTACGTCAGCACCCATCCAGGGATTTGTCCTTTTTCCCTGCTGCTCCTAAGAGTCAGGAAGGCCAGAAAAGGGCCAGAAAAGAGAGGGACAGGCAAGGAGAGTGAGGACAGCCAGGGGCTCTAAGCCCCTCAGCCTCCTGCTCCTTTAGGGAATAGCTGGATAAGGATTTTCGCAGAATCATGGCATCATTTACGTTGGACAATTATCTTAAGATCGTTGAGTCGGATTATTTTCCAGCTGGAAAGTCTTGCACAAACTCAGACTGGAGAGAGGAGGGAGAGGGAGAAGTTCAGGGAGGTGGGACGCACCTGGGAGCGCTCGGAAGACTCCCCCAGTGAGGGTCGAGGCTCTCCCATCCCAGCTCCTGGCATGTCCCAGGTGTGATTCCAGAGGGGCCATGCTTGGATGGAACCCAGACAGTTCAACCCTGTGGGGGGCTGAGCTGTGCTGGGCTCTGGGAGCCCACATTTTCCCAGATCTCCCTCCCAGAACCACGAGGACTCTGAGTTATGGACCCCAGAGCCGGGTCAGACATTGAAAGCTGCTGGAGATGTCAGGTCTAACTCCTTAAAACAGTGAGAGGAGCGCACTGAAGGAGGTTTCACTGGGGTGAGAACACTTATTTGACCCCAAAGGACAGCCAGGAGATGGCAAATCCATCGGCAAAGCCGGGCTCAGCTCCCTGTTGGGACACCCTGCTGGAGTAAACCTCCAGGGATGGTGCCATCCCACCCCTGCCTCAGTTTCCCTGCCCTTTCCAAAGCACAAATCCCACTCAAGCGATGGGAGAGCAACAAACCCTGCAGAGGGGCAGCACCCCAGGCAAGCCTGAACCCCGATCCCGACACCGATTCCTGGGAACATCCCTCCTGTGGAGGCTTTCAGGGAAGAGCAGCAGAGCAGGCTCCCCTCCAGCAGCGACAAACTAACCCCACGAGAAGCTCCTTGAGCTGCCAGACAACATTCCAAGAACAAACTTCGGCACAAAGGTTAATGGGATGATTTGATTTCCAAGGCGAAGTGGAGGAGAAATCAGTCCTGGGGGCTTTAACACAATCTCCTTGTTCTGCCAGGCTGTGCCAGGCTGGGCCGTGCCCAACGCCAGCCCCTCGCCGCAGCCACCCGGGCTGCCCTCGGCCTCACGAGTCCATTTGGAGCCCTGTTTTCCCGGTGATAATGGCTCCTGGATCCGCGTGCCAGCTTTAAATGGGCACCATTGTCCTCTTTAATTAGTTTTCGTGGGATTTATAGCGCTCGAGGAAGAACCCCGGCGCTGATGGATTTATGCCCATTTGATTTTTACGACCCACGGAGCATCGGTGGATGGGATGAGGAGCGCTGGGATGCAACATATGCACAGTTCCTGTAAACCTGTGTGGCTGCGCCGCCGAAAATGGAGCATTCCAGTGATTCCCTGGCAGGCAGCTCGCCGGTGCCAGCAGTTCCGTGCTCCATCCCCGCCTGGTGTACCCTTGTCGTGGCCTTTTAATCCTGGGAACCCACAATGTTCCTCCAGCGCTCTCTAATTATCCACCTCCCCCCAGCCCTCCCAAAATCCACCCAGGATGGGCGAGCACCTTTTCCCTTCGAAGCCAAACAATGGCTCTGCTTCTCCCTTCCCATTCCCATCTGGCTGGGAATCATTATTCCAGCTGGGCTGTGACTTTGCCCCCAATAAACCTGATTTCCACCCAGGAGTGACCGGAACGAGGCACTTTGCCATCTGCGCACCGCCCCGGTGCCAGTGCCCGCTGACCTGAGCTGGACACCAGCTGGTTCCGCAAGGACTCTGCCAAAGGGATGCAATGCCAAGGCCTCCACCCTGGAGACCCCCTCATGTCTCCACCAAAACCATCCCTGTTCCTCCAGGAAGGGCAGTTAATCAAATAAATCCTTGCTTCTGGTGGAAATAAATCCACGGCCAGTCCCCGAGAGGCTTCATCGGCCTCTAATCAGGGAAACAAACTGGAAAACAAACCACTGCTCTTTGCTCATGGCCACATTGTGGGGACAAAGCTGCCCCAAAGTGCCAGGACCTGTACCTTTACCCAGCTCCTGGGATGGTTCGGTGTCCATCCCCTCTCCAGAGAGTGAAACAGCCAAGGAAAGCCCAGCCCTGCTGGCACAGCAGCCACTGGAATTTCCAGGCAGCTGAAATGATCACTGTACATCCCTTCCAACAAAAACACCCTATTTTATCCAATCCTATCCCATCCCATTCGGACCAGCATCCTGAACACTCCTAACCATGGAGCATTGGAGGAGGCAGAGCCACCCCAAAACTTCCCTGTGATTTACTGGAGCCCCCCTCACCCCACTCCCCTTCGCCCCATCCAACACAACCCGAGCAGAACCGCCCGATATGCATTTTAATGTTGCCAAGACAACTGTGTTGACAAAAATCCCCCTTTTTTTTAGCTGCCAGAACCGGGGTTTTGTTGTAATTTGGAGTTCAGGGCTGAGCAGATTTCTGCACCACGCCTGCCATTCCTCTTTTGCTGTTTCCTGCAATATTTTCCCGGCTCCTGCGGTGTGCGGCTCCAACGGAATTTAGATAAAAGCGTCAATTCTGCCACTCGCCCCATCTCAAACTGATGTTCTTATTAGGGCTTGGCCCATCTGTAAAACCTCGATTCTGCCACCATCAATTTTCTGAGAGGCTGAGAATTACACCAGTGACTCCGGTGTGACAAATTGGAGCAGTGTTAACACACCGCCACTTTGTCCTGGAAGACAAAATAGGTAGGGAGGAAATAAATGAGAAAATGGCACTTGATGGATGGTCTGGCAATCCAATCGCAGCACGAGAGGGGAATTGGGGCTCCATTTAGGAAAAAAACAAAGAGAAAGAAAATTTAAAAATCACAGCAGGTTGGCTGGAGCTGTAATAGCTCCGGAGCTGCCAGCCGGCATCAATAAAGTCAGGGACGGAGCTCCCAGCTCCAAGTCCATCCAGGAATAAACTCCTGGATCTTTTCAGCTACTCACGTCCCCTCCTTTGCTGCTGACACCCCAAAATCCTTCTTGCACGGCATTAAATTTTCCAGCAAATCCTATTGCCACTGGTTTTCTAAGGAGTGACTCATGTCCCTGGTTAAAACCCTTGGGAGAAGATCGGGCTCCCTACAGCACAAGCCCCCAATCCCCAGCCAGATCCCGGTGGAATTCTGCCCCTGAGACAGCTCTGGGATTTTCTGAGCGTGGTCACCACCCCTCTCCAACGCGGGACGGTGCGGGATTCCTCCTTCCCCCACGGATGGATCCAGCACACGCAGCCAAGGCAGAGCCCTCGCCCTCTTTGCCTCGGCATCCTCAGGGATGTGCCAGGGGAAAATCGAGGACGATTTGTTCCCCCGAGTTCCTGTCCATGCTTTGCACTAGCACTTGTTGCCATAGTACCAACCACGGTGGCGAAGTTCTCCAGGGGCCTCCTGGGACCCGTTCCTTGTCCTACAAGGGCTCTGACTCTAATTCCGGCAGGATTCAGGTGGGGAGACAATGTGGAATTTTCTGCCTCCTGGATTTTGCTAAAGGGGCTGCCAGTGGGAGAGAGGCCGTTCCTCGGAAGCAGCAGCAGCCACATCATCCTCACCCCACCAGGGGGTTTTCCCTTTCCCCATGGGACAGCTCCTTTGGCCGCAGCAGCCCCAGCCCCTATCCTAAAACAGCTTTTCCCTGTGCCACGAGAGAGGATTCTGGTTGCCCCAGCCCCTGCTCCTCACGGCTGCCATTTGGGGCAGGCTGTCACCCCAGGGCCAGCTGGGAGGTGTCCCAGATGTAGCCGTGCTGCTCCACTTTGCTGCCCCTTGGGGACAAAGGATAATCCCTGCTCGGAAAACACTGGGCTCCCCTGCTTTTGAAAGCCGGGAAGAGCCGCACGTTTCCAGCACGTCTGAAAACACAAGCCTGAAACTCTGGAAAATGGGATTAAGACAAGCCTCCCCTAGAAGGGCATTGCTAGATCTCGTTATCATTTCGGGATCGTCACGGAGAGGAGAAGCCACGGAAAGCGTCTCCTTGGCACCATTGCCCCCGTTTTCATAGGGACACACACAGAACCCGCAGCTTTCTGCGCTCCACATCCAGAGCCACCATCCTGGTGACATCTGGGCTTCCCACAGCCACATCCCGAGGCAGACCCCACGGAGGGTGACAGCCCAGGGTCCCTTATCACACACGGCCCATCAGGGCTCATTTGGAACGAGCGTGATTTATCCAGCCTCAGCCAGACAGTGGCTCCCAGGCCTCTTCAGGACACAATACATTTATTTTTGGAGGGATCAGATTGCATCTATAGATTTGATTGAATGCACAGATACGACCGACCAGAGCAGTGGGAGTAGAACAAAGGCATCTGAGCTCCGCTCGGAGCCGCCTCTCCAAGCCGGCTCCTCGTTATCGGGGCTGGGTATCTTTAGGGAAAATTTTATGGTATCAACAAGTATCAAACAATATCCTCGTTACTCGGGAAAGGTAAATGCTAATCTGTGCGAGCTGAGCTCATGTGACTTATCAGTTACTAAAAATAGTTGTTTTCAGGCACTGATTTAGGGAATCTGGCAGATTTCCTAAGCCTTTGTACAGACACACCACTGAAACGGAAAAGACAAAATACACAAGCAAAGCAGCGGGGCGGGGGAGGGAGGGAGGAAAGATCTGACAGGGCCAAAATGGCCCCGAGGGCGAGGGAGGACCAAGCCCTCCCCATGAGCGGCCACACAACGTTAATTCCAAGTGAGGATTCCAAGGAGGATTCAGCCCAAACCCCTCTGCCTAAGATGGCCTCTCCCTCACGGCCTTCGTGCTGGCAGAGGGAATAAGCAGAATCCAGAGGGCACCAGGAATTGTCCCTCTCCTGGGCTCCAGAGGGGGGGTGATGCCTCTCCCAGAGCGGGAGTAGGGAATTGCCCCCTCCAACCCCACGGCCGCGGGGGAAGCGGCTCCGCACCGGGAGTTTGTTTGCAAACATCGGCGCGTTTCAGAACTGCAGAGTCTGTGCCTGAGTTTGTGGCGTCTTTAAGGAAATATTCTGGGAAACACAAGCTGGGAGGAAAGAGAGGGAGGAGGAAATCGCTGATGCAAACCTGAATTCTTTAAATAAGGCTTCCCCACCGGAGACCTTGAACAGAAAATGATAACCGACAAAAGGTGCGGGTAGAAATTGCCGGGTGAGTGATTTCCCCCCTGCTCCCAAAGCCTCCCTGCAGCGTCTGTGTGATCATCCCTGTAGATTCCTGTCTGCCAGAGCCACTGGCACTCGGGAATGTGGGTGAGGAAGAGGAGCTGGTGTTTAAAGCAGCCGAGCCCCCGGCCGCTGCAGCTGCCCCTGCGATCTCCCCGTCTCCCGTGCCAGACAGCCCCTGCTCCCCCGGGAAGGAAGGAAGGAGACGCTTCCCCTCCATCTCGGTGAGAGGCGGATCCTCTCCTCGGGGACTCGGCAGAGCGTTGTCAAGTCGCCTGCCAGAATTTCCTCCCGACAGTCATAACTTGGAAGCGTTGGGAGAAAATGTCCGCGCCTGGGCTGTGGGTGCCCGGGGAGCCGAGGCAGGGACCCGGCGCAGGACGGGGCAGCGCACACCCACCCCGGCACCAGCTGTTCCAGATGTGCCTGCACAAAGATCTCTTTTCCCTCTGCTTTGCCAGTGAGAACCAAAGGCTTTCGGCTGCAAACCCAGCCGAGGCAGCCGCAGGGCGAGCGGGGTTCGTCGCCTCTGATCCCTGCGGCAACAGCTCCCGCCCGCATTCCCGGCTCATCCAGAGCGACCTTGGTGTGCAGGCGGGCAGAGGGAAGGGGGAAGATCCAGACTGAGTCCCCGCTCTCCCTAAAGGACAGGACCCAGCCATCAAGAGGACACCCCGAGGGCTGGAGCCTCGCTGGGGACTCTCTTCCCCGCCCCCCGGGCTGAATGGGGGTCTTGCTTCCACCCCAGCGCCCCGGGGACAGCGGGGACACCCTGGGGACAGCTGGCACATCCCGGCCCCGAGGGACAGGGCAAACAGCGAGGGCAGGACGTGGCGTGAGCCACTCCCCAGCCCAGCACGGGGCTTGGTGGCATCTGCAATCCCAAGCCCTCCCCGTCGGGGTCCGGAGGCTCGAGGGCCGCGGCGCTCGGGGCGGGCGGCGGCGGCCGCAGCGTTCAGCACCCGGGACAGCTCTGGCGAGGCGGGGAGAGCGGCTCATCCCCCCGGGACACCGCCGCTGCCCCGGGACAATGCCCCCCGCCCCCAAACCGCCTTCTCCCGGGAAACGGCATCCCCGGGGAAAACTGCCCTCCACCCCGGCAGGCGGAAATTCTGGGGAAGCTGCCCCCTTGTCCTGCCCATAAACGCCCCTGCTAACCCCACTTCGGAAAACCGCCGCTCCCGGCGCCCGCCCGCCCCGGCCCCGTTCGCTGCCCTCCCCGGGCAAAGTGCCCGCTGACCCGGGCTCGCTGCCCGCCTGCCACGCCCGCACTCCGTCCCCGTGTCCCTGCCTGCCCTCCCCCGGCCCGGGCACACCGTGTGCCCTCCGCCGGTGCAGCCCCCTCGCCCCATCCCAACTTGCTGCTCCGAGTTGCGGGGGAGGGAGGCTCTGGTTCCCGCAGCCGGCTCAGCGAGGCCACGGGGCGAGCCGGACGCGGAGGCGCTGGAGGAACTTTGCGGGGTGCTGAGGGACCGGGGGGGACACCCGCAGCGTGTCCCGGGGGTGGCGGGCGAGTGGGAGCCGCGTCTCGGCGCGGCCACCCGGAGCAGCAAAGCGGCTTTCACCGGGCAGGTCCCACGCGTGTGCCCCGCTCCGCAGAGCCCGGCTGCCCGCACCGGCAGGGCTGGGGTCCCGCTGTGCCTCCCCTTCCCCCGGCCAAGGGCACGGCGGAGCGGCGAGGCCCCGGTGCCCGGAGGCGGCGGCGGCGCTTCCGACGGGGCGCACGGTCCCGCAGCCCCTGCAAAGTTTCCCGGAGAAGCGGCGCCCGGCGCGGGGCTGGGGGGCACCTACCGTGCGGCGGAGAGGAGCCGTGCCCGGCCCCGGCCCCGCGGCCGGCCCCGCATCGCTCCCGGCGGCTCGGCACGGACGGAGCCCGGCGCGGCGCTGGGCTCGGCAGGGCTGGCAGGGGGGGAGCCAGTCCTCGCTGCGCCCCTTTATCCCAGCATCACCGAAACGAATCCGCTTTGACGTCCAACCAGGGTTTTTATGGGTGTGGAGCGAGCCGGTGCAGCCCTCATTAGGAGCCACTCTGCTCTCCAAATCATACATCTTTTATATAACCTCATTTCCAGCGGGGCTTTTCTTCCCCCTCCCTCCCTCCCTTCCCTTGCCGGGGAGCATCGCCCACCTCCCCCCGAACTCCCCCACCAATTAAAGAGCTCAGAGACACCCCCCGGGCCCCACTTGTTGCTCGCAGGCTCCGCTTCACCCCCCGCGGGCCTGACTCAGCCTGCCCCGGGCGAGTGGGGGGCTCTGCCTGCCCCGGGGGGAACGGAGGGGCTGAGAGGTCCCCAGGTCCCTGCCCAGCCCTGCTGCAGCCCCCCACATTCCTGCTCCCAGGCAAGTTATGCTGCAGAAAACCCCCCTCTTTTCCTGCCAGCAGGAAGCCCCCCGTGGCTGCTCGGTGCCCAGGGCACACACCACCATTCCTTTGGGATCGTCCCAGCCCGGATCCAGGCGGCTCTGGGACAGCCTCAGCTGCCGGAGCTGCCCCTGGGCTGCACACGGGGCAGAGAACAAAGGGTCTCCTCACCCCATTTCCCCTCCTGACTCTTTATCTGCCCCCAGCACGGCCCAGAGCAGACCCAGGCTTGACATCAGTCTCGAGCCTTTGCGATTGTGCTCATTCCCATGGCAACAACAAACACACAATTATAGATATATAATATTATATAAACCGAGCGGGCTCTCGGGCAGGGGTGTGAGCTTCACCTGTTTCCAGCCTCCTCCCAAACCCAGGAGACAGCTCCCACTGGAGCAGGGAGAGGTGTCCTGAGCCTGGTGAAGACGCCCAGCCCGTGGGCGCCCGGCAGCTCCGGTGCCACCCAGCCCGGGCAGCCCCAGCGCCTCAGCAGAGGCAGGCAAACAACACACGGCACAGCGGGCGATCCAATTACAGAACTTCCCACGGCGAGGGGGGAACGGAGCGGCCCCGCTCCTGCCCGGCGCACCAGGAGCTGTGCAGAGGTGGAGAGGACGGGCAAACGCAGCAGCGGAACCGGGGCTGCCTCCCCCGTTCCGCCCCTCCTCACAGAGACCAGGCTGTAGCACTGTCTGGGGCTAATGAAAACGCGATCCTGCCTATTTAGGGCCAGGAGGACTCATCTAAGAGCAGGGACATCTGCTCTGATCCACCGGGCAGGGAACGCTGCCCCGGGCAGCGAGGAGTGGGCACACACCGGTGACAAAGGACTTCGTGACCCAGGCGCAGGCTGGCAATGGGCAGCTCAGCCTGGGCTGGGAAAAGCCCAAACCCTTCTCCTTCCAGAGCTCACAGCTCGGAGCCTTAGAGCTGCAGGGCGCTGTGGGCTGGTGATGGTCAGGGAGGCTGGAGCAGTCTTCCTGGGATAGGGGTGCGGGCGGATGCAGGCGCACGCAGGGCTGGTGCCTGTGATGTCGCCTGTTTGAGGGGACTCTGCACCGCCAAAGCCACCCCAACACACGGCACGGGCTCCGGCCACCAGCACCTCCTGCTCCTCCTGCCAGCGAGGCAGATCCATCAGAGGAAGCCAAGCGCTGACCCAGGGCAGCGGAGCTCCCTGTGCCGCTCCGGACACGGCTTTGGAAGCGCAGCTCTCCCACCCAACCACCCTCGGCGGGATCCCAGCCCAAGAACCAACCCAGAATCCCAGGGAACAGAGCCCTGCTCATCCCTGGGCCACATCCCCACAGGGAACGGCAGCGCCTCCTTCCCCCCGGGAAACCGAGTGGGACAACGCTCGGTTTGGGATCATCTGGAGCTTTGCTGCTGCCCGGAAATCCGGGTGAGCCAGGAGCGAAGTGTCCCTGCTGGAAGGGAGCCGGCGGCCTGTGCGTGTCCTGTGCTCCCCCTGCGCCAGGGAGGAGCCCCAGGTAGCCTTTCCCTCCAGCTGGAAGCCGTGAGTCAGCCGGGAAGGGAAGGCTTGGAGGCTCATAAACAACTGAGGAGGCAGAGGTTGGGCTGCGAATGGGGAAGGTGGAGCGAGCCCCTCCCCAGCACACCCGCACCAGCGAGCCCCTTCCCGACACGGCTGCCGGTGCCACAGCAAAGGGCTGCACCTTCCTCCCTCCAGCAAAAAGCGCCTGGGGACAGGATTTCTCCCCAGGGAACGTGTCCCTGTCGTCCCGCCTCATCCCCCTTGGGCAGCCCCAGGGAGCAGCCCCCAGCTCTGGAGAAGCCCCCCCATTCCCAGCCCAGTCGAGCCAGTCCCGTCCATACAAGTTGCTTCCCCCTTTCCCACAGCTGGGAGCAAATTCAAGCGGCGCTGCCTGGCGAGTTGTCCCCCAAAACTGCTCGGGAGAGGAAAGAGCCGCCTCCCTGCCCCTCACAGCGCTGCTGCCCGGTTCCCCCTCTCCTCTGGAAGCCGCTCAGCGCCGCTCGCTGCCGGCCATAAGCTGCCAGAGGTTAGGGATAGAAACCAAACATAAACCCAGCATTTAACGCCCAAGTTTCCTTCCCACCCCGCCAATCTCGCTCTTCCCCCTCTCCTGCCGCCCTTCTCCCTCACCCACCTCTCTCTGGGGACCGTGCCGAGGAGCTGGAGCTGGATCCCTCAGCCGGAGCTCCCAGCCCGCTGGGATCCGCCGGGAATGTGCCGCTCAGGATGCTCGGCTGTCCCTAAGATCCTCAGGAACCCGTGGCCTCGGCACGGATCACACACACAATCTCCCCGGCAGCCGCGGCTCGGGAGTTACTGGGCTGCTATTTCCACGCGGCTGGAAATGCGTGCGGGGGATTAAAGCCCGCGGACTAAAGCAAGGGCTGAACATATTTGTACTAAAGCTTTCGGAGCCGCGGAACCGCGCGCACACGCGCGCACCAGCTGATGGGGGGTCTGGCACTGCCAATGCGGCGATTTGGGACAAATCCCAGGATTGTCTGTCTGTGCTCCAGTTTAGAGCGAGCGCCGATGCTGGGCTTTGCCTGGAGGTGGCAGTGAGCCTTCGCTCTTTCCTTTTCCCCAGCCCCCGGCACAGCCTGGGAAGTCCCGGGCGCTCTGCCGGGCTGGGGAACGGTTGCTGTGACCGTCACCACGGGTGGGAGCCGCTGGCCCCTCCGCAATCCCCTCTTTGCGGGCTCGGGGGATTCTCTGGCATCGTCCCCCCTGCACGGGGCAAAGGTCGGGGGTTCATCAAAGCCAGGTTTGGAGCAAAACTGGGCTTTGATCAAATCCTTAAAACCTGGGAGTTCACGGCCAGGGCAGCTCGCTTTTGAAACATCCCGGGGCCAGCTCCCAGCTTCTCCATCCCCGTGACATTTTTGGGGTGGGAGCTCTTTGTCCCCCACTTCCAGAAGCTGTCACAGCCCTCTGCGACCAGGCGGAGCTGTGACAACGAGAAATCTCCCAGCACAAAGCCCAGTATCCAACAAGACACCTGCAAAAACCACCAAAAGCCAGTTTTATGTCCCAAACCTCGCCGCCCTGGGGGGTCAGAGTTGGGAAACGGTGCTGGAAGGATTCCTCGGGAGCTCCTCTCCCCCTGCCGAGGGCACGAGGTGGGCGATGAAGGGCGATCTCTCTCTCTCACACGTGGGCGCACACGCATGCAGCAAATCTAATAAAAAGATATTAGTCCGAGAGAATTTGGCTCCTGGCATTCAACTATCTCGAGCTTCATACAGACACCAAAGAAATGAGATTATGGGAGCACACAAACAAGAAATTCCAGGGGGATGAATTCATGTTTCATCGCTGTTACAGGGCGGGGAAGGACCCGTCTGTCTTCCCTCGCGTTTCTTTTAAAATTCTACTTCAAAATATGAACCCTCTCCCTTCAAAATCACATTTCCTCCAGCCCCAAGCCCCACCACCTTCCCATCAAAACCCAAACTGCTCTCATTATCATTTTAAGGACGCGCTGAAGGGCTGACAAACGCCCCAAAGTTCAAGGACTCCTTGTAAACCCGGGGTGTAATTTAGATTTTTTAAAAACCCTGCTTTAAAACCTCGCCTGGCAGCCTGAAAAGGGGCTCGAGACACTCCTGGGTTATTCAGATGCAAACCCTGTTTTGAAGCACGAGTGTGTGAGCTGAGCCATCCCCAGCAGCTGGAATTTCGGGGCAGATGCTTCGCAGCAGCAGCAGCAGCAGCAGAGCTCCGCGGCTCCACTGGAATCAGCAGAATCGAGATCATTAAAGCCAGCTAAAACCAGCCAGTTCCCAGGATTTTGTGCCATCTGAGTCCCTATTTCCAGCCCGCTCCTTTTCCAGTGGGATCGGGCCCCCCGATCGGCCCCTTTGAACCTTTAGATCCGTTCTTGGCATAGTTGCAAACCAGGAAAATCACTCTCGAGTCAACCTTAAACAGTAAATTTAGAGATTTAAATTAGTGGGGTTTTTTTTCCCAATGAGGTGACACATTTCTGAAGGCTGTAGGTTAAAGACTCTTTTGAAAAGCTCCGAATCCTTAATCTGAAGTGAAAAGTTCTCACTGGAGGACCTCGGGGTGGGTGGTGACGAGCGCAGGAAAGGGCCCTGCGTCAGCCGGGGCTGTGGGTAAAAAGGGCCGGGGAGGAGAGGCGAGGGCTGGAGCAGCCTGACGAGCCTGGTAAGGCAAATCTGCACAGCCCTCGCTGCAAAAACCAGCACAAAGCAAACCCAAAAGCACGGGAACAGCTGCTGCCGAGTCCTTCGTTTCTAAAGAGGAGCAAGGAGGCAAAAATAATAGGACAAAAATAATCCACCCCGCAGCAGCAAAGCCCCTCGGTGCCGCCCCGCAGGGTGGGGGTGGGAGGAGGCTCCAGTTCCCTGCTCCCACCTCAAAAAAACAGGGAATTCAGGCACCCCACAGGGAGGAGAGAGCGGTGAGCCCCTCCTGAGGGCAGGGTTAGGTGGGATTTTGGGAAGGAATTGTTCCCTGCGAGGGTGGGGAGGCGCTGGGATGGAATTCCCAGAGCAGCTGTGGCTGCCCCTGGATCCCTGGCAGTGTCCAAGGCCAGGTCGGAGCACCCTGGGATGGTGGGAGGTGTCCCTGCCCATGGGAATGAGGTGGGCTTTAAGGTCCCTTCCCACCCAAACCATTCCATGATTCCATATCCTGGCTTCTTCCAGCCGGGACGGAGCAGCAAAGAGCAAGGAGAAGGTGACAGGGGGGAAGGTGAATCCCAGCCCCAAATACAGCCCAGCAAAATAATAATAATAATGACAATAACAACAAAAAAGCCTTGAGTGAGGCTCACCTCTAACTCAGCCCCGTTTGGCTGATTCCAAACAGCTGCCGTGGATCTTTCCCAGCCCAAATCCCAAAAAAAAAGGGGGACAAACAAGAACTCAAGAGACAAAGCTGTGGGAATTCCCCCCTTTTCTTCCCCAAACCTGACAAAAACCCTCTGCTCAGCCTTCCCACCAACTGAGGAGAGGTTTGCAGGTGCTGTTCCAGGAATTTGGATTTATTTCTGGCACAGCTTTTATGGGATACTGAAACTGCTGGAATCTGAAGGTGTTTAACAGCTCCTTCCCAGCCAAGAGAAGGAAACCCTGTCCCAACCCACTCTGCTTTGAGCCAACAAACGCCAGCCCGGCCAGGAGAGCTCGGCACGGAGCCCCAGCAGCAGGTTTGGATACGCCAGGCCCCAAAAAAGATTTTAAAACTCAGCATTCGGCTTTTTGGCCACCTCCAGGCACAGCTCAGGGGCTCACCTGGGAGAGGTTCAACAGCCAAATCCTGCCCCATGTGCAGCCCCCGGGACTCCACACTCCTGGGAGCAGGACTGGTCCCAGTTATGGGGGGGAACTGGGGCTCAGCAGCTCACTGGGGTCACCCCGGGAGCCCCTCCAGCACTGGGCACCCCATCCCTGTGCAGGGTTGGGATCTCTAATGAGGTGGATGGAGATTTTGTCCAAAGCATCCCTGACATGCCCTTGTGAGATCCCACGGGTGGATTTCAGCCCAAATCGCAGCTCCCTGTAGTTATCCCGCCCATTCCAGCCACCCTCTTCCCACAGCTCCCAAACCCATCCTATTTCTGAGGTCTCCCATTGAATTTAGTGGGATTTGTCAGGATGAGGCAGAGGGATAAAGCCCGGCTGGATGCACCCTGCTCCCATAGGAAAGGGACATCAAAGGGATCCCCAAAAAGAAAGTTCCCCAAAACCTTCCAAAATCTTGGTGCTGTTGGAGAAGGGAGATTGTGCCTGTGTTTAAAATCCGGAGGATTTCCCCCTCTGGATACATCCGGAGGGTGGTGGCAACTCCACCAAGGGTGGAAGTGCTGCCCAGAAATTCCAAACAGCTGCTTTTGGGGGAGACTAAAAGATGTTTTCCTCCAGCCATGGATAAATCCTAGGCAGGGAGAGCATTCCTGATCCCTGGAAGTGACCAAGGCCAGGCTGGACGGGGCTTGGAGCACCCCGGGATAGCAAAGGGTGGGTGGAACGGGATGAGCTGTGAGGTTCCTCCCATCCCAAATCATTCCATGACTCCATGCTGGGCACGCACAGATCTCCCCGATCCCACTGCCCGGACCTGGATCCGGGTCAGTTCGCCGCGGGAGGAGGTGGAATCCTGGGATATCCTGGCTCTCCATGCCAGGAAAACACGGCAGGGCCCCCACTTGGTTTCATTTCCAGGCTTTCCTTGCACCTTAACGCCCTCCAGCTCTTGGGGATGGCTCATTCCAGGCTGGGATATTCCTGGGGAAAAGCCTGGGTGGGAGGGTGGAGCCCCACAGGCTGGACAGACCCAGCCCCACAATGTTTTTCTGGAAGAATCAGGAACAGGAGGGAGGAGAGGTGCTCAGGAGAGCCAGCATCCAAACCACTCCATTTTTAATTTAATTTTATTATTTTATTTTATGTTATTTTTTTTATTTTTAAATTTTACGTTATGTTATTTTATGTTTTTTATTTTATTTTATTTTTTAATGTTATTTATTTTATTTCATTTCATTTTATTTTGTGGGTTTTTAAAATGTTATTTTATGTTATGTTATTTTATGTTATTTTATTTATTTTTAAATTTTATGTTATGTTATTTTATGTTTTTTATTTTATTTTATTTCATTTTTTATGTTATTTATTTTATCTCATTTCATTTCATGTTTTTTTAAAATGTTATTTTATGTTATGTTATTTTATTTCATTTTATTTCATTTCATTTTATTTTATGCTTTTTTAAATGTTATTTTATGTTATTTTATTTTTATTCTTTTCTGTTATGTTATTTTTAGCAATGTTATTTTCCCCTCCTCATCCCAGGGCGTTTTGCAGCAGGAGCAGCTGATGGGCTGGAAAAAGGCTGGCAAGTTGGGAGTTGGGAGGTGCCCATCCATGCAGCCCAGGGGAGGGATTGGAGGTAAAAATGCAGTAAAACGGGAAAAACAACCTCACAAATAACCAGGCCAGCCAAGCACTGCCCCATGAAAGGCTGGAAAATAACCAATTCCTCCCCAATTCCCATTTAAAAAATGGGAAGCAAAGGATCAGGGTCAGCCCCCAGCTTCGCAGCACCCCCGGGGCCGAACTTCCAAGGGAAAAATAAAAATATCCCAGCACTTCCCTGTTGTTCCTCACGTGGCTGCTGGATGAGAGGCAGAGCCCAGGGGTTCCATGGGACCACCAGGAGCAGGGGGAGGCTGGCAAACTCTCACCCCAATGGAGCAGCCAGAGCACGAGGAGCCCAGCCTGGGGCTGGCAAACCACAGCTCCTGTTTGCCACCGAGAGAGACAAAATCCGAGCGAGAGAGACCAGGAAGGAAAGGAACAAACCCCGGACACGACCGGGATGGAGCAAGAAAGGGGCTGGTACGAAATGCTGGATCTCTCCCTGCTCCTCGGGCTGCACGGAGCATTCCCAGCCCCACTCTGCTCCCCAGGGAGCCTTCGCACGCCTCGGAGACGGATTTGGGAAGTTTGGGGACACCCGCGAGCGGATGGGGGAGGGAGGGAGGGATGTGGGAATGGCAGAGGCTGGGATTGCACTGGGGCAACACTGGGACCGGTACTGGGAGTGTGGGAGAGATGCATCCAGTGGGATCCCAGCACCGGAGGACCTGGAGCTGCTGGAGGAGTCCAGAGGAGGCCCCGGAGCTGCTCCAAGGGCTGGAGCCCCTCTGCTCTGGAGCCAGGCTGGGAGAGCTGGGGGTGCTCACCTGGAGAGGAGAAGGCTCCAGGGAGAGCTCAGAGCCCCTTGCAGGGCCCAAAGGGGCTCCAGGAGAGCTGGAGAGGGACTGGGGACAAGGCATGGAGGGACAGGACACAGGGAATGGCTTCCCAGTGCCAGAGGGCAGGGCTGGATGGAATATTGGGAAGGAATTGTTCCCTGGGAAGGTGAGGAGGGGCTGGGCTGGAATTCCCAGAGAAGCTGTGGCTGCCCCTGGATCCCTGGCAGTGTCCAAGGCCAGGCTGGACATTGGGGCTTGGAGCAGCCTGGGATGGTGGAAGGTGTCTGGAATGGAATGGGATTTAGGGTCCTGATGATCTTTGAGCTGACCCCAATCCCTGCCCTGGATTTTCACCTGAACCCCACAGTTTGCCCAGGCCAGGGGTCACATTCTCCTCTGCCCTGCCTCACTCCAGGGCCAAAGGTGTCCCAGGGAAGAACCGGGACAGGATCGGAGCTGCCCCAGCCCCGAGTGATGGCCACACATCAGGAGGCTGCTGACTTTTCCCTGCTGAAGTTACAAACCAGAATAACCCCCTTTGGACGCCTCTCGGTGTTAATTCCCCTCTCCCACAAAGAAACCCCTGCCTCTCCAGAGGCTGTTCTCCGTGTCTCCCTGTTTCCCCTTCCTAAGAAGCCTCTCCCACCTTCTCCAGACTCTGGAGTGATAACACCACCTCAGAGGTGCTTTTCCTGCTCTCAGGGTCCCATCCTGGGACATCTCAGGGCAGCCTCTGGCCCCAAGCTTGTCTCCCGGGGTGCAGGAATGAGCCACAAGAACCAGAGCTCCTCAAACCTTCGGTGAAACCAAGAGAGAGGAGGCTGAACCAGGCTCCCCCTCCTCTTTTTCTTGCTCTCTCTTTATTTTTTTCCTTCTTCCCCCCGCCTCTCTCCCCGACCTCTTATTCCCAGTGGCCAAGAACATTTAGTCTGGCCGGGAAAAGGAAATCTCATTACAGAATTACGGTTCATTTAGCAGGTCCCACTGGAAGCCCTGCAATAACCACTGGCTTCCTAACAGGATTAGCCGGTGTCTGAACCTCCCGCTCTCCCTGCAGGCATCTCCCTGCCCCAAAAACCCCAAAAAAACCCCACAGAAAACCACGATTCAGGTGGATGCAGGGAAGGGAAGATTGAGGGGAGCCGAAGGATTTGTTGGTGTGAAGGTGGGCACTGCCAGCAGAGGTTATCCCAGAGTTATCCCAGAGTTATCCCAGAGTTACCCCAGAGTTATCCCAGCTTCTCCAGCTGCAAATCCCACTCAGCTTTGCTGTCTCGACCTCTCCCAACCTGTCCATTCCCCCGCAGTGGTGTGAACTGGGGAGGTCAATGTGGGACACACCAGGAACACCCTGGATCCCACAAGTGCCGCTCCTGGAAGCTGCTTCAGCTTCTCCTGGCATCAGTCTTGGAGTCTGCGCGGTTTTTGGTTGGACACACCAATTCCTGGCATCAGCTCTTGCTAAGAGGGTGGGAAAATCTAATCCAGAGGAGAAGGTGAGGAAAAAACCAAATGATGCTGGGTCAGAACAGCCCAGAGCAGCTTTGGCTTCAGTGAGGCTGAAACCTCCCTGCTCCTCCCACCCCCGTCCCCACTTGAACCAGGAAAAGTGGGTGAAAGAGCGAGAAACTCAGGAGCAGGATTCGCCTGGACTGTCTGTTTTTCAGAGGAGGGAGAGGTTTAATCAAAAGGAATTGGGATATTCCCATGAAATTCCTCATCTATTAAATTCCTACCATAGAATATTCCTATAAAATAGGAATACTCCTATTAATTACTAAAACAGGACATTTTTTTGACCAAGTTGGCCAAGCCTGGGCTCTCGTGGCCTTACTCCATCACTCCTCATCCTCACTCCATCCCTCCTCTGCTGACTGCACCAATTTTCGTGGGGAAAAGGGGGATTTATTCCCTGCACCCCTTTGTCCGGCAGGGCCCCAGGACAGCCGAGAGCTGTGGGGTCGCTCCCTGTGGTCACTTTGTGGGGACTCTCCATGGAGCAGCCTCTGGATTGGGGCAGGACTCATTTAGGGTGTCCAGGGACACCCCAAAACCCACAGAGAGACCCTTCCCAGAACTCCACGCTTTTATCCGAGCGCGTTCCCCACGGGCCCCACGCTGCCAGGTTAGGAAACGACATAATTAATGCACACGTTAATTGAAGGGTTGAGGTTCAAGGGTTGCCACCCACTGCAAAAACGCACCCAAAGATCCGAGCCCCCGAGTCTGCCTCGGGATAATTCTTCAGCACACACGGAGTGGGATCTATCAATGATAATAAATGGCAATAATAGTAATAATAAATGGTAATAATAAATGGTAATAATAAATGGTAATAATAAATGGTAATAATAAATGGTAATAATAAATGGTAATAATAAATAGTAATAATAAATGGTAATAATAAATGGTAATAATAAATTGCAATAGTAAATAGTAATAATAAATGGTAATAATAAATAAGAAATAATAAGAAATAAGAAATTGATATAATACTACTACTACTACTGATAATAATAATAAAATAAAATACAAAGTGTGTCCTCAGCAAGGGGTGGCCACACTTTTGGGATGGATAACTCTG
The DNA here is from genome assembly GCF_965178545.1 of Coloeus monedula. Classification (NCBI taxonomy): domain Eukaryota; kingdom Metazoa; phylum Chordata; class Aves; order Passeriformes; family Corvidae; genus Coloeus; species Coloeus monedula. The sequence goes on along the minus strand of NC_138798.1, from coordinate 13,882,056 downwards.
GGATGGAAGGGGGGTGTTAATTATAATTAGGCTAAAATCAACTGAATTCACCCCTGGAGAGTTCATCCCTCGTGTGAGAGCTGCTCTGAGCTTTATCAGCTCCAGGGTCCCATCAAATTCCCCTCCCTGCAGGGATTTCAGAGCCTGGCCGGGTGTCCCCACTCTGCTCCACCCTCTCTGCTCCATCCCAAGCGAGTGCTTCAGGCTGCAGATTGCGTTTGTGGGGAACCATCACGGAACAGGTTTTGGGGACGCTGACCCCATTCCATCCAGGGAGCAGCAGCTCCATTTCCCTCGGCATTCCTGCGCTGTTATAAACCGATGCTTCCAGTTAGAACGTGAATTGATTTCCCGGTTTTCCCGAATTCCACCAGGGCAGATTCCCCACCCCACGGAGCTCCTTGAGGACCATGCCCACGGACCCCACGCGGGGTGGGAGCCCCGGGAGGTGCTGGAGCCCCCACAGCCCCGGCGCTCCCACCTTTGATGCTCTGAACGAGCTGGGGATGGCTGAGACGCATCATTAGGAGGAAATGAAAGGCCAGGGTGGGTTGTTTTTCTCAGGGATGAGCCCTGCAGCTCCCACGCTGTTCCAGCCGAGGTTTTCCAGCGTTAACAAGACTTCGTCTGGAGCTACAGGGATGGGCTGGCCCTGGAATCGCTGTGTGGGCAGGGGTTAAGTGCTGGGGGCAGCAGCAAGAGGAGTTTGGGCTCGAAGGGCGCCAGGGAGCTCCCCGTGAAGGCAGCAGGGATCCCGGAGGGCAAAGCCTGGGGTGAAGACTGGGAAGGGAGGAGGGAGGGAGGGAGGATGCAGAGAGCAGGGGAAGTTTCCCTCACGGACACTCTGGAATTCAGCTCGCAGCAGCTCCTGAAGCCAAGAACTGAGGCCAGAAGGGACGAGGCGTTTCTGGAGCTCATGGGAGCACAGGGGCTGGGATTGTCCTGCCGGGAGGGTGCAAATCCCTGCTCCAGACCTTCCAGCACAGCTGGATCCTCCCTGGAGAGGGGAGGACAGATGACCCCTGTCCAGCAGCGAGGATGGGCAGGGAAGGGGCAGCCTGAGCCCTTCCAGAGCTCCAGCCCAAGGATCTCATTCCCTCAGCCCAGAAATCCCCGTGGTACCCCTCACCGTGGCTTTGGGGAGGGTTTTCATCCCCTTTTCCCTGAGCTGGCCCAGAGCTGTGAGTGCCCTGCCTCCCCCTGGCCCTTCTGCAGGGCCCCCTGAGCACCATTCCCAGCACCGCTCCCTCCTTCCACTGGCAGGACAGGAATGGCACTGGGAGAACTGGGAATGGGCAAATCCAACCTTTTGGCAGGGCATCACCCCAGGGGAGAAGGGGGCAGCAGCTCCTGACACCCAGAGCGTCCCTGCGGCTTCGCCCCCGCCCCTTTCCCGTTTCCCCTCTCTCCTTGTTTGTTTATTTGGCCATCCGAGCCTCCAGCAGCAGCCACGGGGTCTGGCAACCCAAAACTTCCCCTGGGGAAGAAGTTCTGGCATCCAGCGGCCAAGTCGGGAGACTCTGGAAAGTTGCTCCGAGCCTGTCTCATCTCAGGGCTTGACATATCGCCGCTGTCCATTTCCCTTCCCAAGGAAATCTGATTTGTTCCAAAGTTTATAGTTTCAGTGACCTAATCCCAGCATAGCTGTTCCTGTTTCCCTTTAATTTACTGCCGCAGCTCGTATTAATTGATGGATTGCAGAGGGTTTGAGCCAAGCTAATTGTTTTAGGGGCAGAAAAAAGAAGGAGAAAGAAAGGGAGATGTGAGGTCCCTTAGTGGATTACGGAGGGATTCGGAGGGGGAAGCGGCGGCCACCGGGAAAAAGCTCCAAACAGGAGCGGCCGTCTGGAGGCTCTCCAGGCTTGTGCTCGCTGCAGCCGGGAATACCTTCCCTGGGATGACCTTGGAGCGGGAGAGGAGGGCTGGGATGGTTCACCCCTCTGGCTCTGCCCTCACGGAGCTGCTCCTGCCCCTGGGTGATGCTGGGGACCAGGGGAGCTCCCCGAGCCCAGGGAAAAGGGAGATGTCACCCATCATCCAGCAGGGATGATGGAGCAAATCCTCCTGGGAGCCGATCCCACCCGTGAGGGATGTGGCAGGCGCTGGGAGCTGCCAGCAGGGATTTATCAGGTGGAAATCATGGCCAGTGGAGCTGATCCCTTCCCGGGAGAGGGGAACGGTGCCGCGGATCAGGAACAGCAGCTCCTGTGAGACCTCACTTAAGCCAGGCCTTGGACAGAGTCCTGTAGTGTCGGAGAATGGAATCCTGGATCGGTTTGGGTGGGAAGGGACCTTAAAGCTCATCCCATCCCACCCCTGCCATGGGCAGGGCCACTTTCCACTATCCCAGGGTGCTCCGAGCCCCAATGTCCAGCCCGGCCTTGGGCACTGCCAGGGATCCAGGGGCAGCCACGTCTCACCACCCTCATCCTAAAAAGCACCTTCCTTGTATCTCATCCAAATCAACCCTCTCCCAGTTCAAATCTGGGAGATATGAGCTGGGTCCAGTCCCATGGAATCCTGGGCCAGGAGAGGAAATGGAATCTCCTCTGCCTTCCCTCATCTCCCTGCCCCCATCCCTTCCATCCCTCCTCTCCATCCCATCCCTGGGAGAACCAAGGCAGAAGCAAAACCAGGACCTCTCCAGGCAGCGGAGAATCCTTCTGAAGATGGGGGTGCATGGAGGGGACGCCCCCGGAGCAAATCCCAGCTCCCACGAGTCTCCAGCACCCTCTGAACCACGGCATCACCAAAGTATTAAAGTCTTCCAGGCGAGGATCTCTCTCCTTGTTGTTTCCCTGGCCAAACCCCTTCCCTTCTCCATAAATCAGCCCAGGCTCTTTCAGCACCGCTCTCGCAGAGAGGTTGATTTACTCAGGAGCAACACAGGGAGTTTCCAGATTCACACTAATTGCTCTCCCAAATTACTTAATAGTTGAAATTGCAGTCCTCTCTTTGGAAATCATCTCAGACAGCTCAATAAAAAACTATCAGCGGAGAGACAACTGCAAATTGATAAAGTCTTTGAGACGAGGGTAATATCATTGTTGTCTGGCAAATTTATTCCGCTGAAGCCCAAACGAGGAGGATAAACAGCCTCGCTCGGCGAGGAAGACACCGCCCGCTCCCGAGTTGCTCAATTTTCTCTTCCAGAGCTGCTCTGATTGCTCGGAGAGAGAAGAGGCAGCGCTGCTGAAACCAGGCAGCCACTGCAACGCCCGCGAATAAATCGCTCCAGCCTTTCCCTCGCCGAGGAGAAACAGAATTGACAAGAAATAGAATAATAATTGTAATAATAACAACAGAAGTGCTTGTGCTGGCTCTGGCGGGAGGCAGGGGCTGCTGCTCCCCTCGGGGCTGTGGATTCGGGAGCTGGCTGGTGGCCATCGAGCTCCCGCGGGGCTGAAATTGTCACCCAGGAGGGAAGGGGAAAACTTGTTTCATTTTGGCCGCTTCCCAATTTCCCGGCCGCTCCGGGGGTGGGAGGGGAGGGAGGGCACGGGGGGGGCTGGGGCAGGGCTGGGGGTGCTGCTGGTGGGGCACAGCCCCATCGAGGAGGCTTCAAAGGGGCAGGACCGAGCGAGGGGGGATTTGGGGGGACGCTGTGCCCAGGACGGGCGCACTGGGAGCGGCTCTCCTCTGCCGTGCAGCGTTTTGGGGCTCTCCCATTTGGGGAGCTTCTCCTCTGCCGCGTGATTTTGGGGCAAGAAGGACCTCAGGCTCCTCATCCCGCGGTGACCCCGCATGCTGACAGGGACAGCCCTCCCGGGCCCCCCGTTCCCACCCAGCCGTGCCCGTGGCGAAGCCCCTTGCCCTCTCGGAGGCCAAAAAAGCCGCTCATTTCTTCTGGTTTTAAATCCATTTCTGGAAGGTTTGGCAGGAGGGCGGTGGGGGAACAGGGTCGTTGTCACCACTGACTGATGGGCAGCGGTTCAGACCCACAAACTCCTTCCCCTGCCGTCCACAGCTCAGGGCATCACACCAGAGACAGCAACGAGAAACTCCTGGCCTTAAATGCAAAATACTCAACGGAGAGGCCCAAAACCCCCCATTTTTTTCCCAGAGAGCAGCGTGGGAGCGAGGGGGTTACGAGGAGCCGCTGCCCAGCACGGTGCCAGAAGCCGCAGGGATTTGAGAGCCGGCCCGGCCGATGGCTGCCATCTGCTCCTGGCACCTCGTGTCACTGCCGGAGCCCGACAGCGCCCGAGAGCGGCGAGAAAACAATCCCAAACCCCAGCCAGCCCCAAAAGCAGCCCCAGCCCCGCGAGCCCCCGCCGGGGGAATCGGGGCAGCGAGCGGGGAGATGCCGCGACCCGGCCGGGCGGGGACACATTCAAGCTGCTGGAGCCCTCCGGGGTGTTTAAAGAGCTGTGAAAGCCTCACGGCCAGGGCCGTGTCCCCCTGTCCTTCGTGGGGTGACAGCGGGAGGGCGGGGAGGAGGCTGGGGGGTCCCCGTGCAGCCTCCCCCACTTCTGGCACCCAAGGGTGCCCCGAAAGCAACAATTCCCTGCAGAAACCCCAGCGCCGAGCGATGCCCCGGGGACCTGCGGGAGCTCCTGGCGCTGCGGAGGGAGGGCTGAGGTGGCAGTGCCCCGTTAAAGGGCACTCGCGGGGCGACCCGCGGGGCCGCGGCTTTGATGCCACCCCAGGCGCGGGGAAGAGCGGAGATCCATCCCCATCCCTCCGGGAAGGCGTCCAAGGGAGGCCGGCTTGGCAGAGCGGGCAATTAAAGGCAGGACCGGGCGAGCGGCGGCGCAGAGCCGCGGCTGCCACGTCCGGGTGACCTCGGAGCCGCGGGGGAGAGCGGCCGCGTTTCCTGACCCACATCCCAACCCCCCCTCGGGGCTCGGGGAAAGAAAAACCCTTTAAAAAAATAAATAAAAAGAAGTCTCATTCATCATTCAGCCTCTGTTTGTTTTCTGCACTCCGCTAAGCTCAAACAAGCAAAACAGATTAGCTGGGCTCATTTGTTTCCTACTTAATTACACCTCTTCGCTGCTGATGTAATATTTCAAGATTTGGGTTGCTAGGGCTGAAAATCCACCTGCCCCCTCCCACACCCACCTTGGCTTTTCATTCCCATCATGAAAAAGCCCAGATGGGGATTTTTTTCGGAAAAAACTCCCCTAATTATTGAGGAATTCAAGGCTCTGAATGCAGAAGCTGCCAGCGAGCGCTCAGGTTGTCAGAAGCAGATGGACGCCAGCTCCAGCTTTTGATCACAGGCTCGGAACCCCTCCCCGAAAAAACAGGGAGAAGGGGGGGAAGGACCCCCGCATCTGCAGCCGCACACGGCCGCGGATAACTTTAGTCATTCCCCCTCCCTCTCCAGGATTGCTTTGGCATCAATAGGACTTCCCAGGAAGCCGGAGCAGCTGCGGTGCCGACGCAGTTCGCAGGATGAGCTCCGTGCTGGAGGAAGGAGCGCACGCCTCCCCGCAGGAGATGCTTCCCTTCCCCTCTGGATGTTTTTCCTCCTCCCCTCCCCACAGCCGCACCCCACATCCCTGCAGGTGCCCGAAATCTGCTGTGCTTTACCCAAAGCAGAGCACGGCCCTGCCAGCCCGTGGCACGGAGGAGACGCCGAAGGTCCCCCAGGCGCAGCAAGGTGCACCTGGGAGGGGCTTTTAAGGCTGTCGGTGCCTAAAAGGGTCCTGCAGACCCCAGCCAGGAGGGAGCTGCCGACCTGCTCCGGGTGCTGACGGCATCCCCAGCCCACCCCGGCAGGGCCAAAGGTGCGTCCAAGGCGAGGAACAGGTGGAGCAGGCAGAGGGTTGGAGATTGGGAATGATCCCCCTGGGATTCCCAGGCTGAGAGACCAGCAGGGAGATGAACAGATCCCCCCCGATCCCATCCCGAACAAACCATCCTGGAAAACTGCGACTCCCGCTTCGCTGGCAACCAGAGCCATTCCCACTCTCCGGGCCGCGCAGAGCCACCCCCACGGCGTGTCCCCGCCGCCCCCAGCCTTACTTGTGTCCGGAGAGAGCCGCGGAGAGGCCACCGGGCATCGCGCCCCGCTCGCCCCCGCCGCAGCTGCCGCCTGGCCGGGGCCCCGCTCCCTCCGCCCCGGGCTCCGGGTCCCGAAAGGAAGAGCAAACAAAAGGCACACACCGAGGCCATGGCTCGCCCAGAGGCAGGGGCTGGCCGGAGCCAGGGGAGGAGGCGCTGGGCAGCGGCAGGAAAAGGGCTCAGCCGGCGCTGGAGCTGCGGGAGGGCTGCGTGAGCCGTGCCCAGCCGGCTGCGCGCTCCCCGCCGGCTTTCCCACGGTGGCATTGCCCCTCGGCGGGTCCGGCTGTGTCCTTGTCCTCTCACCCTGCTCATCGGCCCAGCCGGGACATCCCCTGTGGCTCGCCAGGGTTGGGACCGGGGGAAATCGCTGGTGCCTTGGGGGTGACCGGAATGCCCGCCGGGCACCGGGCACCTGGCACCGGCCGCAGCCCCCGCGGCCACCGCGGCCACCGGAGGAGTTGGGTTATTCAGTAACTTTTAATCTCCCCAGCTGGAAGCTGCTCCACGCCTGCCTAACCACAGCTTCCACACGAGTTTCGGGCGTTTAGGGGGGCTGGGGGTTGGGAAGGAGGGCGAGCATGGGAGATGCTCCGGGGTTCGGTTCCAAACATCCAACCCACGGGAAAAGCAGGGAGAGCCCAGCAGCCCCTCAGGGCCGCGGGCACGGGCGGTCGGGACCTTCCCTTCCCCAAAATGCTTTTCCCAAAGGTGCAGAGCAGGGAAAAGGGCTTTTCCACCCCCCAGCCGGGCCAGGCCAGGCCTTTCTGCCCTAAACCACAGGAATTTTATCCGTCTGTAAGGAAAGGTTGATTTTTTAACCCACCCCCAGCGGAGCGGGCAAGGAGCTCCTGTCCTTGACGCCGCAGTGGGGTTTTGTTTGAGGTTGATCGGGAGATAACGGCGCTCTCCCGGCGTTTGGAAGGGGTTTCCATTGATTTTTCTCAGCTCCAAATGGAGGGAGAGCAGAAAGGCACATCCAGGCTCCTCACCGCGACCTCAGCGCCTCGTGTGCTGCAAAGTCAGGCGTGCCCGAACAATTAGGGCTGCTGCATTAATTAAAGGAGTCCTTGGAGATTAAATCATCTCCGGGGACCCCGTTGTCGCTGTCCCCTGCAATTGTCCCATCCAGCGTCCACCCAGCAGGATGAGCTGCACTCCAGTTCAGCATCAGGTTCTGCTGCAAAGCCCCTGAACATCCCCAGAAACAATTTTTCTTTAAACTGAAGAGATTTTAACCCCAACGAGAGCCCCGAACAGGGAGAAATGAGCTTGACCCGCCATTGCACCAACACGGCCGTGGCTCTCTTGCCCAAAAGCCTCAGTTCAGCTCCGAGGAGCCAAATCAAATCAAATCAAAATAGTTTTGGGTGTCACATCGCTGCTGTCAACACCTCCAAAGCAGGTTCCTGCCACACTTCACACAATCCTTCCCATCGTGAGGTGACTCGGACACAGCTCCTGAGAGCAGGAACCCTGCGTGCCCTCGCTCCAAACTCCACTTTTATCCATCTGGGAGCCATTGAATCCGGAATTTTCCTTTCCCAAAGCCAGAATCCATCCCTGCTGTTCTGCCCCAGCGCTATTTAACCAACAAGTCTCCACGGGAAGGATTTTTGAGCAGCCACCTCCCAGCAGTGGCATCGGAGCAGTTCAGTGGTTCTGAAGCCCCAGCTGGGGTTTCCCAATCCCAGATTCCCAGGATCCATCCCCACACACCAACCAGCTTCATGGAAGCGAGGAGGGAGCAGTAGGAAAAGGGGCTGTGACTGCTGGACAGGCCATTTTTCTGGTTTTATAATTGAATTTGTGAGGGGCTTGGACATCTCCAGCAGCAGTGGAGGGATGGATGGATGGATGGATGGATGGATGGATGGATGGATGGATGGATGGATGGATGGATACCCTGGAGCTGCAGCCAGGCAGGAACACGCAGCTCCCACCAGGGAAATTACTGGTTTTTGCAGCTTCCCAAATATTTGAACCCTTCACCTTTCCCCCCTTATTCCCACAGCAAGAGCGGTGTTTGGATCCACAACAATTCCCATCTTCCTTCAGGAGCGCAGCACAACCTTCCCAGCCACTCATTCCCTAAATTCTCCCCACAACAGCCACCCCAGAGCATGTCATCCCATCCAGCAGCATCCCAAACCCCTGGCACACGCGGATCCAGCCCGGAGCATCCCCCCCAGCCCAGCCCGGATCCCACTCACCACTGCATCCAGGGATGGCCACGGTGTTGTTTCCCAGGAAAAGCGCTCCCGGGGTGCTGCTCCGTGGGAGGCGTGGGAGCAGCTCCCGGGGCCAGGTGTGTTGTATTTAAGCTCTGGGATGGAGCAGGGATAATGAGGCCATCAATCCATTTCCCTCCCGGCGCCTCGGGCAGGGTTTGCTCCCAGCCAAGCCCGGGGGGTGGGACCTGGGGAGAGCCCCTGGTAGTGTCTGCCCGGCCATGGGGCAAGGAATTCCCGCTGCCAGAACCAGGGAATTCCCAGTGCCAGAACCAAGCAATTCCCATCTCTCCCACTTCCCAGCTCTCTGGAGCCTCCCTGCACCCCTGTGGAGATCCATGATGTGGAGATCCAGATGGCAGAGCCATTCCCACCCGGCAGAGCCGTGGTCTAGCTGCTCCCAAAGCATGGATGCACTGCTGGAAATGCAAAATGAACTGGGAAGCAGCCAAATGTTTTGGGGTTTGGGGGGCTCAGGGGCTGATCCCCACGTGGGAGGGATCATTCCAGCAGCAAACCCCCCCATGGAAGGGGTGAGCAAGGAGCCATCCCCATCCAGGGTGCTGGAATTGGGGATGAACAGAGCAAGAAGGGTGGGAATAAGAGTTTCAGGAGGTTAAATCCCAAAAGGGAGCTTGGCCACGTGGAGGAAGGACTCATCGTGCTGAGCTTTATCACCCATGGGATTTGCAGGGCCGAAAATATCCGAAACCCAATCCAGGGACATCAATCCCAGTGTCCACGAGCTGTCGCCTCCTGCAGCCCCCCGGGTCACGGGGCAGCAGCCAAGGCCACGATGTCACTGGACACAGAGGGACAGCAGAGCCCCACGTGCCACAGCAGCCAGCAAAGCAACCTCTGGAAAAACCTCTGGAGAAAACCAGGTACTCCTGGAGCGAGATTTTCCTTCAGGAATCCCGCCGGGAGCCCCCAGCACTGCGGCACGGCTTGGGGGAATTTGGCAGAAGGAGCTTGGAAAAAATGGGCAGGAATGGTTTCCAGCCCCTCCCTGCAGCATCCCAGCGCTCCCGGACAGCGATCCCACGTGGAACCAGGCGCTGCCAGGCCCTGCCCTGCTCCAGCCGCCAGCCCAGCTCGGGGCTGTGGTGCCCCGTGGCCGTGGGGCTGGAGGAGGCTGGAGCTGAGCTGTCCCCGCAGGAGCTGCCGGCCAAAAAGGATGGGAGGAGAGGCCGAGGGCTCGTCCACAGTGCCTGGCGCCTTCCAGGGTGCTGGAATGTGTCTCTCCACCAGCTGGAAGTGAGCCGGGGGTACCACGGAGCACCCCTGCCCCATGGCTGTCCCTAGGATGGGGGGCACAGGGATTTCCTCACCCTCTCCAGAGCCCCTCGGTGATATCTGGCACCCCGAGGTGCTGGGGAAGGTCACCCACACCCCGGTGGGACAATTCCCCTCTGGGACAACTTCTGCCCTCCGGGTGCCCAGGCACAAACCCTGAGTGTGGGATTATTTCCCTTCAGCATCCCAGACCCTTCCCCACCCCACAGGGAGCTCACAGCACACCCAGCGTGCCCTGAACCCCTGCCCACCCCTCAATCCAGGCACAGAAAGCCACCCTGTCCTCAAAAACCCCAGAATAAATAAATAAATCTCTGTGGGGCGCGGGAAAACCTTCAGCCAGTTTTTCTACCTGCTGCTGCCCAGGGCTCGGCTCTGCTCTCCGGAGGAGGCCGCGGGTGTCAAGTTTAGGGCAAAAAGCTGGGAATTGAGAATCTCTCCTCCTTCCCAGAGCTGCCAGGAGGGGAAAGGGTCCCGCGCTGGGAGCCCGGCAGGGGCTCGGTGTCTGCAGACACACGGGGGGTCAGGTTTCTGTCCCCGAGGGCAGCATAAAAATAGAGGTGAGGAAAGAGAATCTGCTGAGCAATGGGCCAGCGGGAGCGGGGGGACCTGGAGCAGGGCAGCCCCTCCCCAGCGGGCGAGCGGGAGATGCTGGGAACCCCCGGGGACCGCCCCCCGGCTGGAATTAATCCCGCTGGGAGCCGAGTCTCTCTGCAAAGCGGGATCAGCTCCGCGCTGGCTCAGAGCGACAATCCTGTTAAAGGATGGCCGGGTGGCCACGACACAAGTGGCCAATTAGCCCGGGCTCGGGCAGTCGCTTGCCCGGGGCTCCCCGGGGCTCTCCCCGAGGCTCGAGCTGGCCCAGCGCGTTCCGCTCCTGGCGCAGAGCAGCCCTTAATGAGCTAATCAAGCCCTAATGAAGAGCTGGAGGTTTACCTAGGCAGGACCCCCCCCGGACAGTGCTGGGGTGGCTGCGGGGGGCTCAGCCCAGCCCGGATCCCCAGAAAGGACCGGCCTTGTGCTCACTGCGGCTCCTGAGAAAGCCCAGGCGAGCCTGGGGAGGAAACATAAATCGGAGCTCCGAACAATGCCCCATTGTCGGCTCTGCCGCAGCCCCGCGAGGGAGCCCGGCCCGGGCAGGACCGGCACGGGCAGGATGGGCCGGGGCCGGCTCAGGGCTGTGGGGCCGCTGCCAGCCCCAGCCCGGCTCCCAGAGGATCTGTGGATTGTCCCACTCTGCCCTCCCCGGCACCCCCGGGGACTGGCGGCAGCCCTGGCCGCGGGCACCGCTGGTTCTCACCGTCCCGGCTCCGGGCTCGGCTCCTCGCCAGCCTTTTCTTCCTCTGATCCGGAGCGGAAAGGGGAACCCAAAGCTGCCACGGTGCTTGGGGCCAGCCCTGCGGGGACAGCGCTGGGTCCCACGGCGAGTAAAGGTTGTGGCCACCGGCCAGGTCTAAGGGCCGCACCTCGGCGTAGCTGAGGGTTTAAGTTCAGCACAATAAAAGGCTCCATTTGGGCGGAGAATTAAACAAATCAAGGCAGATTTGTGTCTCTAACAAGCCCCGTGTGTCCGGAGGGAGGGTGGGTGACCCAGGCAGCACTGGGACACCACCGGGACATATCTAGAGCCACCCTCCCTGGTGGAAGCAGAGGTGGTTTGTAATCTCCAGCATCACAACCGGCCCCAAAAGTGTCACAACCCTAAAGCAAGCCCTGTTTGGTGTTGGTGCATCCCGATAGTGCCAGCACCGCCACCAGCGTCCAAGTGGGAATGACGCCGTGGGCTCACCCAGCAGCAGGGACAGGAGAGCTGGAGCTGCTGGCCTGGGGGCTGAGCTCCTCTGTCACTCGCTGCGTTCATCCGTTGCCTGTGAAATATTAATGGCCCGTGACTCATCCCCAGGCAGGAGGAGGTGACGGCCACGTGTGCGCATTCCTGCGCCTCTCCCTGCGCACGCACGCACGGATCCACGCAAGGATGGATCCAAAGGCATCCCCGATCCTCCAAAGCCGCCATTAAAGCTGGATTGGGGAATATTTTGCACATTCCTCCCCGTCCTGGTGCTGGCATCTCATTAACCACACGCCAGGAGCGAGCTCAGCCTCCCCGTGCTGGGCTTGGCGGCGGCTCTGTTCCTGGAGCTGGGGTCACCAGGGCTGCCCAGTTGCACACCAGTGCAGACCAGTTACCCTCCAGACTGGTGGCAGCCCTCCAGATTTACCAAGCAAGCCCCTGTTTATTGCATACCCAGGAGACGGTGACACCACGGTGACCCCAGCGAGGGAGGCAGAGAGGGCATCGAGTGGTGGCTCTTTCCCCCCAAATCCCTCGTTTCTCCGGCTGGGAGAATCCATCAGCGCAGCCCCTTCCCAAGAAAATCCTCCCGGATGGCTCCGACCCTGCTCCCCGCCCGGGCTGAGCCTGGTTTAATTGGTTCCCAACTCCTGCAGGCTCTGCAAGATGAAAAGCCCTCGACAGGAGAAGTGTGGAGCGTTCATGGTTTATTAATGGACCAGCCATCATTATTTTACCTTTCAAGTGCTCGGGCGACGGCGAGGAGGGAAGGAGAGGGGGGAAAACCGTGTGAACTTCCCAGGATTTTCTCCTCCATCTCCTGGGTACCCCCAGCAGCCAGCACCGGCGCCGCTTTTCCAGAGGGGCCGTTTGGCAGATTGATGGTGGCATCCCAGGAAAACAGCGTGGGAGAAGCAAACAAGCGGAGCAGCAGATGCCAGGAGCCGCCAGTGCTCCATCACCGGGCTCAGCCATCCCCGCGGGGCCCGGCTGCGGAGGAGCAGCCCCCTGGCTCTCACCCGCTGAGCTGGGTGGAAATTTATCTGCTGCCAGCCCATAATGTGCCCACTTCCCAGGTTTTCTGCTGCTGTGTCTCCCATCCAAGGGTTCGCTGGGAATTATAATCCCCAAAGGGCTGGGCTGGGAGCTGGCACGGTGGGAGAGAGGGAAAAAGGGGTTTGGCAGTGCTGGACCAGGCAGAGATGGTCCCAAGGCTCTGATGGACTCATCCAGACCCCCCCCCCCCACGGATAAAAAATCCCGGGATATGACGAGGAGAGGACGCGGAGCAGCACAGGGCAGGGCAACGGTTTTTTTCAAATGTGTTTTGGTTTTTTTGGGTTGTTTTTCTTTTTTTTATTGGCATAAATAATTCATACACTGTCACCTCACCAAACACTGCACGAGAAACCACGGGAACAAATGGCTATCCAGGTCTGCAGGTCCCAGAGATTCGCACCCAGCCAGACAGCGGAGATTAGAAATTACTTTCTTCGAGTGTAGAAAACGTTAGAAATGTTCCTGTACAAATTTACAGCGGGGAGAATCCATCGTGCCTTTCTCAGAAATTCCTTTTTTTTGTTTGTTTTTTTTTGTTTGTTTGTTTGTTTGTTTCTTTTCTTGTTGTTGGTTTTTTTGTCAGTCGTTTGTGGGGGTGATTTGTATTTTCTTTATTTCTCACCAGCTTCTTTTTTTTTTTTTTTTCCCAGAGGTTTGTTTTGTTTTTTGTTTTGTTTTTTTTTTTTTTTTGCAACAACGACAACAAAATATATATATATATATATATTTATATATATATTTATAAAAAGAAAAAAAAGGAGAGGTGGGGAGGGGGCGGGAGGTGGAAAGGGAACTGAAAATCAGCTCATTCTGCGGAACTACCACGGAGAAAACGAAGCAGGCCAGCGAGTTGGGTTGGGAACTGTACAGGGTTTGGGGTCTGTATATATCTATATACATACATACGGAGATATGTATATATATCCATATATACCCTATGTACAAGGCGAGGGACACGGGACTTTACAGGGACCTGAAATTAACGGCGGCGCTCGAGGCTGACCAAGCTCTTCCCCCACCCCCCCCCACCGAAAGGGTCGCTGTTGGCAACAGGAAATGGATAAATTCCAATAAATTCGGAGAAGTTCAAGTAAACTCGGAGAAGTTCAATTAAAGTCAAGCGGTTTAAAATGGATAAAGGGTGGAGAAAGGAGGAAGGGCTCGAGGCAGGGCACTTGGGGGGCAGAGAGAGGCTCGTGGCACCACCAGCACAGAGCCCTTCTCTTCACGCAGCCAAAGAGGCCAAGATCCAGGCACTGGCTCGTCCGTAAAATCCTAAATTGGCACAGGGAGGGGTTGGATTGGGTGTTGGGAGGGATTTTTTTCCCTGTGAGGGCAGGCACAGGGTGCCCAGAGCAGCTGTGGCTGCCCCTGGATCCCTGGCAGTGCCCAAGGCCAGGTTGGACATTGGGGCTTGGAGCGGCCTGGGACAGTGGGAGGTGTCCCTTCCACCTGGAATGGGACGGGCTTTAAGGTCCCTTCCATCCCAAAACATTCCATGATTCCATGCTCTGGGAAAGGCTGAGCAGCTCCTCCACCTCCCACACATTCATTTCTGCCTCCCATCCATCCCAAACTTCCACCATCCCAGCTCCTGCCACGGTCAAGGACTGGATAAATGTCATGGGGGGCCGAACTCTGAGCTCGTCATTCCCAGAAATTGCCCGGTCAGGGCTCAGCGAGGCTTTGGGAATTTATGGGGGAAGGGCTGGGGAGAAGGAAAAGCCGGAGCAGGGGATATCCTTCAGCAGCCGAAGGAGGACATGGAGCTTTGGGGCCACCTCTTCCACTGCTGGCAGAGCCCACAGGACCCAGCCCCACACGTGGTTTTCCCATCAGCATCGGAACCCTGGGAAAAACCTCCGGCAGCAGCACAGGCAGGGAGCCCTGGGAAGAGCCTGGGGAGGGTGGTGGGAGGATGAGGCAGCCGAGAGCTGCAGGGCTGGGCCAGGAGAGCATCCCTGAGGCTGTGAGCGCCGGGGAGCTGCCCTGGGGCTGGGGGTGGCTCCTACGTCTCAAAGCCAGCACTGAGCTAAGCCCAGCTCTGCTGAGCTAAGCCTGGCTCTGGCTCTGAAACAGCTCTGGCTCTCTGCTGGCTCCCAGCTAAGCGCTGGATATTTTTAAAATGGGCCAAAAAAAGAAAAAAAAGAAAGAAAAAAAATCCTTCACAAAGGCAGAGTCAAAAAAAAACCAAACCCAAACAACAACAACAACAAAAATAAGATTTGTCAGTTTGGTGGGTGGGGGTTTTTTTTAATGATGACGACTTTAAAAATAAGAAGGAAGAATGGGAATAACGCAGCTGCCTGAGCACCCGGGGCTGGGCTGGATGGAAGGGAAGGAGCTGCTCCTCAGAGCTCCTTTGGGATAAGTGCAGGGCAGCTCTTTTTCCATCGCTACCTTTGTGCTGTGCCCGTGGCTGAGACACCACGGCGAGGGGAGAGGGGCGGGGAGAGGGAGGAGAGGAGGGGGAGGTCAGCTGTAGGAATGTTTAGTTTCTTCCAGATGCCCAAAATCCAGTGGAGAAAGGCTGGGAATGAGATAGGACGAGGGAAATGGCTTTAAACTGCCAGAGGGCAGGGCTGGATGGGATCTTGGGATGGAATTGTTCCCTGGGAGGGTGGAGAGGGGCTGGTGTGGAATTCCCAGAGCAGCTGTGGCTGCCCCTGGATCCCTGGCAGTGTCCAAAGCCAGGTTGGACATTGGGGCTTGGAGCAGCCTGGGACAGTGGAAGGTGTCCCTGCCCATGGCAGGGGTGGGATGGGATGAGCTTTAAGGTCCCTTCCCACCCAAACCATTCCATGGTTCTCTGGCCGAGGCTGCAGCAGAGCCCTGACACCACGGGGGAACCAGCCCAACACCCACCAGCTCATTGTTCCTTGGACTCTCGGCTGATAAAATCCATCAGGTGTCTGCCAACAGCTGGGAGACCCCATGGGGGACACATCAGGGTGAGACTTCCCAGGCCAAGCGAGGATTTGGGGCCCAGGGAGCAAACCCAGAGTGTCCCCAAGATGGACATTGTCCCTTCCACCATAAATCCACACAACACCCGCCGGGCTCCAGCCCTTTGCTACGCAGGCAGTGAGCGTCACCCCTGGTGTCATCTCCTTCCTCCTTCCGACACCTTCCCCTCTCCACTGCTCCCCCGAGGAGCTCACACCTGCCCAGAAACCAAACCCACGCAGCCCTGAGGGTACCAGCGATCGCTCCCTCCGAGCGGGGTTTGGGGATGGGTGGCACCTCCCCGTGCCCCCCCAGCATCCAAGGTGGGCAAGGGGGGTGTTCTGCCTCCCCCGGAGCCCAGGAGCAGCACAGGTGAAGGCATTGGTGAAAACTCAGAGAGACTCTGAGGGTTTAGTGCAACGTTTATGGCACGTGTGCGCAGCGGGAAGAGCCGGGCTGGGGAGCAGGGGCAGCAGAGCCTCGGTGCTGTGGGCTGGGGTGGGATGTGAAGGTGGGAGGAGGGGATGAGCCCTAACTCAGGGATCCCCAATAGTGCTGCTGGAGTAGGGGACCATTAACCCAATAGAGGGCTCAGCCCATCTTCCCACTCAGCCTCAACCCCAAAAGCCATCCTGCCTCATCCCAGCCCCACGCGCTGCATCCCAGAGAGGGATGTGGCTGCACATCCCAAAAACATCAGCAGGAGACTCCTCCGGATCCTTTTGGGGGCTGGATCCACCCCTCCCTGCTCCTGCCCGCCTTGGAATTCCCACACACGCACGTGTGGGGATTTTAATTCCCCCACAATTAAAACACCGTCTCATCCCAGCTGCAATTAAGTTTCTAATCTTCATTTACTTATGCTAAAACAATTCCAACACCAGCGAGGAGGAGCTGGAGGAGCAGCCAGACAAACCAGGGCTGGTTAAGTTTGCAAAGCCTCGTCATGGCTCCAAATTAAAGCGAAAACTGAGACTACAATTGAATTATCCGAGATGGTTCCTGTCAAGCGATTAAGCTCCACAGAAGCCTGGGAATGCAATTTGCTCTCATCTGACAGCTCGTCTGAGGGGCTGGAGGGCCCATCCGAGCTGGGGGGAGAGGGAAATGCCAGCACATGGAATTCAGGTGGCAACGGCAGCTCCCAAAGAGAATTTTTGGGGGAAACTCTGGGATTTGGCTGATGGGAGATGAATATGTGAGAGGAAAATGGTCCTGGGCACGGCTGAGATGTCCCAGTGTGGGGCTGGGAGATGCTCTGTACAACCAGAGCTTGTCTGCATTCCCAGCTCCGGGAATGAGCCCGGGAAGGCCATAGGAGAGGGGATGGATCCCAATCCCAACTGCCCTGCCGCGCCCTGGCCCAGAGCATCCCAAACCAGGGGCTTTGGGAGCGAGGAGCAGAGGCAGGAGCAGGGCAGTGACGGGGAGGGCGAGAGGGCAGGGCTGGCTGATGAGAGACACGCCGGGAAAAGCGGATAAATTAACAGGAATGCGGATCTGTGCCCCGCTGGGAGGGAGACCCGCGGGGGGACACAGAAGTGGCCGCAGCTGGGAGGGAGAGGAGCCACTTGTGAAAGGTCAGCGCTGCCCACGAAGGGGCTGCGGGGGCGCGGGGGGAGCGGGACAGATGCATTTCCCCGCGGGGAGCAGCTAATGGCAGTGGCACTCCCTGGCCCCGCAGGGTCCGGGGATAAACTCGTGAATCAGCGACGTTCCCCCTTTTTTTTCATGACAAAAGCGCAAAGAAATAAATAAAGGGAATTAAATAAACCCACAGAGAACCGAGAACAAGCCCTCCCCAACCGAGCGTCGTCGTGAGCGCTGGATTGGGATCAGAGGAGCCCTGGGGGCGAATTGAAGTCATTGTCTTGTGGGTCACCCCTGCTCGGGGTGGGGGGGGACTGTCCCCAGAGCCACCGCCTGTGCACGGAGAGCCGCCCGCTGTGCCCATCCCACCGCAGCCGGGCGTTCCCGGGGCTGCTCCGGCTCCTCCCGCCCGCGCCGAGAGGATTCCCGGGATGATGGAACGCTGCGGGGGAAGAGTCTCACTCCCGGCCCGCTGTCGGCCCCGCTGCTCCTCCGTAGCGCAGGGTGGGAAGCGGAGAGGAAGAGGAGACCCGCTTGGGGGAGGAAGGCACCGTCCCTTAACTCCTCCCGTCACAGCCTGGAAGGGACACAAGGAGCAGAGTCAGCGCTGGGCTCCTCCTCCCATGGAAACGTGGGGTTTGTAGGGAAGATCTCGGGGAAAAAAACCTCTGGAACAGCTTTGCCACGGAGCTGCTCCCAAAAGCGGCGGCACCGGGCGAAGCCGTGAGCTCCTGCACCTCCCTGCCAGCCCTGCCTGGCTCCTGGAGCAGCATTCCAGTGGGGAAAGGGCTCCTTGGGTACCACCGCCATCCCTGTGCATCCAGGGGTTTGTGCCCCCTTGGATCCAGGGGTGGCAGAGCCTGAGGGTACCGCAGACAGCTCCTCCCTGTACGCAGCCAGGATTCCCGGAGTCCGCAGGGAAGCCAGGACCTAACAGGAACAGCAGCCACAGCTGAATCCCTGCGGGAGGAATCAGCTCCCGTGGAAAGCTGAGCTGGCACATCCTGATCAGCAAAAGATTGGGCCGGTAATTAACAGGGAGCTGCGGGGCAGCCCCAGCCCAGGGCAGGCAGAGCGTGGCTCAGTGATTGGAAAAACATTCCCGAAGCCAGCGGAGCCATTCCGCGGCTGCCTTGGGGCCCAGCGTCCTTCAAGCATTCCCTGGTGCCTGCTTGGAGCGTGGCTTGGGAATGAACTTCCCGCCTGATTAATGGCTCCCGTTCCGGGTGGGTTGGGGGCCACCTGGCCGCGGGCTTGGCGCTGCTGCCGGCAGCCCCCCAGGGACAGGGAGTGGCACAGGGAACATTCCAGGCACTCCTGGGCCACCCAGATAAGGAAGAGAGGCAGTTTGTTATCAGCAGCAGGAGAGAGGCAGTTTGTTATCAGCATCTCCCAACCCTCTGTGAGGACCAAGAGAGATCCCAAAATGTCCTCACTTCTCTCCCTGGGCTCACATCCCTCCCTCCTTCCCCGCTTCCAGCCTCCAGGGATGCACGCTGGGAACAGGAAAAGTCCCCCCCGTGAACGCCACCCCTGCAGGGGTGAGGTTTTGGTTCTATTTGTCACAATATGACAAATTCCAGGGAGGAGAATGAGTTTCTGAGTGACTGCTCTGCGTTCTGCCTGCTGTTCCCACCAGGGCAGATCCCGAAATCCCGACTGGGGACCCACTGACACCGTTTCCTGGAGCAGAGGGATGTGACTAAGCCAAAGTAATGGAGCGGAGCAGGATTTGGGCACGGGAGAAGAAGGCACCAGGCTGGAAGCTGCAGTGGCTGAGGGTCTGGGAACGAACCCCAGGCAGGGCATTCCCACATCCATTAAATCCGGGAATAGGGAAGGACGGGCAGGGATGGGGACTTACTCTGCCGACTTCCAGAAGTGCCCCGGGTGGGAAAGGCGGCGGTTGCGCTTTGGCAGTTTCTCCAGCATGTCCATGAGCTTGGTGAAGGTCGGTCTCTCCTCCTGCTCGTAGGCCCAGCAGAACAGGAGGATGTCCTGGAGCCACAGGGAGAGCGCGTGAGGAAACCCAGCCAGGCCCTCTCCCACCGGGAATTGAGCCAGGCCCTCCCCCAGCATGACCCCTGCGCCCAACAGCCACACCACAAGGACCCCATCTCCATCCCCACATCCTTGGAGGGGCTGGGATGGAAGGGATGTGTCCATCCCATGAGGACCTGTGTCCATCACTGGATCCTTGTGAAGGGTTGGGATGAGGGAATGTGTCCATCCCGTAAGGACCTGTGTCCATCGCCACATGCTTGGGAAGTGGTGGGATGGAGGGCACGTGTTCATCCCATGAGCACCCAACTCCATCACCACATCTTTGGGAAGGGTTGGGATGAGGGAATGTGTCCATCCCGTAAGGACCTGTGTCCATCGCCACATGCTTGGGAAGTGGTGGGATGGAGGGCACGTGTTCATCCCATGAGCACCCAACTCCATCACCACATCTTTGGGAAGGGGTGGGATGGAGGGGATGTGTCCATCCCATGAGGATACCATTTCCATGCCCACATCCTCGGGAAGGGCTGGGATGGAAGGGATGTGTCCATCCCGTGAAGACCTGTCTCCATCACTGGATTCTTGGGAAAGGCTGGGATGAAGAGGGTGTGTCCATCCCATGAGGATCCCATTTCCATCCCCACATCCTTATCAAAGGCTGGGATGGAGGGGATGTGTCCATCCCATGAGCACACAACTCCATCCCCACATCCTTGGGAAGGGTTGGGATGGAAGGGATGTGTCTCCATCACTGAATTCTCATGAAGGGCTGGGTTGGAGGGAACGTGTCCATCCCATGAGGAGCCATTTCTGTCATTGGATCCTTGCAAAAGGCTGGGATGGAGGGGATGCCCAACCCACAAGGATCCCGTTTCCATCCCCACATCCTTGGGAAGGGTTGGGATGGAAGGGATGTGTCCATCTCATGAGGAGCCATTTCCATCATTGGATCCTTGGGAAAGGCTGGGATGGAGGGGATGTGCCCAACCCATGAGCACCCATCTCCATCCCCACATCCTGAGGGAGAGCTGGAGCAAAGGGAATGTTCAAGCTGAGCACAGCAGTAGGACCAAGCCTGGCTGGATGAGACTGGCAGATCCCAAGACCAGGTCCCAATCCATGCCCACCCCCGCAGGACCCCACAGCACCTACCGAGATCTCCTTGCCCATCCCGATCTGGCTGAGGTTGGGCTTCATCCCTCGTCCCACCTGCCAGATTATTGCCTCCGCTGGCTGCGTCTTGAAGGGCCATTCCCGGGCGTGCAGCTCGTACCAGATGGTGCTGTGGGGAGACACCGGGAATTACAGACGGAGCAGCCGGCAGGGATTCGGGATGGGGTCGTGTCCAGCCACTGCACCACATCCAACATCTCTCCCTGCTCCAGAACCACGTCATCCAGGAGATGCTTTATCCCAGGTGACACCAGAGGTGCTCAGCCCTCACTACAGAGGTGTCACCTCTCCCATTTTCCAGATGAAAGCTTGACCTGGAGCGAGCCCTGATTCCCTCCAGGGGAGATTCCTGAGGGAAGGATGACAGAGGCTGGTGGAGGCCCAGGCAAAGCCATCCTGGGACGTTGAGTGGGAATGTCCCACCTGGATGCAACAGCACTGCCCACGGAGCAGCTGAAGAGAGGACCTTGGGGATCCAGATGCCACCACTCCAGCAAAATTCCAGGAAAGGATGAGCCCAAGAATTCACTTTCACTCCAGCTTTTCCCTTTTTCTCCTCCAAAAAGCTCTCAAAAAATCCGTCCAAGCCATGCCATGGACCATCCCAGGTGTCCTCACCAGGTGATGGCCACGTGAAGCCCTGGCCATCTGCTCCCATTCCTATCACTAAGCCAAGCCCTCTTTTCCGTGAGGAATCCCAAATCCAAGGGAATATCCCAAAACAAGGGCATCACCAATGGAGCTGGTGGGCACCCCTATGGTTTTCCACCCCCGCTACTGCCTGGAAGTTTTGCATCCTCATTTTCTGGCACCCGGAGCCTGGATGAGCCGGGATTCCCACAGTGCCAGCCCCATTGTCCAAGGCAAATCCCCTGGATCCGCTTCTCCCTTCCAGGGATGCCCTCGTGACCACTTAAAGTATCAAAAAACAGGGCTAAAATGACATTGGGGTGGAAAAATCTGTCTGATAAACGAAAGATTCCTCTTGGTTAGGGAAGCTCCCTGATTTCGGGAATGGGAATTCTGCTGATTTTAGAAAAATCTGCGCAGTTTGGCTGGAAATCTCAAAAAAAAAAAAAAAAAAAGGATAATGGGAGAATTATGGGGCTTGGAGAAGAGCAGATCCTGTGGGCACGGGACAAAATCCTCGGGAGGAGCGTCTAAGCCCCCTCAGATTGGATTTACTGCATCCAAGGCGTTAATTCCAGTTTCCTCACTGGGAATTTCTGTCATCTTTAAAAGACCTTTTCCTCTTGCTGTCCCTGAGCCCCAAATCCCTGGAGGGAAGTGGCCCCTCCGGATCATCCCCGAGCCTCCCAGGCTTGATGGAGGGCAGCAGAAACAAGAAAGAGGGAAAATGTGGGGAAAGCTTTCCATCTTTTCAGGAAACTGGCGCTTTCCATACGGGCAGAGCTCACACTTGAGGGGAAAAAAGGGAAAATTGCGTCTCCCCACCCACTCTCACTTAGTTGGATATGATCCTTTAATTACCTCTTTATTTTTGTGCTGGAGTTGTACCTCAGGGAGGGCAAAAAAGGAAAAGAGCCAGACCCTTCCAGCTGTAATTACTGCGGGTTTGATGGGAATATTGCCTCGGATATAACGGGCCCACGCTCCCTAATCCCACAGCCTTCGAGGTATCCATGAGAAAATTAATCCTCTGGGGAAAATCTGTGGCCGCCTCGGGAAGGGTTTATCGAGGTGGAATTGGGCTCCTGCCCTCAGGGAGGTTTGTGGGCAGATAAAGGGCAGGAGGAATGAATGGTTCGCTGAGGAAAACTTCGGAATTCTCATTTTCTTGGCTTTTGGCAACTCCTCGTAGAGCTGGCACCACCACCAGCCCCCTGCAGCGGCTGGAGGGGGGAACTGGGGTGTCCAGGGGCTCCAAGAGCTCTGTTCCCAACCTTCCCAACCATCTATCATCCAAGCACCTCCTCATTGGTTCCCACCCCAGGAGCAGGCAGGGAAGAGATGATGCCAGGCTGGCATTCCCAGGATAGTCCGGATCCCATTGCCCAGAGCCATCCTGATCCATGGCCAAAATAGGAGAATTTGGGAGAATCAGGGTGCCCAGGGGCTCCCAGAGCTCTGTTCCCAACCTTTGGCATCCCCATCCATCATCCAAGCGCCTTCTCATGGGTACCTGCCCCAGGAGGGTGCAGGGGAGAGAGGATGCCAGGCTGGCATTCCCAGGATACTCCGGATCCCATTGCCCAGTGCCACTCTGGTCCAAAACAGGAGGATTTGGTTATCTGGGGAGAATTGGGCTGTCCAGGGGCTCCCGAACTTGTGTTCCCACCCCAGCCCTCTGCATCCCAAGCTGGCATCCTCAGGACACTCTGGATCCCATTGCCCAGAGCCAGCTTGGTCCAAACCAGGAGGATTTGGTGATTTAGGGAGGTTTCACTCAAAATTTCTCGAAGCACGAAGGTTCTCCCAACCCAGCGATGGGAATTCCACCCGGCAGCATCTGCTTGGATTTGGGGCATGCCAACGTGGTCCTTGTCCCTTCCTGCGTGCTCAGAGCAGCTCCCACCCGACCCAACCACGCCAGTTCCCTGCTGGCCGTCCCCTCGCCGTGCCCCGGGACTCACCCCAGGGCAAAGACATCCGAGTGCTTGGAGAAGGGCAGCTTGTCCTCCTCGGTGTCCGGAGAGAGCTGCCGGATGATCTCAGGAGCCAGGTGGCACAGCCAACCGTTCTGGATCCGCAGCTTGTTCTCCCTCCTGCCGGGACATGGAGCCGTGGGTACCACGGGGGACAGCACCAGCACATGCCCAGTGAGCAGCCCTCAGCTTCCCACCCTCTTCCCAAGGTTTTTAAGCCTGGTTTTGCCCGTATCATCCTTGCAAAGTCAGGTTTTAACCCTGCTCTAGAAATGTTGTCCCTGCCAGGGAGCAGGACAAAATTTGGGCCCAGGATGGTGGCTCTTGCCAGGGCACAGAGCCGTGGGTACCACGGGGGGGACAGCACCAGCACATCCCCAGCGAGCAGCCCTCAGCTTCCCACCCTCTTCCCAAGGTTTTTAAGCTTGGTTTTCCCTGCATCATCCTTGCAAAGCCAGGTTTTAACCCTGCTCTAGAAATGTTGGCATGGTGGCAGCAGGACAAAATTTGGGCACAGGATGGTGCTTAAGGGGAACTTTGGCTCTTCCAGGCTGGCAATGGGGATTTGGGGTCTGCTGGGGCTCCTGCTGTGCCCATTGCACCAAAACTCCTTAAAGGATCCAGGGGTAAAGTGAGGATAAATTCCCGCACCGTGGTTGGAGCAGGATGTTGGAGTGGGGTCCACAAAGTGCATCTTCTGAGCAAACCCATCCTAAAATAACAGCCTGGGAATTGGTGTTTTGGCCCCAAAACAGCCCCTCCAAGTCCAAGCCTCCAATGCCATCTCCCATGGGAGCAGCCTGGCTTTGTAACAAACCCTCATTTCACCTCATCTGTCCTCCCTTCACCTCCCCAAGCTCCCCCTGCTCGGGATAAACGCATTGGAATCCTTTGGCCAACGGCTGAGGATGACATCGGGGACTTCTCCATCCTTTGCATCCTCCAGCAGGCACCTGGGATACACACACTGCTGGCTCCAAAATCCCTGGATCGTCAGTGGTGGTGACACCTGAAGCAGCTTCATCGTGGGTCTGAACCCGAATTCAGCAGCAGGATGGAACAAAGCTGTCCCAGGTCACGCTGGGCTGGAGGAGGCAGAGCCCTCTGGCTCGTGCCAGGAATTTCTCCCTGTTGGTGCTTGGAACCCTCCCAAAGATGGGGATGAACAGGGCTAAGGGATGGCTGTGGGGTCATCTGTCCTCCTGAATGTCCGTCTGGGGCCAAAATCCCATGGGACACCATGCAGGGATGGGGTCCCTCCTCAAAGCTGACTGATAATCCCAAAACAACACAATCTGGATCCTCCCGTCTGCAAAGCCATCCCCGTTCCCAGCCGTAGGTCTGGCAGTGACCAGAGGGACCCCGTCCCTGGGGAAGGACGCTGCCACTCCCGGGAAGCGCTGATGAAGCCTCCTCGTCCCCTCTGGGGCGTCGATGGCTCCTCTCCACTCCCTGCGTTGGAATCTCCACCGCAATCAGCGGCTCCGGCGCGGCTCGAACCCTCCGGAGCACTTCAGCACAGAGGGGAGGCTTTCAGCTGCCCGGCCACCTCCCTCCACCCTCCAGCTCTTAATTACAAACCCACATTAAGCACCTGGGCAATTAAAAAGGCTTCGTCTCGCTCGTCCTTCCCTGGGCCCGCCTCTCCATGCTAGGAAGCAGCACTCGGATCTCCTCCAGCACCCTCAGCAAGGTTGGGTTTGCTCCTGGGGCTTCCATTTCTGTGCAGGGAGGGGCTCAGGGCTGTGACATCCCACAGGCAGCCTCGGGATGCTCCAGGGGCTGCATTGGGACGCACAGCTCATCCCTGGGCAAAGCTCCTGTGGGTTGTGAGCTCCCAGCAGTGAGGGCCGGGCTTTAGTGGGATCCCAAAAGTGGCCCAATGACAGCAGTTTGAGGATTTATGACCAAAGTTTACCTGACTTCACAGCCACAACCAGATGAGCAGCTTCCAAGCCACCCCCAGGGCAGAAGCAGGAGCAGAAGAGCTCCTCAGGCTCCTCAAGACCCACCTCACGCTCCTCCTAATTCCAGAGCAGCCCCACCGAGCCCAAGAACACTCAAAGAAAGAAGGAATAAATCAGATTTCACTGGGATGAGACCCCAAGTCACCAAATCTCTGCAGGAAGTGTTTTAACCCCAGAGAAACCAGCTGAAAAAATGCCACCATCCTTAACCTGACCTCCAAAAATTTTGTCTCCTTCTCCAGAGACGTTTTTCCAAGCCTCTAAAGACCCAAATCTGGGTTTTATCTCCCTTCTTCATCTGAGAGACACCAAAATGGGGAAAACCCACCTTGAAAAGGGGAGATCAGACCTACAGACCCTTCCTGTTCCAAGATCCATGGTGGCCATGGATCCCTGCTCTTGTCTGAGCTCTCCTCCAGCAGAAAATGTGTGCTACCAGCAGCCCAGGGCACAAATTGTCTCATTTTCTCCATTTTCCCAGCAAAACGCCACTCATTTCTGTCCAGCCTTGCTTTCCTGGCCATCCTTCCTCTCCTGAGTCATCTCCTGGATTTTAATCCCCCAAGGGACATCCCAATCTCGGGTAGAGGTGGCCACACATTGGCCACCTCATCAGAAACCCCATTTCCTCCATCTCTCGTTCCATCTCCGGAGCATCTCTGACCTTCACAGCAAAGATTCCTGGCAAAACTTGTCTGGTTTTGCCCAAATCCTCATTCCCTGCTGGAATGAGCCGTTCCTTCCTCCTGGCAGGCCCTGAATCCCAAACCCTCTGCCCAGCTGCCCAACCAGAGGCAAACCCCATTTTGCCACAGCGGGAGGCCCTGGATTTCCTGGCCTTCCAGAGCTTTTGGCCAAGTTTGTGATGAAATCTGTTGATATTTATCCAGGCAGAGTGGAAAACCTGGGAGTGCACAGTGTGGCATGGAGAGAGGCGGCCGCTGCCGTTCCCTCAAATCCTTTGACATCACCACCGGGAAACTGGGAGAAAATCCATAATTTCCAAGGGGCTTTTTATCTCCTGAGCATCTTTGCCGTGGAAATGGAAGGACCAGGAGGAAACTGCCGAAGCTTGGCCTGTGCAGCTCTCAATACAAAGGATTCAGTGGGAAATCCAACACAAAGGATTTATTGGGAAAGGTGGGAAAAGTCAGCAATGTTCTTATTTCCCACTTAAAAAAAAAAAGGGAAATATCATCTCTGTTCTTCCTTCCCCACTTCTGTTTCCTTTTCCCCCCCCAGCTTTGCTCTTCCTCCTTTCCACAGCTGCTGGAACTCTTTGTCCTGCCATTCCTACAGCTGGAAAACCTCCCCACAAAAAATTTAATAAGAAACATTTACCAAAACCCTCCGATTTAAAACCCTCCGAGAGCCCAGTGCTGTGAAAGTCCCAAGCTTGGCTCTCATTTTCCATGTCTTGCTCCATGCCCAGCACAGACACCATGGCCAGATGTCTGTAATTCCCAAAATGTCACCAGAGTGGGGATGGCACAGGGATGGCATCACTCAATCCAGGCAGGAGATGAAGCAGATGCCAGGGAATTATAACGATGGAAAGGGAAAAGCCAAGGAATGAACCGGCCCTGCTGCCACAGGAGCATCTCCTGGGTGGCTGCAGGGTGGTTTGGCCATGGAATTGAGGCGTCCCATGGGAAGAGGTTGGTCCAAGGGGCACAATCTGCCTCTCCGAACAGAAATCCCGGAGATTCGTGTGCGGCATTGTGCTCCTTCCCACGGCTCAAAACCAACTCCCTTCAAACCGAGCAGCCCCAGGACACCCCAAGGCCCCTTGAACCCATGTCTGCCGAGGCTGGGGACACAAACAGGCGCTTGGAGAGGGGGTTTTTTGGATCTTTCCCCATGTTCCCAGCTTTAGGGCACGGGGAGGAGCTCCAGTGTGTCCGTGTCCTCCTACCTGCCCGCTTGGAGAACTCCAGAGATGCTGAAGAGCCCGAAGTCGGTGATCACCACCTTCCCATTGTCGTAGAAGACATTCTTGGACTTGAGGTCCTTGTGGAGGATGCCCTTGGCATGCAGGTATCCCATTCCCTAGGGTGGCACAGAGAGAGGAAAACACCCCAAAGTTACAAAAGCGGTACAAAGGGACGGGATAATGCCAGGGCGGGGCTGTTCCCATGGGATGCTGGGAGCATCCGTGAGCCACCGCGGCACAGCCAAGCTGGACCGCATCCCCAAAGGGCCCTGCAGGAAAGGAAAGTGGCTGGAGGGGTCCCTGCTTTGGGATGGGCTCCTGGAGGGAGATGGGATCGTGGCGTGGGTGTCCCAGCTGCCACGGCGCCCACTCGTCTTCCTGATTAATCGATTCCGCGGGAAAAATTAACAGCAAGCCCACCCGGCAGCCGCTTCCCTGGAATCCTCTGCTGGGAAATGGATGGTGATGATGTTCTCGCCTCCATTTTTTTGGGGGCTGGGAGAGGAGGGTAATAAGTCACCGCCCCCCATCTCCCTGGCGGAGCCATCGGCGCTTCCGACGGCCCCATCCGCCTGGAAACGGGCGCCTCGCGGGAGTCCTGCCTTAATTCCTTCCCCCAGGAAAAACTGCTCGGTGGTTAATTAAAATTAGTGCTAATGAGGCACAAAAAGGCCATGGGTGGGAAATCCGAACTCTCCTGTTTAGCGCTGGCAAATCAAGCAGAGTGCCGGCAGCTCCGTGTGGCGGATGTTCAGCTCCGCGGGATAACTCTGGGAATGGGGAGGGGGATAAAGCACATTTATCCCGACTTCAGCAGGGATTTTGATGCTGTCCCACTTTTCACCCTCCTAAGCAGACTCAGGGAAAACTTGATCTGCAGGATGCTGATGAAGGATCGATGCCCAACAGGCCAGCAAACTGTTGCTTAGGAGGAAATATTGGTTGTCTGTCACTGGAAAAGGGGGATTTATTAACTGGAATTCCACGGGGATCCATCCATCTTGAGTCTCATCTTTTCATCTATCATCATTAACCACGCAGGCTGCGCGAGGAGAATTCATTTTTAAGCTGGCGGCTGATGTGGAGCCAGAAGACCCAACCCAAATTCCACCATCTGGAAAAAGTGGGAAAACAAACGGAAAAACACCCCAGCCCAGCAAGGTATGGGGGTTTCACTGCAACCCATGAGAAGTAAATCCTAAAGAGCTCCTACCAAGGGATGCTGCGGGAAGGAAAGGATTTGGGGCTGGATGCCAGGACCATTCCAGGCACCAGGATGAATTAGGAGTCTCCAGCTCCCCGCACATGAGATAATGGTGGGATTTAAAAAATTGGCTCTCAAATGTCGCTGTCACCTCCAGAAAGTGCCAGGGTGGAGCAAGGAACAACATTCCGATGCTTCTCTGGCCAGGGTGCAGTGCAGGGCCCTGAGCATCCACGGATGAGCTCCAGTGCCGTGGGAATACTCTGGGGGTGAGGAGATCCAGAGCAGCAGCAGCAGGATCTTGCTCCCACCTGCTCCCACATCCAGCTGGGAGCTCGTCTCCATGGAATCATTAAACACAGCCCGGCCTTTGCTGAAGGAATTTCTCCGGGCAAACCCAAATCCCTCACCTGGCTCCGCACAGATCCCACTGCAAATTCCAGCCCTGGCACCCCGGCCCCTGGGATGATCCGTGAGGAAACACTCAGGGCCCAGTAATGCCTTAATTTGCTCGGCTGTGTGAGAAGCCAGCTCCCTCTGCCGGCACCGCTCCCGGGATAAATCATCCTTCCCCTCCGGAGGAACTCGGGATAACCTTGCACCCACTAATCCAATAATGTGGGCAGCTCTCCCGTCACATTCCAGGACTCAAGGGATAAAATCACACAACTGCTGTGACCGGGCAGCAAATCCAAAGCCCCTGGAAAATGCAGCCCCAAGTCCACCCAAACCAAGGTGTTGGGATTTGCCTTCGCTTCCCAACCCCCACCACCTCCAAATCCACCACAACATCTGCTGGAGATGGGTGGGGAAAGGTGGGAAGGCTGGGAAGCTGCTCCTCCACAGGAATGGGCCGTGTGGTTGGGTCATGGCATTGTGGCAGGGCTGGACCTCGCCGGGAATTCCCTTTGGTGCCTGGAGAGAGCCTTTGGAACTCTGCTAGTTCCTCCAGGGATCTGGGCTGGATACAAAGTCCCTCTGCCTCTCAACACCGCAGAGTTGGAGGTTTCGCACCCGTTCTGAACAGGCAGCAGCTGCAGAAAACAAGGATCTCTCAGCCTCATCCTCGAAACCCACACGGAGCAATGAACCCACGCAGGGAAAGGGGCTGAACCGAGCCGTTCTTCCCACTGGGAACATCTGGAAGGCAAAAGCCCTGAGCACGAAAAGGGGGGGAAATACAAGGCTAAACTGTGATGCTTCAAGTGTTTGCTCAGCAGGAAAAATCCACGTCTAAAAGGTGGAAAACATGGATCAGAAGTAGGAATTAAGGAGGGAGAGGCTCTGGGCTGCCTCGGGCACCCCCAACTCAGGCTGCGGCTCCGAGGTAGCAAAAGGTTCAGGCTGTGCTCACCTGTCAGCTCCTGCCTGGAGACTCCAGTAGGATCGAAGGAATTTAAACTTAAAAGTTAAAACTGGGTCTAAATAAACACAAAATAGGCGATTTAATAAGAGACAGCCTAAGCACCATCCGGGGAAAAGGCACCATCCAGGAAATACTGCCGAACACGTTCTGCTTTATAACCTGGATTTGAATATTTAAGGGGGGGTTAAGATCTGCCAGAAAATCAGATTTTCTGCTGTCTTCTCACAGTTAAACGTGGGATCAGCTCCAGGTTTGGGCTCCGGGGTGGAAGTGCTGGCTGACCTCAAGCAGGGCACGGGGGCAGTGTCACAGCTCCCATGGCAGGACACGTGCCAAGTATTTTTGGTGATGAATACGTTTGGAATCACAACGCAGCCCCACTCTGGCAGACAGCTCAACACCTCAGTGCCACTGCCGACCTCCCATGGGAAGCTGTGAGGGCTCAGGACCCAAATTCCCGGCCACTCCACCCTGCCACGGGAGGATCCTCCCCGGGATCGTTTATAGGATCACGTCTGAAGTGTGGAAGATGCTCTTGGAGCCATCCCTAGGAAAGGGAAAGCGTTTTTAGTTCTGGAAAATGTACATGAGCTTGGCCTCATGGCACCATGGCACGGATTTCTCCAGGAGCTTTGGCCCTGGGAATGCTTTATGGGAATACTGGGAATGCTGGAAGTGTCCAAGGCCAGGTTGGATGAGGCTTGGAGCAACCTGGGATAGTGGAAGGTGTCCGAGTTTTAATCTCCCTTCCAACCAAAACCACTCCATGATTCCATGACTATCACATTTTTTTCCCAAGAGGAGAGGAATATCCAACCAGGAACTCCCTCAAGCAGCAATGCTGGACTTAAAACACCTGAAATTCCAACGGGGAAGAGGAGCAGTGGCCAGGATGAGCCCCAAGCACGGGGAGCCCATGGAAGCTTTGGAGCCACCCCAGTTCAGCCACATGAGAGAGGTCAAAGAGAGCTGGATTTTAAAGCCAAAGAGTTCTATCCTGCCCAGAATCCTTGGATTTTAAAGCCAAAGAGTTCTATCCTGCCCAGAATCCTTGGATTTTAAAGCCAAAGAGTTCTATCCTGCCCAGAATCCTTGGATTTTAAAGCCAAGGAGTTCTATCCTGCCCAGAATCCTTGGCTGCTCCTCTCCCGCTCCCCAGAACGAGTGGATCGGGCTCTTGGCTGGGTTTTTTGCCGGACCCAGACCCCACCAGACCATACCTTCACGATTTCTTGTGCTATCTGCCTCGTCTTGTTGACATCCAGGACGATTTTGGCATCCCTCACCACGGAGTAGAGAGTCCGTCCTTTACACAGGCTGGAGGAGCAGGAAAAGGGAAAGAGAAGTTACAAACCCTCCTGGAGAAACACCCCCAGATTATAAAGCAGGGAGCTGTAAATAATCCCTGGATTTTGGCCAGATTTTGGCCTCTTGGCTCGAGGCAGATCCAAGATTCCACAGGGAACCGGGGGCTCTCCCAGTTTGGCACTGGGAGGGAGCTCTCGCTGCTCCTGGCATGTCCTGGTGGCACCACCATGGTGCCACAAGGGACAACCGGGGCTGGCTCCTGGCTTTTCCCTGTATCCCAGACCTCAACAAGCCACCTGGTCCTCCCGCTTCCGAGCTGTTGTGCAGAACTGGCCGTGGCTCCCTCCTCCTCCTCCTCCCTCGGGATACAAAGCTCGCAGATGTAAAATGAGTCAAAAGAGGAAAGACAGGGAGGGGGAAAAAAAAAAATCCCCCAACCAAACCCCATGCACTGTACAATGTCCTCCAATTTTCCTTCTCGTACCAATTACAGTAAAATCTATTTACAGAGCCTTAATTACCAAAGGCAGCTGGATTTTGGGGATGGGGGGGGGGGAGATGGATATAAACCAATTAAAAATATATTGACATTTGAATATCATAATGGAGGACGTGGGTGGCTGCTGCCTCGACTCCCGCCCACAAAAAAACGGCTTTTTTTTTTTTTTTTTTTTTTTTTTTTTTTTTTTTTTTGCTTTTCTCTATCTGCCCACGCTCATTCCAGGCAACTTTGGAAAGACGAGACTGGATACCTGTGCCTGGGAAATAAAACACCCAACGCACAGCTCGTTAAAGAGGTTTGGTGACTGCAGATGTTGATTTGATTCTGTTCTGGTTAACAAATTAAAAGTTCCAGGCTTTCATTCTGCTGCTCTCCCCCAGCTCAGCTCCACTGCTTTCCCCTCGCCCAGTTCCTCCTGCCCTGGGAATTCCAACACGCCCTGGTTTGGATTCATACCCTGGGAGAGGTTTTGTCCTTTTTGGGTGAAAATCACCCCAGAATCATAAAAGAGAGTCATGGAATGGTTTGGGTTGGAAGGGACTTTAAGGACCATATAATTCCAGCCCTCTGCCATGGGCAGGGACACCTTGGATGGGGCTTGGAGCAACCTGGGATGGTGGAAGTGTCCCTGTCCGTGGCAGGGGTGGAATGGGATGAGCTTTAAGGTCCCTTCCCACCCAAACCATTCCATGGGTCCATGAAACCCAGAAGAACCCCAAACCTGCCAAAGGATCCTCCTGCTCCTAAGCCAGAAGCTCCACATCACTCCATGGGCAGAGAGCAGAATTTTCAGGACAAGCAGCGAAAGAGGAATGGGATCAATCCCATATCCCGTGGGTTTTGGAAAGACAACAGCACCCTTCAAAATATTTCCTCCCTGGGCATGTTAGAAGTTGTCCTGCTGGGCACAAGTAACCTGCAGTGGGGATTTAGGGCAGCAAGTGCCCCCTCAGGGATGGGTTTTCCTTGCTCTGGTGTCCCAGCACATCCCTGAGCATCCCAGCTGGATTTAGCCCTGAGGTGGCTGCGGTACGAACACGCTCCCTCTAAACCGTCTTCCCACCTCCTGCAACACTTCAGCTGCAGTCAAATAGGAATTTGCTGGAGATTAGGATCCAAGCACTTAGAAATCAGTGATAAAATCCTTGGGTTTACGCAACCGCAACGAATCCAAGCGTGCACAATAACGACGGACACGAATTCTCCTTCCACCACCTTTATTTTTCTGCACTAATTTGCTGCATAAACCCACCAAGCTTTAAGCTCTGCCACACAACAGCCTTCTGCCACCTCCATGACCTGCCTGCACGCACAGGAGTTCCCCCAGCCCTTCCCCATTCCCGGAAAACACATTTTCTCCCAGAGAAAACCATTATACAGCCAGTTGCCTGTGATCTGAATTGGTCTCCAATTGACACTGGAAATGCAATGAGTGGATTAGCGCTGGAACGGGGCTGGATTCCAGCCCTAGGGCGAGTTAAGATCAGCTGTTTTCCTGGGGAAGGGTTGTTTAGAGGAAAATCCTCACATTTCTGCCTATCTGAACTGCTGAGATAACCCCGAGAGCAGAGCTTGCAGCCCTTTGCTGATGAGATTCCCATCTTTTCACTTCGTTTACAGGATTTCCAAACCCTTCCCAGCGGATGGAGCCACCGCAGGAGAGCAGGCAGACCCGCGGTGGTGGCACCGGGACATGGCACTGTCTCCTCTGCTCCTCAGACCCTGGCAGAGCCATCAAAGCAGCCCAGGTGCTTCTCCCCTCCCCTCGATGAGTAACGGCTCCAAATGAATTCACCAAGCGCCCGCTGCCGCACCGGCACATCCGACTTTTCCTGCCGGATAAGGAGCTGCCAACGCGGAGATAAAGCCCTTTGATACCTTTTGTGCAGCACCTGAGCTCATTCAGCCACCACCTGCAGAACCTTTTCACGGCACAGCTCAACAATTCCGCTCCTCCTCATTCCTCAATCGCTCCCCATTCGGGCAGGACAAAGCGGCGCCCGGGGCACGCTCGGAGTCTTCTGCCTTTCCACTTGGAGTGGTCCCCGCTGAGCGTGGCTTTGAGGGACACGGCTGGGGATGACAAGGCCACAAAATGCCTACTCTCGACACCAAAAACAAGGCAGATGATTTGCATCTTCAGATGGATCACGGTTTATTCAGCACTGAAGTGAAAATTCATAAGGAATTCTTGTCTTCTCCTCCCAAACTTCTCCATCCCACCTGGCAGCAGAGCAGGTTGATGACACATGCCCCGGTGCCACGAGGTGGCCAAATGCCATCCAGAGCTGAGGGGTGGCAGGGACAGAGATGCGAAGATCCTTCTGGGGGTCCTCAGGAGCGCACCTCATCCCATGGCACATCCACATCCCGGTGCCTTTCCCGGCACCAGGACAGGCCCAACCCCATCCCTCTGCAGATGCCACTCTCAATTCAAAATGAGTTTTTGAAGTGTTCAGCCAAGCAAGCCAAATCCCAAATTGCTTTATAAGCACTGCATTCCCAATGTGGGCTGGAGACATCGGCAGCGGGAGCAAAGCCAAGGCGGCTCGCAGAGGAACAATTCGGGATGAGGGCGGAAGAGCTGGAGCGCTGCCTCTGGGTGTTTTTGCTGTTCCATGGGAAAACAGACTCATCTGTCTGTCATCCATTCGAGTTTTTCACCCCTCTCTGCAATATTGATGGTCATCATCTCTACCCTGGTGGCCAGCACCTCTACACTGATGGTCGTTGTCTCTACATTGATGGTCATTACCCTTAAGTGGTAGCCAACACCTCTACATTGACAGCCACCACCTCTATACTGGTTGTCATCACCACTACACTTGTGGTCATCAAGTCTACACTGATGGTCATCACCTCTGCATTGGCGGCCATCACCTCTACATTGATGGTCATTGTCTCTACACTGATGGCTATCACCTCTGCATTGATGGCCATCACCTCTACACTGATGGCCACCATGCCTCTATTGATGGCCATTACCTCTACACCGATGGTCATCACCTCTACACTGATGGCCACCACGTCTATATTGATGGCCATCACCTCTACACTGATGGTCATCACCTCTACATTGATGGTCATTGTCTCTGCACTGGTGGCCAGCACCTCTACATTCATGGTCATCACCTCTATGCTGGTGGCCATCACCTCTACATTGGTGGCCAACACCTCTACATTCATGGTCATCACCTCTACACTGATAGTCACTGTCTCTACATTGATGGTCACTGCCTCTACACTGATGACCATCACCTCCATACTGATGGCCACCACGTCTATATTGATGGCCATAACTCTACATTCATGGCCATCATCTCTACATTGGTGGCCAACATTTCCGCAGTTGAAGCCCCATCCCGGCTCCAGCTCAGGAGCAGAGATCATCCCGAGCCAGCAGCCCGGTGGTTGTAGGGCACATTCCATCACTCCAGGAACTTGGTGCTTCCCTTCCTTCTTCCCATCCACATCAACACCCGTTCAATGAGAGAAATGATAAATGCCAGACCCCAGGAAGTTCATTCCTTGCCGGGATATGGATTTATAGGGAAGCAGCTCGGGTACCATGGTGACAGTCAGCACTATAGACCCAGGAGAGACACTGGAGAGGAGAGCGAGGTGGGGAATTAATAAAAAATGCTTTCATATAAAAATACCTCTGCTCCCAGGTTACGTCTGTGCCGGAGGAAAGACACAGCAAAGGATGCTTGGATGCTCCCACATTCCCCAGCTGTTTACCCACTTGGAGGTTTTCATGGAAAAAGGACCCTTTGGGGAATGTCAAGAAAGAAACAGCAACAGGAAGCACTCAGCCGGGACTTATTTGATTTCATTTGAGCAGGACCAGAGAGGGAAAGAAGGAGCTCTGCACATTCTGGCACGTTCCTGACTTATTTGGGAAGTTTTCCAGCTGTTCCCATATATTGGCTTGTTCCTCTCTTTCCTGGCAACGGCGCTTTTGGAATGTGACGGCTCCTGAGGTGTTTCACAACAAGGAAAATCAAACAAGGCTGGAAGAGCAGCAAAGGGAGAGCTTTGGGTTCATTTTTATCCCGAGGTTTTGTTTTCCTCTAAATGGATAAGGAATCTCGCCCCCTTGACTCCCTGCCAATGCCAGAGTGAGAGGTGCAGCTCAGTGGCAGTATCCAGCCTGAAATTCCTCAGCCCTCTACATCCAAACACCATAACCATGACCAGGGAGGAAAAATTAGCATATTAGGGAAAATTTCTTCACTTGAAAGTGTTGCCAAGCCCTGGAACATCCCTGGAGTCCCCACCCCTGGAGGGATTTAACAGCCGTGTGGATGTGGCGCTTGGGAACATGGAGCAGTGGTGGCCTCAGCCGTGCTGGGGGAATGGTTGGAATTGACCATCTTAAGGATCCTTTCCAATCTAAACAATTCCGTGGTTCTATGGAAGCAGCAGCCAGGGAGTGGTAGCTTGGTGGCAACTCAGGGCCATGACCTGAGCAGCAGCACCCAGCAGATCCCAGCCCCTCCCGGCTGGAAATACTCATCCCATCCAACCCCATTCCAACAGAACCTGAAGCAACCCCAATGGGAAGCCAAGGAATTCAATTCCTGCCATTTCCAGCAGAGCCCACATCCCCAGCCTGGAGATGGGAGAGAGCCTCCTGCTCCTCATGGAAGAGCCTCTGCAGAGCCAAACCAGCGGGAGGAAGCAGAAAAGCCCTGGAGAGCCAACGCTCCCCTCATCCCGCTATCTCCTGCCGATGGAAGCACTGGCTTTTGATGGATATTACTTAGGCAGCAAAATTTTCCTGCCAGCA